>NC_138778.1:106881500-107310500 GCF_965119305.1 Pelophylax lessonae
GCCGTAGCAGCCAGCAGTTTCTGCTTTTTCCATGTTGCACAGTGCAGCGGAATTCTGAGAATGTGGAGTGGCCAGGACCCGGAGTTCACATGTGGCAAGCCTCCACCACTATAGCGGCTTCCCTGCACTGAAGGAACCACCTTGTAAGTCCTGGGCTGCATGACACCAGCCCAAATAACTCCATGCAGCTTTGGGCACACAGGCACAGACAACCCGGCTGGCCATTGCTCCCCTTGGCTGGTGAGGGAAAAAAGGCACTGCAACACCCCCATCATCCAACAGGAGGGAGGTGCTGGGATGGTCAGAATATCAGAAAAAACCCTGGGTAAGACCCCCCCCCCCCCACCACGGAGAGAGCATAGTCCCCACTAGAAAAGTTGCCTGTAATGGCTCCATTCTGGAGGAAACAGCATAACTGAGGGCATGGTGGAAGAGGTAGAACTTTAAAGCGTACAGCAGAAACATTTTTTTTTAAATGATTATATATGTAGCAATATTTCCAGGCATTGGGCCTGATGTGGGTCTGCCATGGTTACCGTTAACACCAACAGCACATTTATGCTGATTGCTCAAGTGTGAGATCTGAGACAATGACCAGTCCGGCGTCTTTGGTTGTTTTTGTTTATTTTATATGGGGATGGGAGAAGGGAATGAGTGGGATACTCCTCTGGCTCAACTAGGTACAAATTGGGACATTTGAAGAAAACTTACCGTTAGTGTACCGGTAGCGGCCTTTCTATCAACCCTTCCAGGAAGGCCTACATATGAGAGATTGTGGCTCCACCCTACAGGAAACACAACTAATTTGCAGCTGTTAAAAAGGTCCCACCCATCTTTGAGCTTCAGTAATAGAAAAGTAACTTTCCAACCAAACTTTCAAGGGACACAGTTATTCAATAACATAGTTATATATTTATATATATATATATATATATATATATATATATATATATACATACATACATACATACACACATGTAACTCACCACCACCTCTGGGCGGGAAGTAGGCCAGCCGTCCTGGAAGGGTTAATAGAAAGGCCGTTACCGGTACACCAACGGTAAGTTTTCTCATTTCACCCTACCAGGACGGCCTACATACGAGAGGATGATAAAGGAATCCATACTGGCCTACCTTAGGGCGGGACCACTGCCTGTAAAACCTGTCTGCCAAAGGCAAGGACTTGTTGAGACAGTACTTCCACACGATAGTGCTTTAGGAAGGTATCTTGACTGGACCAGGTGGCTGCATGGCGGATCTGTTCCTAGGATGCTCCGGCTCCTTCGGCCCAGGATGTTGCCATGCCCCTTGTGGAATGTGCCTTTAGATTTGCTGGTGTGGGGATACCTGACACCTTATAAGACATACTAATGGCTTGCTTAATCCACCTAGAGATCGAGAGTTTTGATGCTTGCAATCCCTTTCTTGGTCCAGAATGTAGAACCAACAGGTGACTAGACCTTCTAAATCCTTTGGTTCTTTCCAAATAGGTGAGAAGACACCTTTTTACATCCAGGCAATGGAATTTTCATTCCTTTGCACACCTAGGCTTTTCACAAAATGATGGCAGGACCATCTCTTGTTTTCTGTGAAAAGAGGAAACTACTTTGGGTAGGTACAGGGGATCTGGTCTAAGAATCACTCTGTCTTAGAGAATTAGCATAAAGGGCTCCTTTATGGACAAACTTTGTAAATCTCCCACTCTTCTGGCTGTGGTAATTGCCAACAGAAAAGTTAACTTAATTGACAAAATATTCAGATTAACCTTAACCAAAGGTTCAAAGGGTTCACTAGATAACGTCTCTAGTACTTGAGTTAAGTTCCATACTGGAACATTAGCCCTATTAAATAGGGGTCGCTCTTCCCCGAGCTAACAAAAATCTTTTAACGGCTCCAGACTTTTATCTAAGAAAACAGAAAGTGCCGCTACCTGTACTCTAAGGGTGTTAACTGCCACCCCCTTATCTACCCCATCCTGTAAAAATTCCAGGATAATGGGGATCAAGGCAGAGGAATTCTTCTGACTCTGCCAAGTACAGAATTTTTTCCAAATTTTGGAATACATTTTCCTAGTAACTTGTTTTCCACTTAGGAGGGTATCAATGACCTTATCTGAACAACCTTTTCCCTTTAGGATTTGGCGCTCACTACCCAGGCTGTTAACTGAAAAAAACTGTGGTCTGGGGTGAATAAGAGGCCCTTGTAGTAACAGATCCGGAACCTCTGGTAGTTTCCAAGGAGCTGTCACTGATAGGGATACCAGAGTCGCGAACCACATTCTCTTTGGCCACCAAGGGGCAATCAAGATGAGACGTAGTTGCGGCCATCCACTGAGTCTCTGTAGAACTCTTGGAATCAGAGTTTGAGGAGGAAAAGCATAGGCTAGCCTGAAGTGCCATGGCTGTGCTAGAGCATCCAAGCCCAACATACCCTTTTGTTGTGTCAGGGAGAAGAACCAGCTTACTTTTTTGTTCTGCCAAGTGGCAAACATATCCACTTCCGGCTGACCAAACTTTTGAACTAGAAGTTGAAATATTCTGGGATTCAGTTCCCATTCTGTCTGCTTGATGGAATGGCGACTGAGGAAGTTCACTTCCCAGTTGTCCTTCCCTTTTATATGCACTGCCGATAGAGAAATCACTCTCTTTTCTGCCCAGCCCAGTGTCTCCTGAGCTAACTTTAACAGGGTGTTCGATCTGGTCCCCCCTTGATGATTCAAGGAAGCTACTGTTGTAGCATTGTCTGAATGGATTTGGACTTCTTTCCCTGAAATGTCCTTTTCGAATGCTCTTATTGCTTCTCCCACCGCTTTCAGCTCTCTGTAGTTGGATGAGGCCTGACTTATCTGTATATCCCAGGTGCCCTGGGCATGAGCTCATTCAAGATGAGCTCCCCACCCCTCGGAACTTGCATCCGTGGTGATCTTTCAGGGTTGCTCTTGACCCCAGAGTCGCCCTTCCCTCAGATTTTTGAGAACTGTCCACCATTTTAGGGATATTAATTGCGGGGAGAGCGTAATTTTTTTGTCTAGGGACTCTTGTTTCTTGTTCCAAGAGAGCAAGTGGAAAAATTGGAGGTGTCATGAGTGCAATTTGGCCCACTCTACAGCTGGGATACAAGCTGTCATCAGACCCAAAATCCTCATGATCTGTCTCCAGGAACACCGAGGATGAGAACAGACATTTTCCACCGCCGAGACCACTTTTTCCACCTTTTCCTCTGGGAGAAAAAGTCTCTTTACTCTGGAATCTATCTATATATCTTGTACCCCAGATAGACTTGAACCTGTGCTGGCTCTATTGAGGATTTCTCCACATTCATCAGCCACCCTACCGTCTGTAGGACTGACATCACTTTTTGGGTGTCTGCCGTGGCCTGTTTTGCTGATCTTGCAAAGATCAACATATCGTCCAGATAAGGGATCAAACTTAGGCCCTGAAGAGGAAGATGGCCTACTACTTCTGCCAAGATCTTCGTAAAGATCCTTGGACTGGCTGCCAAGCCAAAGGGAAGAGCTCTGAACTACTGCGAATCTGAGGAATGCTTGATGTTCCGGACAAATTGGGACATGCAGGTAAGCATCCCTTAGATCCAGTGTGGTCATAAAGAGATGTTCTGAAACAGATTTTTTCTGACCGCATAAATGTTCTCCATAGAGAACTTCTTGTATATTAGAAATTTGTTTAATTTTTGAGGTTTATGACTAGCCGGAATTTTCATGAGGGCTTTGGTACCACAAATATGTGGGAGTAAAAGCCTTGGAATACCTGACTTAATGGTACAGGTGTAATCACCCTCTGTTATGCTAACTCTTGAATACCTTCTAGCAGTGCTTTCTTCTTTTGTTTTACTCTTGAGGGATATGTCATTGTTATTTCTGTCACTGGCTGAGAGGAAAACTCCAGTCGGTAACCTTCCCGGATGATCTGGAGAATATAGGGGCTGGTTGAGATGTTTTCCCATTGGGAAATGAAATGGGCTAACCTGCCCCCTACCCCGACGCTGGCGTCACTTGGTCTCTTTAGGATTGGGTCCAGGTTTAAGGAACAGCAAGTTAGCTCCTTGTTTTCCCTTTGCCAGACCACCTCTCCTGGTTTGCCCCCTGAAAGGCCTTTGTTGGTTTCTGTCTTGGAAGTTCCGAAAGGAATACCTCCCCAACTTGTCCTTCCTCTTAGTAGGGAATTTTTTCCCCTTCTCTGAGGATCTGGATAAAACATCATCCAGCCCAGAGCCAAACAAAAAAGACCCTTCAAAAGGTAATGCGCAAAGTCTCAGCTTGGAAGATATATCCCCTTCCCATGCTTTGACCCAAACTGCCATCCTAGCAGAATTCATCAGAGCTGCTGTTCTTGCAGAGGCTAATATTGACTCTACTGCTGAGTCTGCTAAGACACCGCTTTCCCAATCACAGATAGGGAATCTAGTAAGTCTTGTGATCCCTCCATTGTAGAGATATGTTTTGACAATTCCTTGATCCACAAATCTACATTTCTGGCCATACAGGTATCTGCTAGAGCTGTAGTCATTATTTGAGTTAGAAGCCAAAGCCTTTTTTGTAAGGATTCGATCTTGAGATCCATGACACCTTTAACGTGACCAGCATTTTCAAAGGACAAATCTGACCTCTTTGATAGCTAGGCCAGAGGAGCGTCTAGTTTAGGGCTTTTTATAAACTCCTCCAATTCCTGTTCCTCAAAAGGATACCTTCTTTTCCAGTTTTTTGGTCTGGATAAGGCATTCATAGGAAATTTCCATTCCTGGTCAATCATGTCCTTTAAAGACTGGTGGATGGGAATTGCTCTGTACTGGGCTCTTCCCAAGCCCTTGTACACTTTATCCTTAATGGAAGACTCTTTGACCGGAGCATGCACCACTTTAAGGAGACCCTCCATACACTCTAAAGGAAAGAGACTCTTGTTTCTTTTGAAACTATCCCTTTCCTTCTCATCGTCACTGTTTGACTCCTTGTCTGAACTGGACGGGGATCTAATGTGACTAGTGCCTTCCCCTGGATCCTCCTCCTCCCTAACTTGTAATGAGGGAATGGGTTGGGATCCTGACAAGAGAGAAGAGGGTCCTCTTGACCACACACTATCCTGGGAGGATAAACTATCCCTTGATATTTCCTCTGTCTGTGTTGGGGTCTGAGTGATAGCTGCTGCAGTCCTAAATGACTGAATAGTAGCCAACATCTCATCCTGAATTGATTTAAGGAAACTTCTTGCCCTGCCAATTTATTAATACATGCATGGCACAATGGCTTTAAGTAAGACCTCGACAACTTATCCCCACAGTTACCACACTTTCTAGTCATGTTAGTGCTGGTGTTAGATGGGGGTCTGGTCTGGCAGGGGCCTCCTGTGTAGCTGGAAGACCTGTGCATAGACACAAGAGGAGAAAACATTTGTTTGCAACAGACATTTAGTCTAACACTGCGGCTGCTCAATCAGGAAAGAAAAAGGCATGACTGTCTCCTATAGACAGCAGTCGGCCCCGCCACCGCTGTAGTCACTTACCCGGTTTTTCTGAGTTTCCTACAGCCACCCTGCACTGCCGCTTTCTCCTCTGTGGGAAGTGCGGTTGTTCGAGTCTCTTTGGGGTGTTTCAGCCCCTTCGTAGCCGGAGATTCTGCCATGAGTGCTCGTGGATCCGGCGTCTCCTCCCTCTCGAGCTTCCTTCCGGGTACTGCTCGCTCCTCCTCTTCTGACCGGAACTTCCGGTCTTCACAGCAAGGCTTGAGACACGCTCTTTGGCAGGAAATTTGAAATTCTTACCGTCCAGCAATAGAGGAGCAATGGAAGAGACTCTTCCTGCAGAGACAACAGGTATGGAGGGACCTTCTCCTTAAGGTAACCGACTACCCGACATGTTTGGCGACCTGTAAGTTCCTGTTTCCAGGACACAGATAGGGAGGAACCTCTCATAGGCTGTCCGTACCTGTCTTACAGGGGTACCTATCAGACACTCCTTTGCCTTCAGGTCAGAGAAAAAAAACAAACGTTCCGGTGTAAGGTTGGAAACACAACTGAACTGAAGCTCAAGGATGGGTGGGACCTTTTTAACAGCTGCAAATTAGTTGTGTTTCCTGTAGGGTGGAGCCACAATCTCTCATATGTAGGCCGTCCTGAAAGGGTGAAATGAGAAAAATGCCTTTAAGGGCTGGCTTGACGCTGGCTGAATGCCGGTCAACGCCCATAGGCGCTGGAGAATCTGACTGACTGTCGGTGAACTTAAACTTGACTTCTGACACTTCCTCACAGCTCAAAAGTCCTTTAAAGCACTCCCTGTAGTCTTCACTGACCGAGGTAATCTCTTGTAATGCTGCAGCAACTCTTAACACTGTAAACACTGCACTGTACACTCTGCACTTCAGGGCCCAACCACTGGCACCCCCTTTATTTTGCTCCTGCACCAGCTAGCTCCTGGATCCTCTGACCTTCTCCACAGTGGTCCCCTCTGCTAGGCAGACCCCCAGGGGCAGTTTACAGTACTCGTGACTGGGAATGCTTTCCTGAAACTCGACCCCTCACAGCTCCACTGGTCCTCAGCACACTGGATCCTCTCCTGCAGCTCAGCCCTGTGTCCCCTCAGGCAAGCTGCCTGAGAAACCAGATTCCTCCTGATAGGAGGAGAGACACCTATCGCCTCTCTCCTGGGACTCTGCTTCCTGCCAAAGACAATCTGTCATGTGCTCCCCACAGACTTATACCCCTTCCCAGAATGCTCTGCGGCAGAATCTGCCCTTCCAGGATGGATACAAGCCCAGGTGTGTTATTGGTCAGGTTTCCTCCACTGCCCAATGAGAGCCCTCATTGGGACACAATGGGGAGACTCCCCAACACAACAGGCACACCTGGTAACACATACAAGCCTAGCTGAAAATCATGGCCCTGCTGGTAAGACTATACTTTATCTAGCACCTACCTTGGAGGGTGCTTTATATATATATATATATATATATATATTAGTGTGACAAGCGCCATGGGCTACTGGAGGAGTGTGGAGGCCAGCCTCCTGCCCACGGACTATGGCCCTGGCTTGTAGGGGAGTGCACCTCTGTGTGGGGGTATATGCTGGAGGACCATGGGAGTAGTGTTGCTTTGGACTCAAATCCATGTCACCCCAAGATACAGACTCAGACTGGGATCAATGTTACAGGCCTAAAGCGGCCTGTTGCCGCAGAGGACTTCTCCACACATTGAGAGACTAAAGAGATGCTAATGATGTCTACTGTGGGGATGTGTATTGACAGTTATAATAAGGTGTGTTGAAAATGGAGATGGGCAGTCTGAGAGCCTACGTCTTCTGCTTTCATCTGTTTAGAGGTTAAGTGTGTTCACATTTCTAGGAAAGTGTATTCAGCTATGTTTGGGCTGGTTGTTTGTGGAGTCAATTATGATAATGCTAATCCTGTCTGAGCCTGCAATGTCATTCACCTGTTTCTGTCCAGATGGCCAGGTATGTTAATTATGTTCTGTATACAATACATTTGCATGATGTAATCAAGCACCTAAAACTGTATATATTGGAAGTGAGTAGGTGAATAAAGTGTCTTGTTTTACCCTTCATTGAGCTTAGGCCAATGTTTGGGGGGAATTGAGGGGCCAGGTCACTGCATCACATGAGAGTCTGGAGACCTAAGACCGAAATACTTGGTCCAAGTATTGGGGATCTGTTACTATATATATATATATATATATATATATATATATATATATATATATATATATATATATATATATATACACACATACAGGTCCCTCTCAAAAAATTAGCATATTGTGATAAAGTTCATTATTTTCTGTAATGTACTGATAAACAGACTTTCATATATTTTAGATTCATTACACACAACTGAAGTAGTGCAAGCCTTTTATTGTTTTAATATTGATGATTTTGGCATACAGCTCATGAAAACCCAAAATTCCTATCTCAAAAAATTAGCATATCATGAAAAGGTTCTCTAAACGAGCCATTAACCTAATCATCTGAATCAACTAATTAACTCTAAACACCTGCAAAAGATTCCTGAGGCTTTTAAAAACTCCCAGCCTGGTTCATTACTCAAAACCGCAATCATGGGTAAGACTGCCGACCTGACTGCTGTCCAGAAGGCCATCATTGACACCCTCAAGCAAGAGGGTAAGACACAGAAAGACATTTCTGAACGAATAGGCTGTTCCCAGAGTGCTGTACCAAGGCACCTCAGTGGGAAGTCTGTGGGAAGGAAAAAGTGTGTCAAAACGCTGCACAACGAGAAGAGGTGACCAGACCCTGAGGAAGATTGTGGGGAAGGACCGATTCCAGACTTTGGGGGACCTGCGGAAGCAGTGGACTGAGTCTGGAGTAGAAACATCTAGAGCCACCGTGTACAGGCGTGTGCAGGAAATGGGCTACAGGTGCCGCATTCCCCAGGTCAAGCCACTTTTGAACCAGAAACAGCGGCAGAAGCGCCTGACCTGGGCTACAGAGAAGCAGCACTGGACTGTTGCTCAGTGGTCCAAATTACTTTTTTCGGATGAAAGCAAATTTTGCATGTCATTCATTGCATGGAAATCAAGGTGCCAGAGTCTGGAGGAAGACTGGGGAGAGGGAAATGCCAAAATGCCTGAAGTCCAGTGTCAAGTACCCACAGTCAGTGATGGTCTGGGGTGCCATGCCAGCTGCTGGTGTTGGTCCACTGTGTTTTATCAAGGGCAGGGTCAATGCAGCTAGCTATCAGGAGATTTTGGAGCACTTCATGCTTCCATCTGCTGAAAAGCTTTATGGAGATGAAGATTTCATTTTTCAGCACAACCTGGCACCTGCTCACAGTGCCAAAACCACTGGTAAATGGTTTACTGACCATGGTATTACTGTGCTTAATTGGCCTGCCAACTCTCCTGACCTGAACCCCATAGAGAATCTGTGTGA
This sequence comes from Pelophylax lessonae, assembly GCF_965119305.1. Lineage (NCBI taxonomy): Eukaryota > Metazoa > Chordata > Amphibia > Anura > Ranidae > Pelophylax > Pelophylax lessonae. Next base: position 106,890,414 of record NC_138778.1, read on the forward strand.
TGTTGTGAAGAGAAAGTTGAGAGACGCAAGACCCAACACTCTGGATGAGCTCAAGGCCGCTATCAAAGCATCCTGGGCCTCCATAACACCTCAGCAGTGCCACAGGCTGATTGCCTCCATGCCACGCGCATTGAAGCAGTCATTTCTGCAAAAGGATTCCCGACCAAGTATTGAGTGCATAACTGAACATAATTATTTGAAGGTTGATTTTTTTTTTGTATTAAAAACACTTTTTTTTATTAGTCGAATGAAATATGCTAATTTTTTGAGATAGGAATTTGGGTTTTTCATGAGCTGTATGCCAAAATCAATATTAAAACAATAAAAGGCTTGCACTACTTCAGTTGTGTGTAATGAATCTAAAATATATGAAAGTCTAATGTTTATCAGTACATTACAGAAAATAATGAACTTTATCAGAATATGCTAATTTTTTGAGAGGGACCTATATATATTATATATATATATATATATATATTTCTGCACATCGCATCTGAACTCTGCTCTGTTGGGACCACAAACAGCACAGAGTCCAGAATGGAGAGACCGCTCCAGGTGAGACAAGAATCAGGTGCCGGTCGGATCCGCAATCCAAAGTCACATGAAGCAAGAAGGAATGAGCGCACTTCCGATAAAGTTGAAAAACGGAGTGTATTTATTCCACATCAAACGAATGGCAAAATATAATACATACACACTGTGAGTGCTGGACAAAACGGTAGACGCGTTTCACGACTAGATGTGTCGCTTACTCATTACCAAGTTCACTCTGGATGTGCATCGGCCATATATACACTTATACATGCAGCTGACACCAATTCGGTTCATCAAACTAGTTGTTCATTCAATTAGATAGCTGCTGGGAATCGAAGGCTTAATTGCACAGACAGAGTGACCCCAAAAGAAAACCAAACCAAATAAAACACACTGTGCAAAAAAAATTATACATAAATACAGATCGATTATCATCGGTATAGTAGGTGAAATCGGTGTTAATGAGGAAAGATATAAACAATGATTGAAACCCACATTGAATATTACAATCTATCTTTCATGTATATAGTAAAAGCATATGAAAAAATAGATAAATAAATACATACATGTGGAGACCATCGTAAGAGACCATCGTATGTGAAAAATGAACTTAAAAAATAGATGATTTATAAAAGATGATTGAAGTGTACATACAAAGTCACCAATGGTGCTTATTTCAAAAACCATTGTAGCCGAATTTTAACCCTAATGTGATGCATGAGGATTGGAGGAATATGCGTGCCAAAAAAACTCCAATACAGAATTCTAACCCAAAAAATGTGAAAAATTTTTTTGTGAAAAAAAAAAAAAAATTATATATATACATATATATATAAACACTGCTAGTGAAAAGATGACAATTACACTTGTCTGTAAACCATATATACCATAAAAGTATAAATATGTATACAAAGTGAACATATATAAATTCATAGAAGATGAGTAAACTTGGTCCACGAAGTAAAACATGAAATGTGTAGTATATGGAAGTATATTGCACGTTGATATAAAATGTATTGCTACATAAATATAAATAAACATAAAACATTGTTGCAGTTTGTCACTAGTAGCAAAACATGCAACAAGGTTCTGGCATCCATATACTTGTTCATGAACTATTTCAAAAAACAGTGTTTAAAATCACAACATTTCAAAACCCACGAGGTAATGCACTTTTCCAATCAATAAGATTGTATGAAGATACACTGTTCCGCGAGTATGAGAAAAAGGGATTGGGAAGAAAACAAAGCAAAACAAAAGGAACGGGTAAAAATACATTGTATACCAGCAAGTTGAATCTCATCGATCCATGCTGGAATAGCTGGGTTGCTACAGAGAACCCGATGTCTTAAAATCGGCCGGTCTATGGGTAGGTGCAGGGCCGGACAGGCCTATCGGGATACCGGGAAATTTCCCGGTGGGCCGCCGGCCCTGGGGCCGCGGGGCCGCTTTAAGATGGCTGCCGCTTTAAGAATTTTGGCTGCGGCCGCTTTAAGCATTGGGGCCACGGCCGCGGCCGCTTTAAGCATTGGCCACTGCAGTCCCGGCCCCCGCTGTGTGACGGACAGATACACTCTTTCCAATCCGACGTCAGCCGCTATGAGCGGCATGACGTCACATCCGGCGGGAGCAGCTGCGCGGCGGGATCTTCTGACTGCAAGCAAGATGGCTCCGGTCCCTCCCACAGTCACAGACACCGCTCCAGCAGTCACAGACACCGCTCCAGCAGTCACAGACACCGCTCCAGCAGCAGCATTTGGCTCAAACATACCAGTAATAAAAACCTAATTGAGGACAATTTACATTGGAGAACAATTGCTTAAAGGGTGGTGATTGATCCCCAACACTATATAACGCTGCATAACACAAAGGTCTCATAGATAGTTTGAACATAGAGATGGACATCCGGAGAGAACCTGTAAATAATAGAAAAACGTTCCCCAGTAAGGCAAGTTATGTCTATTTGGTATAGAGACTGGTGTGTTGTCCCATATGGTGTCAATAATGTTTGAGCCTCATGTGAGGTGAGGTATTTTTTACTATGAACTATAAAAATTTGTATTTTTGATAAATAAATCTATGGTGGCATATGTTTGGTTGCCGTGTTAAAGTCCTACACAAAGGGGAATTATTTTGTCTATTACTGCAAGGATGATGGCAACCTCTTCCAAAGCTTATTTAGCATATATTTTTTTTATCGTATTTATATATTACCAAACATTGGAGGCTTATAGAAGATTAAACCCCAACTCCAGCCAAATAAATTTATTAGTCTTAAGTTAAAAAAAAAAAAAAAGTCAAGTTTTGCCAGGCCTTTTCTCCAGTCTGTAACCCCACTGGGGAAATTTTCCTTCACTTCCTACCTCTGCGATAACTATACAAGAAATGGGGGAACTAGAAGAAGAAGTCATGGAAAGGATGTTGGGGGGAAGATCAATGTAACAGATCGGCTCAGTTACAATGAAACTTGCTGTATTCTATGTTCTAGAACTATCTCGTATGACTAAAGCATCTATTGGGCAATATTCTTTTTTTTTTTTTGATCTCTGATTGAGGTGCTTAAAATCAAATACCTTTTTTTGCCCACTAGATGATGCTTCAATCATATAAAATAGTTATATAAGATAGCATACGCCAATTTGTGCTGTATCATGTCTGCAGTCTCTGGCCATCTCTTGTATCATGGCTGCAGTCTCTGGCCATCTCTTGTATCATGGCTGCAGTCTCTGGCCATCTCTTGTATCATGCCTGCAGTCTCTGGCCATCTCTTGTATCATGCCTGCAGTCTCTGGCCATCTCTTGTATCATGCCTGCAGTCTCTGGCCATCTCTTGTATCATGCCTGCAGTCTCTGGCCATCTCTTGTATCATGCCTGCAGTCTCTAACCATCTCTTGTATCATGTCTGCAGTCTCTGGCATCATGTCTTCAGTCTCTGGCCATCTCTTGTATCATGTCTGCAGTCTCTGGCTATCTCTTGTATCATGTCTGCAGTCTCTGACCATCTCTTGTATCATGTCTGCAGTCTCTGGCCATGTCTTGTATCATGTCTGCAGTCTCTGGCCATGTCTTGTATCATGTCTGCAGTCTCTGGCTATCTCTTGTATCATGTCTGCAGTCTCTGGCCATCTCTTGTATCATGTCTGCAGTCTCTGACCATCTCTTGTATCATGTCTGCAGTCTCTGACCATCTCTTGTATCATGTCTGCAGTCTCTGGCCATGTCTTGTATCATGTCTGCAGTCTCTGGCCATGTCTTGTATCATGTCTGCAGTCTCTGGCTATCTCTTGTATCATGTCTGCAGTCTCTGGCCATCTCTTATATCATGTCTGCAGTCTCTGGCCATCTCTTGTATTATGTCTGCAGTCTCTGGCCATGTCTTGTATCATGTCTGCAGTCTCTGGCCATCTCTTGTATCATGTCTGCAGTCTCTGAGGGGTAGTCTGGAGAGGAGTCAAGAGTTGGAGTGGCACTGGGATGGAGGTCATAGGAGAAGTCAGATGTGTGTGGAATGTTGAGAGGAGACTATAGGATAAAACCAGAGCCACCAAGCTGGAGCCGACTAACTGAGCCCTGCACGGTGCACCTGAGAGGAAGTCAGGGACAGCGCCACCAGGCCAGTTTGAGGGGGGGGGGGTCAGTGATGTAAGAGCATTAATATAAAGGCTCCCCTTATATCATTACCCCCCCCCACACACACACCCATTCCCAGAGTTCCTGGGGTCCCCCTGGATTGCTCCACCTTCACCACTTTTAACCGGAATTTTCTCTCTCTATATTATATATATATATATATATATATATATATATATATATATATATATATATATAATAAACTCCAATGTGCTTTCATATCTGTCTTATATATATAATACACTCTTCAAATGTGCTTTCAAATGCATGGTTTTCCCTTTTATGAACAAAAAAATGGCGTCATGCTGTTGGGCCGGTATAATAATGCTATGGGGCTGGTATGAAATTATTTCCAGGGCTGGTTTTTATTCCCAGTCCGGCCCTGGGTAGGTGTGGGTGATATCTCATCCAATTAGATCCAATTTATTCAAAACAAAGCAATATATATGCATAAAGCACAATTGCATATAGAAAAAATCATATAGTGAAACCATATACGTTATTTTGGTGTATGTATACATAAAAATATCTTGTAGATTATGGCTATTAGTATTGAAAATAGAGGATGAATAAACGAGGGGCATAATTGTTCATGCAATGATACAAATATAAAAAACTGATAACACCCAACACCCACAGATCCCAGAGGCGGGGAAAAAATTTGGGACGAACCTCCAAGAGATATTTATTAAATATTTACTTTTCATGGATGTTTGAATATAGGTGAAAGTATATACCTGTCAAAATCTATGAGATTTCAGAAATGTAGTTCATAAAAAACGTATATGTATAAATATATAATATCCGAAATCATTTCATAAATAGAGACAGGTCTAGAAAAACCTATTGGATAATTTGGAGGCCTTGTGTATAACATAGATAATACTGAATATCTGAACACTCCTATATATAAAACCATCATTGGATGTCCAATGTATGTTGTCAATATAGGAAAATAATTATAAAGTGAATATCAGTGGCAATGTCGCTGGACAAAAATTTAGATATAAGGATTAGGTGTAGAAATGTGTCACGTCGCACTCAAAGTTCATGCCCTCAGGTAATCGTGTGTGGAGTTTAAATATCCAGAAAACCTCTCTTTTACAGAGTATCTGGAAAATGTCTCCTCCTCTCTTGGGTTTTAGGATTATTTCAATGACCTGAACCATAACCAGGGAGGTGTCCCCTTCATGTAGATCATTGAAGTGGCGAGCGACATTTGTTGATTTGAGGCAACGAATGTCGCTTAGGTGTTCCCTAAATCTATCCTTCAGTCTCCTGGTAGTTCTACCTACATACTGTGTTAGACATTTCTTGCAGGTAATCAAATATATAATATATTCGGTATTGCAGTTAAAAATTTTGTTAAGTCTGAAGATCCTGCCACTGATGGATGATTGAAAATGGGGGCTTTTTAGAATGTGGGGACAAGTGACAGTCCTGTGCCCCACATCTGTAATTGCCCCTGCAGTGTAACCACGTTTGTGATGAGGAGATGTTTTTTGTATAAAACAAACTACTTCTACTACTGTACTTCCCAATGTGGCTGCTCTCTTGGCTACGATATTGACCCCTCTCCTCAAAATCTCATCACATGCATGGTCTAAATGTAAAATAGGTAGATGTTTTCTAATTATGGATTTTATATCGTTAAATTCTAGACTATAGGGAAGTGCCAATGTAACAGAAGGTATAGGTTTATCTTTTTTAATGTTTTTCTTTTTATACCTAAATGATCTCTTTTTTGTTGGCACTTGTGGGAGGTTGACATTGGAGTCATGATTTTATGGTATGTGACTGGACGTTGTAAGTTGTAGGAGATCAGTACGATTCTTCCAGAGGGCTAGATGGTAAGCTCTATCCAGCATCCATCTGGGATAGCCTCTCTGGAGAAATCGCTGGTATAGAGAGAACGATTCCGTTTTAAAGGCGTCCATGTCACTACAAATTCTCCTGAGTCTAAGGAACTGTCCCACAGGTATTCCTTTTATGGTGTGAAGGGGATGCCCTGATTTGGCATGCAATAAACTATTGCCCGCCTGGGGTTTTCTATAGAGGGTGGAGGTGACTATCACCTTCATGATTCAAGGTTATGTCCAATTATCTATTTTTTCATATGCTTTTACTATATACATGAAAGATAGATTGTAATATTCAATGTGGGTTTAAATCATTGTTTATATCTTTCCTCATGAACACAGATTTCACCTACTATACCGATGATAATCGATCTGTATTTATGTATAATTTTTTTTGCACAGTGTGTTTTATTTGGTTTGGTTTTCTTTTGGGGTCACTCTGTCTGTGCAATTAAGCCTTCGATTCCCAGCAGCTATCTAATTGAATGAACAACTAGTTTGATGAACCGAATTGGTGTCAGCTGCATGTATGGGTGTATATATGGCCGATGCACATCCAGAGTGAACTTGGTAATGAGTAAGTGACACATCTAGTCGTGAAACGCGTCTACCGTTTTGTCCAGCACTCACAGTGTGTATGTATTATATTTTGCCATTCGTTTGATGTGGAATAAATACACTCCGTTTTTCAACTTTATCGGAAGTGCGGTCATTCCTTCTTGCTTCATGTGACCACAAACAGCACAGTCCAGGGGGGTAGAGCAAATAGTCAGTTGGCCGACAGTCACCAGCTCTCTGCTCACGGAGCTCTGAGAACTGAGCGATCTGCAGTCTTTGATCGCTTGGTTCTAAGTCTTCGAGCCAGCAGGAGAGGACTAAGGCTGCATCTACATAAGCAAGTATGATTTTTGAAAAAGAAAAATGGATTTTTGTAAAATCTTACCGTAAAATCCTTTTCTCTTAAGCTCATTGACAGACGCAGTCCTCTTGAATAATAGCACATTGGGTTATACTGCCCTCTACAGGAGTAGGACACTAGACGGAAGGAAAACGTTCTGGCCACACCTTAGGGGCAGTGCCAGAGGGTATATCCTCTCTCTCTCTGCTACAGGAAGTCAGTTATGTCACAAAGCAGTGTTAGAGAATTTAACCCAACCCAACTCAAAAACAGAGGGGCGGGTACTGCGTCTGTCAATGAGCTTAAAAGAAAAGGATTTTACGGTAAGATTTTACAAAAATCCATTTTTCTCTGTCGCTCATTGACAGACGCAGTCCTCTTGATTAATAACACATTGGGACGTCCCAAAGCAGTGCCACAAATGAGCGGTGGGATAACAGAAATAAAAATTTAAATCCAGAAGGCCCAACCGGTGCCGACTAGAAGTCTTAAAGGCTCATCAAACCAAGGATGAGACTCAACTGAAAACCCAACAGAAAAAAACCCTCGAGGTAGACCACCGGTCTCCTCAAATTGCGGCCTGCAGAACCTTGCGGCCAAAAGAGGCATCCGCCGATGCCATCACATCAACTTTATAAAATTTTGTAAAGGTATGAACCGACGACCAGGTAGCCGCCTTGCAAACCTGGACCACTGACGCCTGATGGCGGAAGGCCCAGGAAGCACTAAGCGCCCGAGTGGAGTCCGCCTTAACAGGGAACGGAGGATCCCGACCCTTAATAGAATAAGCCTGTACCACCGTCTGTCTGATCCATTTGGAGATAGTCACGGCAGATGCAGGCAACCCCTTTTTGGGGCCATCCATGATCACAAAAAGTGAATCCGTGTCACTAAACGAGTCCGTAGTCTTCAGGTATACCCCGATTGCCCCAACCACATCCAAGGAATGTAACGCAAACTCCCGAGGATGACTGGGCTTAGGACACAGGGAAGGTAATACAATATCTTCATACAGATGAAATTCTGAAACCACTTTAGGAAGGAAGGATGAATTCGGACAAAGAACCACCTTATCCCTATGAACCAGATATGGGGAACGACAAGATAATGCGGCCAGTTCTGACACCCTGCGTGTAGAAGTGATGGCCACCAAGAAGGCCACCTTCTGGGATAAAGTAAGCAAGGGAATCTCCCTAATATCTTCAAAGGGAGGTTTCTGAAGAACCGACAACACTAAATTAAGATCCCAGGGCGGTAAGGGCGCGCGCACTGGCGGAGCCAGGTGCCGCACTCCCTGGATGAAATTCCGTACCAAGGAATGAATAGCCAAAGGTTTCTGAAAGAAGATTGCTAACGCTGAAACCTGACCCTTGATCGTGCTCAAGGACAGTTTCTGCTCAACCCCCTGTTGCAGAAAGGCCAAAATTCGGGTCACCGAATAGGTACGTGGGGGAAATCCAAGAGATTCACACCACGCAATATAAGCCTTCCATGTGCGATAATAGACTTTGCTGGAAGTCGCTTTCCTTGCTTTAATTAGAGTAGGAATAACTGAAGCTGACAGTCCCTTGTCCTTCAGTACCTGGGTCTCAATGGCCAGGCCGTTAAAGCCAGCGATTGTAAAGCAAGATGGAAGATCGGTCCTTGAGACCGCAGATCCTCTCTGAGAGGAAGTCTCCAAGGAGCGTCCGCGACCGGTCTGCCCAGGTCGGCGTGCCCGGCTTGATGAGGCCGGTCCGGAATTACCAGGATAACTGGAATTCCCTCCACCTCTATCCTGCGGAGAAGTTTCAGCAGCAACTTGAGAGGAGGGAAGACATACAGTAGCTGATACTGCCCCTACAGGGCGATCAGCGCGTCTGCTGCGTCCGCTAGAGGATCGTGGGCGTGGGCTACAAACCTCCGCACCTTCCTGTTGAGCCAAAATGCCAACAGATCCACCTCGGGGGTGCCCCAATGAAAGCACATCTGGTGAAATCATTGGTGATTGACATAAGCCACAGCCGTGGCGTTGTCTGACTGGATCCAAACCAGGCTGCCCTAGAGCTGCTCGGTCCAGAAAATCAGACAAAGTCTGAACGCTCTCAGTTCCCACACATTTATCAGAAACTTGAATTCTATCGAAAGTAGTGACTTCCCCTGGCTGAGCATTGGAGACCGAAGCCACCAGACCAGAGACTCCCTGGTCCGCTCGCTCAACCGGATCCAATTCCTGGAGGGAACTGGGAACGATCTTTGGAAAAAATGAAGAAAACGTTCTGCTCAAGGAACGGAAACTACTGCCCCTTGTAGCATACGAATGTTGGAAGGGAAGAATCGCACCGGTAGAAGTGATTGACACTCGATCTTGTATCCCGACTGTATGATCCCCTGAACCCCTTTGTCTGGGATTCAGGAAAGCCATGGATCTGGAAACCGGTGAAGACGTCCCCCCACCCCAGAGATGGGTGGGGGCGCACCTTCAGGCTGTATTGGTTTTATCTTCAGGTTTGGCTGAGCCGGACTTTTGTTTACCCGACCAGCGCCCTTTGAAACCCCCTGAGGGGGCTTTGGAGCCCTTCTCGCTCGCCCCCAACAAACCTTTATGAGCTGAAAAGGAAGGTCCTCGCCTGTTACGAGGTCCTTTACCCTTAGCAGTCTGTGGCAAAAAAGTGCTCTTGACCCCAGTGACATCCTTTATGATCTTATCTAAGGTGGCCCCAAACAGGCGATCCCCCTGAAAAGGGAGATTAGCCAAAGCTTTCTTGGAACCTTGATCCGCCGACCAGCACTTTAACCACAACACACGTCTGAGGACCACTGCTGACATCGATGCATGTCCTAACAAGGGAGTGGCATCACAGACGAACTGTAGTCCTTGTATAATTTGCTCCATCAAATCAGATGCTGCCAGGGGGATACTTCTCCCCTTTAAGTCACGGCGTAACAATTTAGCCCATTCTGTCAATGTTTGTGAAACAAAACCAAAGGCAACCACTGGCCTAAAGGTTGACCCTATCAGGGAAAAAATGGTGCGGGATTCCGCTTCCACTTTTCGATCCACTGGATCCTTAAAGGACGGAGCGTCCTCCAACGGGATAACAGTGGCTTTATTTAGTCTGGAAATCTGTGGGTCCACCACTGGTGGTACCGTCCATTTTTTAATGAGGGATTCCTCAAACGGATAGCGCCTAGCAATGCGTTTGGAAATAGCAAGGGTTCGTTTCGGATGATCTCATTCCTCCTTAATTTTATTACCAAAGCATTTGGGTAAAAGGAAAAACCTTCGCTATCTTGGTAGGCTTACTGGTACCAAAAGGAATTTCCATGTCGGTTACCTCTGCCGGTGTAACCTCAAGTCTTAAGGTTTCCCGGACAGACACAACTAGTGCGTCCACCAACGCATCTTCATGTGCTATGGCGGAGGCAGATACAAAAAGGGGCAATGATCTGATTCCCCCCAAGCACGCCTCCATCCCAAAATATATAGAAACAACAAGAGATTGGCCCGCGGGACTTTGAATGAGGTGGGTGCTAGTGGCTGGAGATAGAATAAATGGCACAATAAATATGTAAAACAATGTATATTTTTATTGCATTGTATAAACAAGTAATACGAATAATAGTAACATGTACATAACCATAGCATAGCTCAATGGCCGTAATGACAATGTATACAACATGAACCATATGGCGGAGGCAGAGACGTCCTCCTCACTGTCTGAGGAGACATTACCTGAGACAACAGCCCCAGAAGAGGGACCTGCAGCTGCGATGACCAGCTCAAAATCTGTATCTGAAGTATCAGATGAAATAGGGGTAGGCGGGGGTCGCTTTCTGGACCCCCGTCCCTGACAGGCCACCTCTACCCGGGATACCAAAGACTGCAAAACTGCTGATAATGCATCAATCACAAGTGGGGCACTGGAGGGTCCTGCGGCCACCTCGAGGGGATCAGGTGGGGATACATGTGTGGCAGGGTCCATGATTATACAAGACACTTGCCAGCAACAAAAAAAAATAATTGCAATAAAAAAATTTCTTTTTTGTTGAAAAAGACAGGAAGTCTTTGGCAGACAGGAAGTCTTTGGCTCCTTTTCCCGGATAAAGGAGGTGGCTCCGCCCCTTTACACGCCCTCCGGCGCCTCCCAATTACTCCTCGAGGTGTTTGGTCATCTCAAACATGGCCGCCCCCATGCTGGAGACACGAGGCTACGCCAAGATGGCGGCCCCGCGCGACCTGCGGGAAAATGGCGGCGGCCTGGAGGATGGCAGCGGCTTGTGGCAAGATAGCGGCGGCCTGCGGGAGGTAGTCACCGGCCTGTGCGGCCTGCGGGAGGTGTACGGCCTGCGGGAGGTAGTCACCGGCCTGTGCGGCCTGCGGGAGGTGTACGGCCTGCGGGAGGATGGCGGCCTGCGGATGGCGGTAGTCCAGGCACAGGCATCGGCCTGTATTGCAACCTTATCAGGCAGGATGCTATCACCCTTATACATGGCCATCATCACAGTAATGCCCCACTGACTTCAGACATGGTCCCTTAACATTGCTCACTCATACAGTGACTTTAGATAGTCAGCTCCCAAACCAAGCCTCCTGGTTTCTTATTCACAAAATCACACTCAATTGGGGGATCTGTGACACCTGTTATAGGATAGAGGGGGGACCCAGAAACATGAGCATCTGACCATCCCAGGGAGGGGCCCGCGTCCACCAACACACCCGTCAGGGGGAGAGGGGGAACAATTTACTCACCATACCGGAACAGGCGGGCGCCAACTCCTGACAGAACCCCTCTCCACCGAGGTGGGGGGGCTGTCGACCAATACGGACGCCGTGACTCAGTTTCCAACTGGTCGTCGGCGTCCAGGTGAGACGTTTAACTCGCAGGGTCAGTCCCCGTCCAGTGGGACTATGTCGCGGCCGACCCAGCGCGGAGCTAGGGCCTGCACGCGCTTGCAGGCTGACTGGGGTGACCACTGGATCTCAACATCCAGCCCGTCGCCCAGTTTCAGCGTACTTGCTTGAAGATCTCACAGGAACAACTGGAGAAAAAAAGCTGCCTATAAAAGGTTTTTCTAAAAAATCTTGCCAGGACCAAAGATCCCAGCAAGGAACGTAGGTCCTTACTCCTAACTAGACAGAAAAAACTGACTTCCTGTAGCAGAGAGAGAGAGGATATACCCTCTGGGACTGCCCCTAAGGTGTGGCCAGAACGTTTTCCTTCCGTCTAGTGTCCAACTCCTGTAGAGGGCAGTATAACCCAATGTGTTATTAATCAAGAGGACTGCGTCTGTCAATGAGCGACAGAGAAAAAACCTTTTATGTTCCAGGCATGTGGTATTTAAGGAATGTAAAAATATAATAGCCAATTTTGAGTAGTCCTACAAAGGTGCAGAACTTGAGGGAGCAGGGTGTCAATTTGAAGATTTGATAGATACAAGAAACACTTTCAAGAACATCGGAGAATGGTAATGGCTATTCAACAAGAAAAAATAGACTTGTCTAAAGATATAGTATTGACTTCCCAACTATCACAGCAAAAAAGGACTTTAAAACAGGGTTTCTCAACCAGGGTTCTATGGAATCACAGGTTCTAGCATCCTGCCCAAATCTTACAGGAGCTGCAGAGGTGAACCATCCATCATTCACCCCCCCCCCCCCCCACTAATGCTTTTAAATGTTATACCACATGTAGCTGGCCAGCTAGAACCTGTCCTAGGTTGCTAATATGACCTACATGCATATACAGCTAGACCTGTTAATAACCTCAATACTAGTGCATATGTTTATGTGTGAGAGACAAATGCAGAGTTATTTACTGTGATTTCATGTTTGGATGTCACATAACAATTGTATATTGTGTTCACAGAAGCAAAGGAAAAATATGCCTGTAAGATTCATTTGTATGCATGTAAGGTAAGCTCAGACACAGCAGAGTTGAAACCAGAAAGCACAGAGTTAAACTTTATTACCCATAAGGAGTTTGTGGCCAATCACAGCCAATCTCACACTCAGCAACAGTCTTGGCCAATCACAGCCAGCCTTACACCCATTTTTTTTTCTCTGAAGCCTCATGCTTCAGCCAGCCTTCTCATTTTCCAATACAGAAGAGAACTGAATAGACACACAGATCCACAGAGCAGTTTTATGGAAGCAAGTGGCCAAAAATAGGTAATTAACAGTTATACATGTTCCTATTGTTAGTAATGTGATTAGAGCTGTATACTGAACTAGTTATGTGTTCACTTGTAGTTCCACCAAACTCGAACACGAAATCAAACAAACTATCAAACTTCAGAAGTTATATCAAACTCTAACAACTCAAAACCAAACCCAAGCAAACAAACCCAAGCAAACAAACTCAAACAGCAATAGAGAGAAATATATCCACCATTTGTTATACTGTATTCAGCACATGTTGTACATGGACTGTCTGCTGCAAAAGTGTCACTGTTATCTATGAAGAAAAGTTGAAGTTAATAAAGAAGATATCTTAAGCGTTTGGTGTGCTCTTTAAACCTACTGCTTTCCATAGAACGGTATTAGAGGAATTTATAGAGTAACAGACAGTCTGGTTAGACTGAAGAGAGAGATCAAGTTCTTCTAATGCCACAGCGCATAAGGCACTTTGTAGTGCTGCACTTGCCACACCACAGACTCTTAGTGTGTTTATCCATGGAATAATTGCTAATACATTAAACAGAGGAGCACTGGATGCTGTGTGTCATTTTTATACATTTCTTTGTTTCAGGGCTCTATGGAACCCTAGGGTTCCTCCAGAGGATACCAGGTGAATATAGTATAAAAAAATTACACATGCATACCCTTCTTCCACCAAGACTTCTTTTCATAGGTGGAAGGGTATTTATACATGTCATTTCTTATACCATTTTCATTCAGATATTTGACATTTAAGGTTTTTAGTATGTACTTAATTGAACTTCGTCATTTGATACACCACGTGTGTCCTGTGAAAGCAACTATCCTTTGGCATTCTTAGTCACCATTTTTCTTTTGTATTAATACTTGTGCTGCAGGGCCCGCACTGACTGCGTTGGCATGTTTCTATGGTTTACACAATTTTACCTCTTTATTAGCAGTAAAAACAGATGGAGGTTCACTGTGTCCATCCCACTGGATAGTGCATGAAATAAAATACTGCATGGTTGCATGAAATAAATATAGCATATTGCAATGAAATGGTGTGAAGAAAAGTCTGGTTGGCCACACTTCCATAAAATCACCTTAATTGACACATAATTCACGCTGACAATCCACAATGTACAAGGGGAGGCCAATAAGTTCCTACCCTCACCATGATCTAGATGTGCTAGGTATTTGAATATTTGTAGGTTTTTAAGTGGATATCTTTGTAATCTGCATGCCAATTTGTGGTGAATTATAGTTCGAGTCAAGAGAAATGCGTTCCAAGTTTACTGACAACTTTCCAAAAACAGCAAAGAGTAGAATTTGCACAAAGCATTTTGAACCTGTACCACAACAAGGAGGAGGACTTTTTAAACAGATTAGTGACCATGGGTGAAAGCTGGGTATATCTATAAGATCCTGAGACTAAAGAATTGAGTAAAACATGCTTAATCGCCCACCACCAAAAAGGATAAGGTGCAACATTCATTCAGCAAGGTCATGTCAGCTGGTTTTCCTCCAAATCTGCATACTTCTACGCAGATGGTAGTAAAGCTCTATTCGACAGATATGAGAAGCGTGTAGACCATAGGAGGTGGATATGTAGATAAGGAAGAGTTAGTGGACTACATTTAGGATCCCTAGCACATCTGGATCTTGGTGAGGGTAATAAATTATTGGCCTCCCCTTGTACAGATGAGAGAATTTAGCCACCAGCTAAGTGGCTATATTCCCTCATCTGTACAAAGTTTATTTTATAGAAGTGCAACCAACCAGATTTTTTTTTCACACCATGACTTATGTGACAAACATGGCCAGCACCCATTAGTGTGCAGTGGGGGTGAGATAGGTGAAGACTCACCTGGAGCTGTGCTTCACGGTCTATATTTTGATGAAATAGCGCATGCATGCGGTATTTTAGTAGCGTGTTTTTTTTTTGTGAATTGCAATATAAAAGCTATTTTACCTCAAATTGTAAACAGGAAAATACTGCTTCGTAAATGGAGCCCACAACTTAAAAAAAAAAAAAATGTCACTTAAATGTCCCGCAGATTACAGCATTTATAGACTAAATTTGATACATACCTCTAATTTCCCAGCATTTGACCCTCACAGCACCGTGTTGTCATTGTTCAGCCTTGATGGTCATTTCACCATCTACAAAATAAAGAAAAGATTTGTCGTTGTAGAAAACAAATTGACAGAGAAATTCCATTTCTACTCCACACATTATTCATACACCACAATCATCAAAAAACGTCCCCAAAACAAAGCAACAACATAAGACTACGTAACCTCTTTCATTTCATTCCTCCGGCAAAAAGTCTACATTTTTCAAGAGTAACAAGTTCCCCCCCTACAATTTTCTGCACCATGCTGTAGCCCCAGTTCACGTGATGCGGAAATCAGCGCGATTCCAGTGTGGATTCCCACATCCGATCTCCCTTGCAGGTAGTTCACACTGCCTTCTATAAACTGCTGTTTATGTTATCCTAGCAGAGGTGCCGACAGTGATTGGAAATAGTAATGTTTGCACCGCTCAGAACAGTGCTAGAAAGGGGCGGCTCAATCACAGTGTACAGGCGGGAGGGGGAGGGGAAGGGGGACACATGAGACAGAAGAGAGAGTGGATGATGGAGGCACGTAAACTTGACCATGATACACTGTGGACAGTTTACAGGGGGGAGGGCAGAACCAGGCAGGATCAGTCAGGTATTGCAGGTGATAGAAGGGGACAAATGACAGCACAAGCACTGTGCGGTTATCCATGCTTTAAAGAAACGGGATCTTTTTTTTCTTTTCTGGGTAACAAACATCCTAACCACTTCCGGGACCGCCCGCCGCAGTTTTATGTTGGTACTTTGATGTTAAATACCGGTGTTATGGCAGCAGCTTGCTGCCATAACCCCAGTATTTTCTTACAGGGTGGGTGGTCCTCTCACATAAAAGTGGTCCCAGTGGTGAATTCACGCGGGATCACTTAGGGGGGGCAGAAGAGGTGCCCCCCCCCCCCCCCAGTCATTTTTCCTGCTTACTGGAGCCGTTGGTAGCGGAGAAAACGATCCGGTCCGACCATGTCCCAGGCAGGAAGTCAGGTGAGGGCAAGATGGCCCCCACTTAACTGTATGGCTATGAGGACCGCAGTGACCTCATACATCCATTTCTCCCAATGGCCCATTTTTTTCATGCTGAAATAAAAAAAATACTTTTTTTGCTTTTTAGTGTAGATGCGAGATCTGATTTCTTTTTGACCCCAGATCTCACATTAAAGAGGTCCTGTCCTGCTTATTTCTATTACAAAAGATGTTTACATTTTTAAAGCATCGCCTTTGGAGATTTTTAAGTACCAATATTTGTTCCCATTCCACGAGCGTGCGCAATTTTGAAGCATGACATGTTGGGTATCTATTTACTCCGCTGTAACATATCTTTCACATTTATTAAAAAAAATGGGCTAACTTCACTGGTTCTTTTTTTTTTTTATTTATTTTTTATTAAAAAAAGTGGATTTTTTCCAAAAAAACTGCATTCGTAAGACCGCTGCGCAAATACGGTGTGACAAAGTATTGCAATGATCCCCATTTTTTTCTTTAGGGTCTCCACTAAAAAAAAAAAAAAATATGTTTGGGGGTTCCAAGTAATTTTCTAGCAAAAAATACTGATTTTAACTTGTAAACAAGTGTCAGAAATAGGCCTGGTCCTTATGTGGTTAATACACGTTCAGGTATAAAGGGATGAGGTGGCAACCCTAGCCCAGCTCCCACTGTGATTGGACACAGCAGGAGCCAATTAGCGGGTCATTACCAAGGCAAACAGAATGGCAGTCTGCCTATGTAAATAAGGCAGATGGCAGTTCTGTGACAAGAGAAGACAGGGATCCTGTGTTTTTGCTAAGCAGGAACACAGATTTCTGTCTTCTTACAGTACAAGCCCATCCCCCACACAGTTGGAAAACACCCCCTAGGGACACATTTACCCTTTGATCACCCCCTGATGTTAACCCCATCCCTGCAAGTGCCATTAGTACAGTTGCAGTGCATATGTTTTAGTACTGATCACTGTAGTAGTGTCACTGGTCCCCAAAAAGTGTCAGGGTTTATTTACTAAAGCTAAAGAGTGCAAAATTAGTCCCATTGCTGCATAGATGCCAATCAGTTTCTAACCTCAGCTTGTTAAATTAAGCTTTGGCAGAAAAAAAAAAAACGTGGAAGCTGATTGGTTCTGTGCAGAATTGTGACTAATTTTGCACTCTCTAGCTTTAGTAAATACACCCCTTCATGTTTGATTACCTGCCGCAATATTGCAGTCGGTTATAAGTCGCTGATCGCCACCATTACTAGTAAAAAAAATAAAATAAATACAATATAATAAATACAATACCCCATAGTTTGTAGAATTTTGCTCAAACCAAATCAATATACGCTTAATGTGGATTTTTTTTTTTGACTTTTCATTTAAAAATTGTCGATTTTTTTTTGTTTATAGAGCAAAAAATAAATGCAGAGGCGATCAAATACCACCATAAGAAAGCTCTATTAGCAGGGGGGGAGGGGAGAGGTTGGGGGGGCTATGATGTAAAATGGTTCTGTGATGGCTGCGGACCACTAGAAGATTGAGCCAAAGTGCATTAGTCTTCACCTGTAATATCATGCAAACAGATAACATTTAGGGCTGATTTACAGTCAATGCATTTTTAAACAGTAGGCAGTATGAACGCATATGTAAAAAAAATGAATGTATTCCAATTAGCTTCGTTTATAGCATGGCAGTGCTTTCGTCTGCATGTTAAAAAAAGTACAGCATACTGCACTTTCTGCAAAAAAAATGCATTGCAAACATACGTAGATGGATACAAAAAAAATTAACAAAAAAAATTATTCCAAAAAACACTGCAAATGCGTCAAACACGCACTGCGAATGCATGTAAACGCACAACCAATATGCTTGCAGAAATGCACAGTTAAAGCAGATATTGTGTATATGACCCCTAGGGTACATTCACACAAGTATTAGGGTATTAATAAACTCTACAAGCAACATTTCCTGCAACGCACATCTTTCAAATGGGTGAATAACAATTTTGACAATAAATGAAACCTGCACTGGAGCTCAGCAGCAGCCAGAGAGCCAGGCAACTAGCATTTTCAGCAGGAGAGATCCACAGTGGCAGGCCACTGTTTCTCCTTTCCTGAAAATGCATGTTTAGTTTTTCTTATTTCTAACACCAGTCTTAGTCAACACAAAAAGTTCTAGAGAAACTGAGCAGGCTGTAAAATGGTTTATAGTATGGGTGACTGTTCAGTATGCACCTTAGTTTAGGCACATAGCAAGGTGCAATAACCATAGCAGCCAATCAGCAACTGACCCATGCTGTTTTCCAGCAGTCATGTGATGCAAGAGCTTATCTGCTTGAATACAAACCATTAAGGCAGGCCCCAGCATAACATAGTTAATAGTAAATTTTAGGAGATTATACATGAAGATTGGAACATGTACAGGATTTGTTACATTTTAACAAAGTGCAGAAAAAAAAAATAAAGTTAAAACTGTAGTTTTTAAATGAACATTGCAAACATAATCAACCAATACTTACCAAACAAACATGGCGGCAGAAGCCATGTGCTCACATCTGTAGGCCAAAGGGCAGAATGCTTCACAAGTGGGCGTATTTATAGGTAAATCAGCCTTTTTTTAACCCAACTTTATTTGTGACAGTACCAAACTGACAAAGCTCACAAACTCTAAAAACTTTGAAAATAACTCTCTTTTTCTCTTGCAGGAAGGGTTTGCATGCGTCGCTGCTCCTGAACAACTGCGGAGAAATGGAAAATAAATTTAAATCAAGGAAAAAATAAAATAAGGCAAAAAAAAAAAACTGCATGGTGAACAGCCACACCCCCTCAACTTTAACGCCTTATTGCCCAGATTCAGTGTTGCCTTTACTTTGCTCAGGGTCAATTTGGCTGCGGTTGTTGTTTTATGGTTTCAGGTAGCAAATAAAAAAAAAAAATTGTCACTTTTATTTGTTCAAATTCAGCAACCTAACCAGACAAATAGGGTTATTTATTAATGCAGAGTACATTCAGGGCCCATTCATATCTGGGTAATGTGAAACACACTTCTCGTGATTTCTCTTGATGGAGCTTATTCTGTCCCCAGCCACACTACTGATGAGCTTATTCTGTCCCCACTCGCACCAAAGATGGGGCTTGTCCTATACCCACCCACACCAATGATGGGGCTTATCCTACCCCACCAGGGCCGGACTGGCCATAGGGCAGACCGGGCATTTTCCCGGTGGGCCGCAGTCTGCAGACATCACAAAAATTTCCCTCATAGCCACTGCGGCCGCCGGCCGGCTTCGCGGCCAATCAGCCTTCTGCTCAGGGGGGGTGTGAGTCACACCCCCCCTGAGCAGAAGGCTAATTGGCCGCGAAGCCGGACAAGGAAGTAATCAACACTCGTCACGAGTCACTCTTGTTCCTTCCCGCCAGTGTCATGCTCGGCGCGGCCAGCCCAGCCCGAATCCCTCAAGCAGCTGCAGTCAGTCTCAGATGTAGCAGCTTCTTCAGCCCGGGGCCCGGGCTGCTCACGGGGGACGGCGGCGGCGGCGGCTGTGGGGAGAAGGTAAGTGAGTGCAGAGTGCAGACAGTGCTGTGCTGCCCCGGTGTTGCGGGGAAACCAATATTGGGACAACACCGGCCGACCGTGTGTGCTGACTGCTGATCACTCTGCCTGATCCCATCCATCCCTCCCACTGTTATCACTCTACCTGCCATGATCCCATCCACCCCCCTCCACTGCCATCACTGCCTGATCCCATCCATCCCTCCCACTGCCATCACTCTACCTGCCCTGATCCCATCCACCCCCGCCCACTGCCATCACTGCCTGATCCCATCCATCCCTCCCACTGCCATCACTGCCTGATCCCATCTCTCCCATTGCCATAACTCTGCCTGCCCTCATCCCATCCATCCCCCCACTGCCATCACTGCCTGATCCCATCTCTCCCACTGCCATCACTCTGCCTGCCCTGATCCCATCCATCCCCCCACTGCCATCACTGCCTGATCCCATCCATCCCCCCCACTGCCTGATCCCATCCATCCCTTCCACTGCCATCACTCTACCTGCCCTGATCCCATCCACCCCCCCACTGCCATCACTGCCTGATCCCATCCATCCCTCCCACTGCCATCACTGCCTGATCCCATCTCTCTCACTGCCATCACTCTGCCCGCCCTGATCCCATCCATCCCTCCCACTGCCATCACTGCCTGATCCCATCTCTCCCACTGCCATGACTCTGCCTGTCCTGATCCCATCCATCCCCCCCACTGCCATCACTGCCTGATCCCATCCATCCCCCCCACTGCCATCACTGCCTGATCCCATCCATCCCTCCCACTGCCATCACTGCCTGATCCCATCTCTTACACTGCCATCACTCTGCATGATCCCATCCATCCCTCCCACTGCCATCACTCTGCCTGATCCCATCCATCCCTCCCACTGCCATCACTCTACCTGCCCTGATCCCATCAACCCCCCCCCCTACTGCCATCACTGCCTGATCCCATCCATCCCTCCCACTGCCATCACTGCCTGATCCCATCTCTCCCACTGCCATCACTCTGCCTGCCCTGATCCCATCCACCCACCCCCCCACTGCCATCACTGCCTGATCCCATCCATCCCCCCCACTGCCATCACTGCCTGATCCCATCCATCCCTCCCACTGCCATCACTGCCTGATCCCATCCATCCCTCCCACTGCCATCACTCTGCCTGCCCTGATCCCATCCATCCCCTCCACTGCCATCACTGCCTGATCCCATCCATCCCCCCTATGCCATCACTGCCTGATCCCATCCATCACTCCCTCCCACTGCCATCACTCTGCCTGCCCTCATCCCATCCATCCCCCCCACTGCCATCACTCTGCCTGCCCTGATCCCATCCATCCCCCCCACTGCCATCACTGCCTGATCCCATCCATCCCTCCCACTGCCATCACTCTACCTGATCCCATCCATCCCTCCCACTGCCATCATTCTGCCTGATCCCATCCATCCCTCCCACTGCCATCACTGCCTGATCCCATCCATCCCTCCCACTGCCATCACTCTGCCTTATCCCATCCATCCCCCCCACTGCCATCACTCTGCCTGATCCCATCCATCCCTCCCACTGCCATCACTCTGCCTGATCCCATCCATCCCTCTCACTGCCATCACTCTGCCTGATCCCATCCACCCCTCCCACTGCCATCACTCTGCCTGATCCCATCCATCCCTCCCACTGCCATCACTCTGCCTGATCCCATCCATCCCCCCCACTGCCATCACTCTGCCTGATCCCATCCATCCCTCCAACTGCCATCACTGCCTGATCCCATCCATCCCCCCCTATGCCATCACTGCCTGATCCCATCCATCACTCCCTCCCACTGCCATCACTCTGCCTGCCCTCATCCCATCCATCCCCCCCACTGCCATCACTCTGCCTGCCCTGATCCCATCCATCCCCCCCACTGCCATCACTGCCTGATCCCATCCATCCCTCCCACTGCCATCACTCTACCTGATCCCATCCATCCCTCCCACTGCCATCATTCTGCCTGATCCCATCCATCCCTCCCACTGCCATCACTGCCTGATCCCATCCATCCCTCCCACTGCCATCACTCTGCCTTATCCCATCCATCCTCCCCACTGCCATCACTCTGCCTGATCCCATCCATCCCTCCCACTGCCATCACTCTGCCTGATCCCATCCATCCCTCCCACTGCCATCACTCTGCCTGATCACATCCATCCCTCCCACTGCCATCACTGCCTGATCCCATCCACCCCTCCCACTGTCATCACTCTGCCTGATCCCATCCCTCCCACTGCCATCACTCTGCCTGATCCCATCCATCCCTCTCACTGCCATCACTCTGCCTGATCCCATCCACCCCTCCCACTGCCATCACTCTGCCTGATCCCATCCATCCCTCCGACTGCCATCACTGCCTGATCCCATCTCTCCCACTGCCATCACTCTGCCTGATCCCATCCATCCCCTCCACTGCCATCACTGCCTGATCCCATCCATCCCCCCCACTGCCATCACTGCCTGATCCCATCCATCCCTCCCACTGCCATCACTCTGCCTGCCCTGATCCCATCCATCCCCCCCACTGCCATCACTCTGCCTGCCCTGATCCCATCCATCCCCCCACTGCCATCACTGACTGATCCCATCCATCCCTCCCACTGCCATAACTCTACCTGTTCCCATCTCTCCCACTGCCATCACTCTACCTGATCCCATCCCTCCCACTGCCATCACTCTGCCTGCCCTGGTCCCATCCACCCCCCCCCCACTGCCATCACTCTGCCTGATCCCATCCATCCCTCCCACTGCCATCACTCTGCCTGATCCCATCCATCCCTCCCACTGCCATCACTCTGCCTGATCCCACCCATCCCTCCCACTGCCATCACTCTGCCTTATCCCATCCATCCCCCCCACTGCCATCACTCTGCCTGATCCCATCCATCCCTCCCACTGCCATCACTCTGCCTGATCCCATCCATCCCTCCCACTGCCATCACTGCCTGATCCCATCCATCCCTCCCACTGCCATCACTCTGCCTGATCCCATCCATCCCTCCCACTGCCATCACTCTGCCTGATCCCATCCATCCCCCCCACTGCCATCACTCTGCCTGATCCCATCCATCCCTCCCACTGCCATCACTCTGCCTGATCCCATCCATCCCTCCGACTGCCATCACTGCCTGATCCCATCCATCCCTCCCACTGCCATCACTCTGCCTGATCCCATCCATCCCTCCCACTGCCATCACTGCATGATCCCATCCATCCCTCCCACTGCCATCACTCTGCCTGATCCCATCCATCCCTCCCACTGCCATCACTCTGCCTGATCCCATCCATCCCCCCCACTGCCATCACTCTGAATGATCCCATCCATCCCTCCCACTGCCATCACTCTGCCTGATCCCATCCATCCCTCCGACTGCCATCACTGCCTGATCCCATCCATCCCTCCCACTGCCATCACTCTGCCTGATCCCATCCATCCCTCCCACTGCCATCACTCTGCCTGATCCCATCCATCCCCCCCACTGCCATCACTCTGCCTGATCCCATCCATCCCTCCGACTGCCATCACTGCCTGATCCCATCCATCCCTCCCACTGCCATCACTCTGCCTGATCCCATCCATCCCTCCCACTGCCATCACTCTGCCTGATCCCATCCATCCCTCCGACTGCCATCACTGCCTGATCCCATCCATCCCTCCCACTGCCATCACTCTGCCTGATCCCATCCATCCCTCCCACTGCCATCACTCTGCCTGATTCCATCCATCCCTCCCACTGCCATCACTGCCTGATCCCATCCATCCCTCCCACTGCCATCACTCTGCCTGATCCCATCCATCCCTCCCACTGCCATCACTCTGCCTGATCCTATCCATCCCTCCCACTGCCATCACTCTGCCTGATCCCATCCATCCCTCCCACTGCCATCACTCTGCCTGATCCCATCCATCCCTCCCACTGCCATCACTCTGCCTGATTCCATCCATCCCTCCCACTGCCATCACTCTGCCTGATCCCATCTCTTACACTTCCATCACTCTGCCTGATCCCATCCATCCCTCCCACTGCCACCACTCTGCCTGATCCCATCCATCCCTCCCACTGCCATCACTTTGCCTTATCCCATCCATCCCCCCCACTGCCATCACTCTGCCTGATCCCATCCATCCCTCCCACTGCCATCACTCTGCCTGATCCCATCCATCCCTCCGACTGCCATCACTGCATGATCCCATCCATCCCTCCCACTGCCATCACTCTGCCTGATCCCATCCATCCCTCCCACTGCCATCACTCTGCCTGATCCCATCCATCCCCCCCACTGCCATCACTCTGCCTGATCCCATCCATCCCCCCTCACTGCCATCACTCTGCCTGATCCCATCCATCCCTCCCACTGCCATCACTCTGCCTGATTCCATCCATCCCTCCCACTGCCATCACTGCCTGATTCCATCCATCCCTCCCACTGCCATCACTCTGCCTGATCCCATCCATCCCCCCCACTGCCATCACTCTGCCTGATCCCATCCATCCCTCCCACTGCCATCACTCTGCCTGATCTCATCCATCCCTCCCACTGCCATCACTCTGCCTGATCCCATCCATCCCTCCCACTGCCATCACTCTGCCTGATCCCATCTCTTACACTGCCATCACTCTGCCTGATCCCATCCATCCCTCCCACTGCCATCACTCTGCCTGATCCCATCCATCTGCCTTATCCCATCCATCCCCCCCACTGCCATCACTCTGCCTGATCCCATCCATCCCTCCCACTGCCATCACTCTGCCTGATCCCATCCATCCCTCCCACTGCCTTATCCCATCCATCCCTCCCACTGCCATCACTCTGCCTGATCTCATCCATCCCTCCGACTGCCATCACTGCCTTATCCCATCTCTCCCACTGCCATCACTCTGCCTGATCCCATCCATCCCTCCCACTGCCATCACTGCCTGATCCCATCTCTCCCACTGCCATCACTCTGCCTGATCCCATCCATCCCTCCCACTGCCATCACTCTGCCTGATCCCATCCATCCCTCCGACTGCCATCACTGCCTGATCTCATCTCTCCCACTGCCATCACTCTGCCTAATCCCATCCATCCCCCCCACTGCCATCACTCTGCCTGATCCCATCCATCCCCCCTCACTGCCATCACTCTGCCTGATCCCATCCATCCCTCCCACTGCCATCACTCTGCCTGATTCCATCCATCCCTCCCACTGCCATCACTGCCTGATCCCATCCATCCCTCCCACTGCCATCACTCTGCCTGATCCCATCCATCCCTCCCACTGCCATCACTCTGCCTGATCCCATCCATCCCCCCACTGCCATCACTCTGCCTGATCCCATCCATCCCTCCCACTGCCATCACTCTGCCTGATCCCATCCATCCCTCCCACTGCCATCACTCTGCCTGATCCCATCCATCCCTCCGACTGCCATCACTGCCTGATCCCATCCATCCCTCCCACTGCCATCACTGCATGATCCCATCCATCCCTCCCACTGCCATCACTCTGCCTGATCTCATCCATCCCTCCCACTGCCATCACTCTGCCTGATCCCATCCATCCCCCCACTGCCATCACTCTGCCTGATCCCATCCATCCCTCCCACTGCCATCACTCTGCCTGATCCCATCCATCCCTCCGACTGCCATCACTGCCTGATCCCATCCATCCCTCCCACTGCCATCACTCTGCCTGATCCCATCCATCCCTCCCACTGCCATCACTCTGCCTGATCCCATCCATCCCTCCGACTGCCATCACTGCCTGATCCCATCCATCCCTCCCACTGCCATCACTGCATGATCCCATCCATCCCTCCCACTGCCATCACTCTGCCTGATCCCATCCATCCCTCCCACTGCCATCACTCTGCCTGATCCCATCCATCCCCCCCACTGCCATCACTCTGCCTGATCCCATCCATCCCCCCTCACTGCCATCACTCTGCCTGATCCCATCCATCCCTCCCACTGCCATCACTCTGCCTGATTCCATCCATCCCTCCCACTGCCATCACTGCCTGATTCCATCCATCCCTCCCACTGCCATCACTCTGCCTGATCCCATCCATCCCTCCCACTGCCATCACTCTGCCTGATCCCATCCATCCCTCCCACTGCCATCACTCTGCCTGATCCCATCCATCTGCCTTATCCCATCCATCCCCCCCACTGCCATCACTCTGCCTGATCCCATCCATCCCTCCCACTGCCATCACTCTGCCTGATCCCATCCATCCCTCCCACTGCCTTATCCCATCCATCCCTCCCACTGCCATCACTCTGCCTGATCTCATCCATCCCTCCGACTGCCATCACTGCCTTATCCCATCTCTCCCACTGCCATCACTCTGCCTGATCCCATCCATCCCTCCCACTGCCATCACTGCCTGATCCCATCTCTCCCACTGCCATCACTCTGCCTGATCCCATCCATCCCTCCCACTGCCATCACTCTGCCTGATCCCATCCATCCCTCCGACTGCCATCACTGCCTGATCTCATCTCTCCCACGGCCATCACTCTGCCTGATCCCATCCATCCCCCCCACTGCCATCACTCTGCCTGATCCCATCCATCCCCCCTCACTGCCATCACTCTGCCTGATCCCATCCATCCCTCCCACTGCCATCACTCTGCCTGATTCCATCCATCCCTCCCACTGCCATCACTGCCTGATCCCATCCATCCCTCCCACTGCCATCACTCTGCCTGATCCCATCCATCCCTCCTACTGCCATCACTCTGCCTGATCTCATCCATCCCTCCCACTGCCATCACTCTGCCTGATCCCATCCATCCCTCCCACTGCCATCACTCTGCCTGATCCTATCTCTTACACTGCCATCACTCTGCCTGATCCCATCCATCCCTCCCACTGCCATCACTCTTCCTGATCCCATCCATCTGCCTTATCCCATCCATCCCCCCACTGCCATCACTCTGCCTGATCCCATCCATCCCTCCCACTGCCATCACTCTGCCTGATCCCATCCATCCCTCCCACTGCCTTATCCCATCCATCCCTCCCACTGCCATCACTCTGCCTGATCTCATCCATCCCTCCGACTGCCATCACTGCCTTATCCCATCTCCCCCACTGCCATCACTCTGCCTGATCCCATCCATCCCTCCCACTGCCATCACTCTGCCTGATCCCATCCATCCCTCCGACTGCCATCACTGCCTGATCTCATCTCTCCCACTGCCATCACTCTGCCTGATCCCATCCATCCCTCTGACTGCCATCACTGCCTGATCCCATCTCTCCCACTGCCATCACTCTGCCTGATCCCATCCATCCCTCCCACTGCCTTATCCCATCCATCCCTCTCACTGCCATCACTCTGCCTGATCCCATCCATCCCTCTGACTGCCATCACTGCCTTATCCCATCTCTCCCACTGCCATCACTCTGCCTGATCCCATCCATCCCTCCCACTGCCATCACTGCCTGATCCCATCTCTCCCACTGCCATCACTCTGCCTGATCCCATCCATCCCTCCCACTGCCATCACTCTGCCTGATCCCATCCATCCCTCCGACTGCCATCACTGCCTGATTTCATCTCTCCCACTGCCATCACTCTGCCTGATCCCATCCATCCCTCCCACTGCCATCACTCTGCCTGATCCCATCCATCCCTCCCACTGCCATCACTCTGCCTGATCCCATCCATCCCTCCCACTGCCATCACTCTGCCTGATCCCATCTACCCCTCCCACTGCCATCACTCTGCCTGATCCCATCCACCCCTCTGACTGCCATCACTGCCTGATCCCATCTCTCCCACTGCCATCACTCTGCCTGATCCCATCCATCCCTCCCTCCCACTGCCATCACTCTGCCCGATTCCATCCATCCCTCCCACTGCCATCACTCTGCCTGATCCCATCCACCCCCCCCCCCACTGCCATCACTGCCTGATCCCATCCATCCCTCCCACTGCCATCACTCTGCCTGATCCCATCCATCCCTCCCACCGTCATCCCATGGTGATGGGGGATAGGGATGACATCAGTAGCGGTGGTGGTGGGGATAGGGATAACATCAGTGGCAGTGAACATTGTCATTTCTATCCCCACCACCACTGCCACTGATGCTATCCCTATCCTTACCACTACTCCCACTGATGTCAACCCTATCCCCATCATTCCCACTGATGTCATCCCTATCCTCAACACCGTCACTGATGTTATCCCTATCCCAACCACCACTGATGTCAACGCTATACCCACCACCACTGCCACTGATGTCATCCCTATCCCCACCACTGCCACTGATGTCATCCCAATCCCCACTTCTACTGCCACTGATGTCACCCCTATCCCCACCACCACTGCCACTGATGTCATTCCTATTCCCTCTGCCAATGATGTAACCCCTATCTCCCCCACCACTGATGTCACCCCTATCCCCACCACCACTGCCACTGATGTCACCCCTATCCCCACCTCTACTGCCACTGATGTCACCCCTATCCCCACCACCACTGATGTCACCCCTATCCCCACCACCACTGCCACTGATGTCACCCCTTTCCCCACCAACACTGATGTCAACCCTATCCCCACCACCACCGCCACAGATGTCACCCCTATCCCCACCACCACTGATGTCACCCCTATCCCCACCGCCACTGATGTCACCCCTATCCCCACCACCACTGTGCCTATGGAAAATATAGGGTACTGAAATGTGTTGCCATTTTCGGGCATGCATAGTCTTAAGGTTTGACATGTTGGGTATTTATTTACTTGACACAAACTCATCTTTTATATTTTACCCAAAAATTGGGTAATATATTTTTTATGTACCCTAAAATTACCTTTTCCCTCTTAGCCTGGGTTCACACTAAATGTGACTGCATCTAAATAGCAACCCGTCCATGCAAACAGATTGCGGAGTGTATGTTAGGTTAACGACACCCCGCAATCGGTTTTCAAAATGCAGCACGATTTGCAGAATCAAATCGCATGGGTGTGCAGGCTAAATATAACTAAAAAACATAGAGAAACTGGTAGTTGTTCATCATTGGTCATTTTGTTTAAAAGAAAAAATGGGCTGCTCAGCCTAAAATGCCCGGGCCTATTTTTTTGTCCCAGTCCGGGCCCGATCCCCACCCACACCAATGATGGGGCTTATCCTATCCCCACCCACACCAATGATGGGGCTTATCCTATCCCCACCCACACCAATGATGGGGCTTATCCTATCCCCACCCACACCAATGATGGGGCTTATTCTATCCCCACCCACACCAATGATGGGGCTTATCCTATCCCCACCCACACCAATGATGGGGCTTATTCTATCCCCACCCACACCAATGATGGGGCTTATTCTATCCCCACCCACACCAATGATGGGGCTTATCCTATCCCCACCCACACCAATGATGGGGCTTATTCTATCCCCACCCACACCAATGATGGAGCTTATCCTATCCCCACCCACACCAATGATGGGGCTTATCCTATCCCCACCCACACCAATGATGGGGCTTATCCTATACCCACCCACACCAATGATGGGGCATATCCTATCCCCACCCACACCAATGATGGGGCTTATCCTATCCCCACCCACACCAATGATGGGGCTTATTCTATGCCCACCCACACCAATGATGGGGCTTATCCTATCCTCATTCACACCAATAATTGGGCTTAATTTATTCCCACTCACACCAATAATTGGGCTTATTCCATTCCCACTCACACCAATAATTGGGCTTATTCAATTCCCACTCACACCAATGATGAGACTTGTTCTATCTCCACCCATACCAATGATGGGGCTTTTATCTCCACTGACACCAATGATGGGGCTTATTCTATCCCCACTGACACCAATGATGGGGCAGTATTTCTCCCAGTGATACCAATGATGGGGGCTTATTCAGTCCCCACTCGCACCAACGATGGGGGTTTATTCAGTCCCCACTCGCACCAACGATGGGGGCTTATTCTGGCCCCACTCGCACCCACGATGGGGGCTTATTCTGGCCCCACTTGCACCAACGATGGGGGCTTATTCTGGCCCCACTTGCACCAACGATGGGGGCTTATTCTGGCCCCACACGCACCAACGATGGGGGCTAATTCTGGCCCCACTCGCACCAACGATGGGGGCTTATTCTGTCCCCACTCGCACCAACGATGGGGGCTTATTCTGTCCCCACTCGCACCAACGATGGGGGCTTATTCTGTCCCCACTCTCACCAACTATGGGGGCTTATTCTGTCCCCACTCGCACCAACGATGGGGCTTATTTTCTTCTCCCTGGCACCAATAATGGGGTTTATTGTATCCCCACTGACACCAATGATATGGGGTAATTTTCCTCCCACTAACACCACCAATATGGGGCTTATTTTGCTCTCACTGACACCAACTAGAAAATGTATTATTCACTTACTAACACTAAGAGTGGAGCTTATTTTATCCTCATTGATAACAAAGATGGGGCTGAGATGGGCTCGGGGGTGTTCAAGTTCCCACTTGCCCAATCCCACCAGGATGCCGACGCTGCACTCTGCTAATCACAGGCAGTGAGACATTTCCCGATCCGCAGCTGCGCAGATCAGGAAATGTCTCAGTGCCTGTGATTAGCGGAGGGCTCGGGCACATGGAAACTCAAACAAACCCGAGCCCATCTCTAAACACCAATAATTAGTCCTAATGACTCCAACAATAAGGATTTGTTTATCCCAAAGATATCCTTGATTGGTTCTTTTTATTCTGACTCCAGCAATGTGGGGCTTATTTGATTTCCAGGGAACATTGACAACATGGGACCCATTTTGCTTTCATTGACATAAACAATATGGGTGTCAGCTCACTGACACCATCGATATGGGGTCTTACATTTTTTTCTAACTGATATCAATGATATGTGGCTTGTTTTGCTCATGCTGATACTAGCAACAAGGTTTTCTCCTCCCACTGATATTATCAGGCTTTTATTTTTTTTTTATATCCCCACTGACACAAGTGATGGGGCCTTTCCACTTCTAGGAACATCAAAATACTTTGGGTCATTTTCCTCCCACTAAACCAAAAATATAAGTCTTATGCTGCTGTCAATGACACCGGAAAGTTTCATTATCCTCTTACTGACAGGGGGGCTAATTTTATGAACGTGATTTTTATTTTATTTTCTAATGATTTGCTTCACATATGTGTGCTTTGCTAAAATGTGCATTTTTTTCCATTCATATACCGCAACGCATGGAAGCAAACAATTTATACCCCAACGTTCCTTCCAAATGCATTCCACTGTACATTCATTGCGGCACACCACAATGCACAAATGACATGTTGGCAGCTGTTTTTTACCATCACACACATTAACGCATACACCTAACGCACAGGTGTCAAGGAGCCCTGAAGGTCATTTAGTTACAAACAGCAGTTAGCAAAATCTTCCTCTGTACAATCAATCTGAAGCAATGTACAAGTTTCATAGATAGTTACTGAGATCTGTATGGGAGCAGAAGCTCTGGGCGCTGCTTTGTGGCCAAACGTTGCAAAGGATTGTGTTATATGGAGAGGAAGATGGAGGGACAGGTAGAAAATCAAGCTTTGAACTTATACTAAAACGCATTGCTGGAATGGTACAGCTTGATTGAATATAAAAAGCTTGGTTTAGCTCAATGGGGACCAGGCTAGGTGGAGTGTAAGCAGACTTTGACTTTATTGCAGGAGGAAGCCATTGCACATGGAAATACAATTGGTGAGTTTAGGGTGTGATCCATTACAGTCTAACATTGCCTTACCTTCTTGATGTCAGGTGGTTATTGTACCTTACACAAGCAGAATGTGAGGATCCACCCTCCAACACAACCAGCATGTGGGGATCCATCCTCCAACTCAACCAACATGTGCGGATCCACCCTCCAACTCAACCAACATGTGCGGATCCACCCTCCAACTCAACCAACATGTGAGGATCCACCCTCCAACTCAACCAACATGTGAGGATCCACCCTCCAACTCAACCAGCATGTGCGGATCCACCCTCCAACTCAACCAACATGTGGGGATCCACCCTCCAACACAACCAACATGTGCGAAACCACCCTCCAACTCAACCAACATGTGCGGATCCACCCTCCAACTCAACCAACATGTGAGGATCCACCCTCCAACTCAACCAACATGTGCGGATCCACCCTCCAACTCAACCAACATGTGAGGATCCACCCTCCAACTCAACCAACATGTGCGGATCCACCCTCCAACTCAACCAACATGTGCGGATCCACCCTCCAACTCAACCAACATTTGCGGATCCACCCTTCAACACAACCAGCATGTGGTGATCCACCCTCCAACACAACCAGCATGTGAGGATCCTCCCTCCAACTCAACCAACATGTGCGGATCCACCCTCCAACTCAACCAGCATGTGCGGATCCACCCTCCAACTCAACCAGCATGTGGGGATCCACCCTCCAACACAACCAACATGTGCGGATCCACCCTCCAACTCAACCAGCATGTGGGGATCCACCCT
The DNA here is from genome assembly GCF_965119305.1 of Pelophylax lessonae. Classification (NCBI taxonomy): domain Eukaryota; kingdom Metazoa; phylum Chordata; class Amphibia; order Anura; family Ranidae; genus Pelophylax; species Pelophylax lessonae. Next base: position 106,922,631 of record NC_138778.1, read on the forward strand.
CCAACACAACCAACATGTGCGGATCCACCCTCCAACTCAACCAACATGTGCGGATCCACCCTCCAACTCAACCAACATGTGCGGATCCACCCTCCAACTCAACCAACATGTGCGGATCCACCCTCCAACTCAACCAACATGTGAGGATCCACCCTCCAACACAACCAACATGTGCGGATCCACCCTCCAACTCAACCAACATGTGCGGATCCACCCTCCAACTCAACCAACATGTGCGGATCCACCCTCCAACTCAACCAACATGTGAGGATCCACCCTCCAACACAACCAACATGTGCGGATCCACCCTCCAACTCAACCAACATGTGAGGATCCACCCTCCAACTCAACCAACATGTGCGGATCCACCCTCCAACTCAACCAGCATGTGAGAATCCTCCCTCCAACTCAACCAAAATGTGCGGATCCACCCTAGAACACAACCAACATGTGCGGATCCACCCTCCAACACAACCAACATGTGCGGATCCACCCTCCAACACAACCAGCATGTGCGGATCCACCCTCCAACTCAACCAACATGTGCGGATCCACCCTCCAACTCAACCAACATGTGCGGATCCACCCTCCAACTCAACCAACATGTGCGGATCCACCCTCCAACTCAGCCAACATGTGAGGATCCACCCTCCAACTCAGCCAACATGTGAGGATCCACCCTCCAATTCAACCAACATGTGCGGATCCACCCTCCAACTTAACCAACATGTGAGGATCCACCCTCCAACTCAACCAACATGTGCGGATCCACCCTCCAACTCAACCAACATGTGAGGATCCACCCTCCAACACAACCAGCATGTGGTGATCCACCCTCCAACACAACCAGCATGTGAGGATCCTCCCTCCAACTCAACCAACATGTGCGGATCCACCCTCCAACACAACCAACATGTGCGGATCCACCCTCCAACACAACCAACATGTGCGGATCCACCCTCCAACACAACCAACATGTGGGGATCCACCCTCCAACACAACCAACATGTGGGGATCCACCCTCCAACACAACCAACATGTGGGGATCCACCCTCCAACACAACCAACATGTGGGGATCCACCCTCCAACACAACCAACATGTGGGGATCCACCTTCCAACTCAACCAACATGTGAGGATCCACCGTCCAACTCAACCAGCATGTGGAGATCCACCCACCAACTCAACCAACAAGTGGAGATCCACCTTCCAATGCAATCCCGAGCCAGTGAGTGAGTATCTCATTCATTACCAGTGTAGATTTTGCTAAGGTTAACCCTATAACCCAATACAATGTTCTGCCAGGTTTTTTTTTTCTAAGTCTTATATTATACACTATCAAAAGTATTGGGACACCTGCCTTTATACGCACATGTAACTTTAAAGGCATCCCAGTCTTAGTCCTAGAGGTTCAATATTGAGCTTGCCCAGCCTTTGCAGCTATAATAGTTTCAACTCTTTTGGGAAGGCTGTCCACAAGGTTTAGTAGTGTGTCTATGGGAATGTTTGACCATTCTTCCAGAAGCGCATTTGTGAGGTCAGGCTCTGATGTTGGACGAGAAGGCCTGGCTCACCGTCTGCGCTCTAATTCATCCCCAAAGGTGTTCTATCAGGTTGAGGCCAGTCAAGTCCCCCAACCCCAAACTTGCTCATCCAAGTCTTTATGGACCTTGCTTTGTGCACTGGTGAGCAGTCATGTTGGAATAGGAAGGGACCATCCCCAAACTTTTCCTACAAAGTTGGGAGCATGAAATTTTCCAAAATGTCTTGGTTTGCTGACGCCTCAAAAGTTCTCTTCACTGGAACTAAGTGGTCAAGCCTAACTCACAAATGCACTTCTGCAAGAATGGTCAAAAATTCCCATAGACCCACTACTAAACCTTGTGTACAGCCTTCTCAGAAGAGTTGAAGCTGTTATAGCTACACAGGGTGGGCCAACTCACTATTGAACCCTATGGAATAAGACTGGGATGTCATTAAAGTTTATGTGCGTGTGAAGGCAGACGTCCCAATACTTTTGGTAACATATTGTATATGTGTGTATGAGCCTCTCAACAGGCTTATGCTTTTGGGAGTATGATTTAGACATGTGCGGTTAATTTCTTTCCCAAAAAGAAATTCTGACACATTTTTGTTATTTGGATATTCAAGTGTATCTAAATGTCCAAATTACAATAGATGAAACATTTTAACAAATCCCAAATAACTAAATGAAATTTTGCCAAAATTAAAATAGAATTCTAAAACAAGAATATAATAAAATAGAAAATAAAGGAATCCAAGAATAGAGTATGATGGAAAAGAATAGAGTAAAACAGAATAGAATATAATATAAAATAAAGGAATAGAATATAAAATAATATAGAGTAGAATATAAATTACAAGGGGAATTCTTTACTCTCTTTGCAGTGACATGGGATGCATCCGCTCCTGAAGAAGTGGAATCTACTCCACGAAACGCGTAGAGCTTATTATAATGCAATCCCTTCTGTATTTTTATATGGTTATTTATTCATTTCAGGGTTTTGTATATGCCCGTTTTCAGCCAATGTCTCAACCATTTTAGGCCTTGTCAGCTATATGTGATTTTACAATCATGTTGTTTCAACTGTATTACTGTATACCATCACATGTATGTACCTATGCCAATTTTGTATATCTGTATGATTGATGACACACATCATTAAATTGCTTATATCGTTATCATATTGTGGACCCACCTTTATATCCATATCAGTCTTTTACATCCCAACCCTCTGTATGCACTTCATTTAAAGTCCCACTTGCCTCCCCCCCCTTTTTATCCCATGTCCCCCAGCCTTCTGGGATGCTAGGCAATTAGCTTTTTGTATTATGTTACTATATTATGATTATTTTGTGGAATGTCCACACATCATTTAGTTGACCCTATGTTACAATTTATGTCTATTGCCTATTATACCCCCCCTTTATTACTCCCCCCCTCCCCCAATGCTTCTTTATGATTCAGGGATGGAGGCATATAGCCCTAGGGTGGCTATGCCTCATATAAAGTCCCAAAACGTTCTCTTATTTGTAGAATATAAAAGAAAATAATCAAATATAATAGAAAATAAGGGAATATAAAAGACCAGAATATAAACTAAAAGAATTGAACAGAAAATAAAAGAATAAAATAGGAAATAGAACTAAAAAGAATAGAGTAAAACAGAAAATAATAGAAAAGAAAATAATAAAATAAAAATCAAAGAAAAGAATAGAAAAAAAAATCAGTTGAATAGAATAAAATAAAATATAATTGACTTTGAAATTCAAATTTCAAATAGAATGAATTTGAATAGAATCATTTAGAAAAGAAAAGAAAATAATAGAATAACAGAAAATAGATTAGAATAGAAAATAATAGAATACAATATAATATAACTGTCTTCAGAAATTAAAATTTTGGATAGAATAAATAAAAAATTGAATAGAAAGGAATAGAAAACAAAAGAAAAAATCAATCTAATATATAATTCAATAGAATAGAATATAACCATCATCCGGATTTCGAATTTCGATTAGAATAAATTAGAACAGAATAGAAAATAGGAGAATAGAAAAGAATAGAATAGAAAAAAACAATAGATTAGAACAGAATGGAACAGAATAAAAAGGATATAACTGTCTTCTGAAATTCAAATTTCCAATAAATAAATTTGAATTTGAACGTCGATTAATTTGGAATATTGAATCCGAATTGAAATCGAATTGAATTTGAAAATGAATAAACGAAACAAAAGTAATTCCGAAAACAAATTAAACTAATTTAACTTAACAAAATTATTATGCATTTTTTAGTTCTGCACATGTCGATTCCTATGGGTCTTTTTTGTTTTAACCCTCACCTCTTCTCTCTGGTTATCTTTGCTGCCTAAAGGCTCAGTTCACACTGAAGTGGCTTTGATCCTTCCTTCGATCGATCCTTCCTTCAATGGATCAAGCCTTCCTTTAATAATATTATAATATTAATAATAATAATTATTATTATTATTATAAAATAATATGAATACTATTAATATTAACAGATAATATTGCCAGAAACACTTCAGAATTCATCCTGCTGCTTTTGTCAGCAGTCACATCAGGGTTCGAGTCCTGCGGGAAGGCATGGGAATGACGTTCCTGTACTTATTCTACAACAGTAACACCATTCCTGTTCCCACCCGACCCCCGACACGATCCCACCTCCTGCTCTGGGATGGCGGGTCGGTAAGCCCAGATTGCGGGTTCCCGACCCGCCATCCTCGAGCATCGCTGTAAACTAAGCTGGCACTACAGGAAGCGGAGCCGATGCTTTCTGTATAGACAACGGCTGATTGGCCGAAATGCGTCAGTTGACCCTCCTGCAGTTCCTGGGACGCGCTTGAACATTTACCGCAGTTCTCCTATGTGCACCTGTTGATCTTAATGTTTTTAAATGTAAGTGACTAAATGTTTGCTGTTTTATACGTATTGCACTATGAGCTTCTTTCCTTCTTCTAGGTATTGAAACTCCCTGTGTATTGACCGGTTTGACTGGGTTACCTGCAAATTGGATCATCCTCCCTATATGGGATCTCCCTTTTTAACAAGATTTGGACCCCTACATCCTGATTGTACGCTAATACAAGATGTGGCCTGGTAAGCAGCCTCTATCCATTTACATCTTTAGAGTGACTGCTCCTGATCCACGGGGTTCTTGGTGGTGGATTCATAGAAGCTATCTTTGTGTCCATACATACCACACTATGTGTATCTCCCTTTGTTTTGGATATATTGCATGGTTTTGAGACCGGATCCCTGAATTGAGTCGGCCATTGGAAGTGGAATCCCTTGTATCTGAGTGGAATAGACCATCTATGTTTAATATTCATTCCCAACCAGAATCTGGTAAGGAGCTTGTGTGACTATCACTGATTGTTATCTATAGAGGAGTTTCAGTGACGGTCACCCCTTGAATTTACTGCCTAATCCAAATCCCTATCTGGTGAGCAGCCTGTTTGTCCATAGTGCAAGTGTGGCACAAAAGGGGTTCCTGGTGATGGGTCGTGGTTGTATTACCTATTAGTAGCAATATACTGCACCATGAGATCTTTTTTGTTTGTTTACATATGCCCTGCTGTCTCCGCCGAGTCGATTGAGCTGAGTTGGAATAAAGTGATTCAACATCATCCTTATTTGACGATAGGCTTATTCTTTTTTCTTATCTGGTAAGCAGATAGGATTGTCCCTGTCCCAAACACGGACTGTTTTTTTGAGCGCTGCAACCCTACCAATATTCCTGTATAGTGTCGGCTTCTGTCACAGGCGGAGTGATATCAAATGTACTCCGCCTCTGCCTGTGACAGGGCACAGGAGCCATAGAGGAATGGCTCTGCAGATGGGAGGGAGGTAAGGAGACACATGAGAGAGAGAGAGAGCGCGAGACACATGAGAGAGAGAGCGAGTGAGAGAGCGAGACACATGAGAGAGAGAGCGAGACACATGAGAGAGAGAGAGAGCGAGACACATGAGAGAGAGAGAGAGAGCGAGACACATGAGAGAGAGAGCGAGACACATGAGAGAGAGAGCGAGACACATGAGAGAGAGAGAGAGAGAGAGACACATGAGAGAGAGAGAGAGAGAGAGAGCGAGACACATGAGAGAGAGAGAGAGACACATGAGAGAGAGAGAGAGAGACACATGAGAGAGAGAGAGCGAGACACATGAGAGAGAGAAAGAAAGAGAGAGTGAGAGAGAGAGCGAGACACATGAGAGAGAGCGAGAGAGAGAGAGAGAGACACATGAGAGAGAGAGAGAGAGCGAGACACATGAGAGAGAGAGAGAGAGACACATGAGAGAGAGAGCGAGAGAGAGAGAGAGAGAGACACATGAGAGAGAGAGCGAGAGACACATGAGAGAGAGCGAGACACATGAGAGCGAGAGAGAGAGAGACACATGAGAGAGAGCGAGACACATGAGAGAGAGAGAGAGAGAGAGACATGAGAGAGAGCGAGACACATGAGAGAGAGAGAGAGAGAGAGAGACACATGAGAGAGAGCGAGACACATGAGAGAGAGAGCGAGACACATGAGAGAGAGCGAGAGAGAGAGAGAGACACATGAGAGAGCGAGACACATGAGAGAGAGAGAGAGAGCAAGAGAGAGAGAGAGAGACACATGAGAGAGAGCGAGACAAATGAGAGAGCGAGAGAGAGCGAGAGAGCGAGACACATGAGAGAGAGAGAGAGAGCGAAACACATGAGAGAGAGACACATGAGAGAGAGAGAGCGAGACACATGAGAGAGAGAGAGAGAGAGGGAGCGAGACACATGAGAGAGAGAGAGAGAGCGAGATACATGAGAGAGAGAGAGCGAGACACATGAGAGAGAGCAAGAGAGAGAGAGAGCAAGAGAGAGAGAGAGAGACACATGAGAGAGAGAGAGCGAGAGACACATGAGAGAGAGCGAGACACATGAGAGAGAGAGACACATGAGAGAGAGCGAGACACATGAGAGAGAGAGAACGAGAGAGACACATGAGAGAGAGAGAGCGAGAGAGAGACACATGAGAGAGAGAGAGCGAGACACGAGAGAGAGAAAGAAAGAGTGAGAGAGAGAGCGAGACACATGAGAGAGAGAGCGAGACACATGAGAGAGAGAGCGAGACACATGAGAGAGAGAGCAAGACACATGAGAGAGAGAGAGAGACACATGAGAGAGAGCGAGACACATGAGAGAGAGAGAGAGAGAGAGAGTGAGAGAGAGAGACACATGAGAGAGAGAGAGCGAGACACATGAGAGAGAGAGAGACACATGAGAGAGAGCGAGAGAGAGAGCGAAACACATGAGAGAGAGAGACACATGAGAGAGAGAGACACATGAGAGAGAGAGAGAGAGCGAGACACATGAGAGAGAGAGCGAGACACATGAGAGAGAGAGAGAGCGAGACACATGAGAGAGAGAGAGCGAAACACATGAGAGAGAGAGAGAGACACATGAGAGAGAAAGCGAGTGAGAGAGAGAGAGCGAGACACATGAGAGAGAGAGAGAGAGCGAGACACATGAGAGAGAGAGAGAGAGCGAGACACATGAGAGAGCGAGAGAGAGAGAGCGAGAGAGAGCGAGACACATGAGAGAGAGAGCGAGACACATGAGAGAGAGAGCGAGGCACATGAGAGAGAGAGAGAGACATGAGAGAGAGAGCGAGACACATGAGAGAGAGAGCGAGAGAGAGAGCGAGGCACATGAGAGAGAGAGACACATGAGAGAGAGAGAGCGAGACACATGAGAGAGAGAGAGAGAGCGAGACACATGAGAGAGAGAGAGAGACACGAGAGAGAGCGAGACACATGAGAGAGAGAGAGCGAGACACATGAGAGAGCGAGAGAGAGCGAGAGCGAGAGAGAGAGAGAGCGAGACACGTGAGAGAGAGAGAGAGAGCGAGACACATGAGAGAGAGAGCGAGACACATGAGAGAGAGCGAGACACATGAGAGAGCGAGAGAGATACATGAGACAGAGAGAGAGCGAGGCACATGAGAGAGAGAGAGAGAGAGAGAGCGAGAGAGAGAGAGAGCGAGACACATGAGAGAGAGCGAGACACATGAGAGAGAGCGAGACACATGAGAGAATGAGAGAGAGCGAGACACATGAGAGAGAGAGAGAGCAAGACACATGAGAGAGAGAGAGAGCGAGACACATGAGAGAGAGAGCGAGAGAGAGAGCGAGACACATGAGAGAGACACATGAGAGAGAGAGAGAGAGAGAGAGACACATGAGAGAGAGCGAGAGACACATGAGAGAGCGAGAGACACATGAGAGAGCGAGAGACACATGAGAGAGCGAGAGACACATGAGAGAGAGCGAGAGACACATGAGAGAGAGCGAGAGACACATGAGAGAGAGCGAGACACATGAGAGAGAGAGCGAGACACATGAGAGAGAGAGAGAGCGAGAGAGAGAGCGAGACACATGAGAGAGACACATGAGAGAGCGAGAGACACATGAGAATGAGATTGAGACACATGAGAGAGAGAGCGAGACACATGAGAGAGAGAGAGCGAGACACATGAGAGAGAGAGAGAGCGAGACACATGAGAGAGAGAGCGAGACACATGAGAGAGAGAGAGCGAGAGAGCGAACGAGACACATGAGAGAGCGAGACACATGAGAGAGAGAGCGAGACACATGAGAGAGAGAGAAAGACACATGAGAGAGAGAGCGAGACACATGAGAGAGAGAGAGCGAGACACATGAGAGAGAGAGAGCGAGACACATGAGAGAGAGAGAGCGAGACACATGAGAGAGAGAGCGAGACACGTGAGAGAGAGAGAGCGAGACACATGAGCGAGAGAGAGAGAGAGACACATGAGAGAGAGAGTGAGACACATGAGCGAGAGAGAGCGAGACACATGAGAGAGAGAGAGACACAGACACATGAGAGAGAGACACATGAGAGAGAGAGAGAGACACACATGAGAGAGAGAGACACACACATGAGAGAGAGACAGAGAGAGAGACACACACATTTGAGAGAGAGAGACACATGAAAGAGAGACACACACATAAGAGAGAGAGAGACACACGCACACACATGAGAGAGAGACACACACATGAGAGAGAGAGACACATGAAAGAGAGACACACACACGAGAGAGAGACACACACACACACGAGAGAGAGACACACACACACACATGAGAGAGAGACACACACACATGAGAGAGAGACACACACACACGAGAGAGAGAGAGAGAGAGAGTCTGGGGCTCTACATCTTCAACGGCCGTACCAACAAGGGAGACTCTCTGGGAAGGTACACATTAAACTCAGTGTGGTAGACTATGCTATCACAGATATGAACTCCACACTCATCAATGGCTTTACAGTCACCCCACAAACACACCTGTCAGACCACAACCAACTGCTGCTATATATTACATTTTCTAACAAACCATCACCAAAATGCCACCGGACTTCTCTCTGCAACCTGCCACCATCATTTAAATCAGTCATGTCCAAACTGCGGCCCGGGACCGCAGGCAATGCAGCCCGCTGCCCGCTGCCGTTATATTTTTTTTAATGGAAGGAGGAAGTCAGGCCAGGGCCGCGGCGGCTGCCTATTGCATTCTGGGAGTTGTAGTCCGTCCATGCGCGCTCAAGCTTTCAGTGAGTGGAGAGCAGCGCAGCTAGCAAACTACAACTCCCGAATCTCGGAGGCAGGCCAGGCAGAGGAAGGGCACGCCAGGGAGTCGGGACACATGTGACTGGCTCGGGCTGCTGGGCTGGCTGCTGGCTGCAACTGGACCCCAGGACAGGAGCATCAACCCCCCCTAGGACTGGAGGAGGCCGTGTGAGTACCTGGAACTGAGTTGGCAGCTGCCATACCTGATTTCAGAGACCCTTACATCACCAGCTGACCCCTACCTACATGATCATCCCATCTATCTCCCTCCCCCATTTACCCTGCCCCAGTGCCCACCAAGTAACCTCAAAATAGCCCTCAAAACTGTGGGTCCTGCTGGGAGATGGCCATAGCCTGTGGGTCCAGCTGGCCGCTAGCCACGGCCTGTGGGTCTTGCTGGCCGCTGGCCTGTGGGTCCAGCTGGCCGCTAGCCACGGCCTGTGGGTCACAGTCCATGGCCAGCTCCCAGCAGAACCTACAGGCCAGCGGCTAGCGGGACCATCCGATTAGTGGCCAGCAGGACCCACAGGTTGGTGACCAGCACGACCCACAAGTCAGTGGCCAGCTGGACCCACAGACTGTGACTAGCGGCCAGCTGGACCCACAGGTCAGTGACCAGCAGGACCAACAGGTCATGGCCACTGAAGCGGTCATGGTGGTTTGTGTTCCTTTAATATATCTCAGAAGAACTGATTTCATTTCATTTGATCATCCTCTAGTTGTGTTAAATTAGCGCGCGGGGGGGGGGGGGGGGGGTCGCGGCGGCGTTTTATTACTTATATACCTTAACTATAGTATATATTTTATATGCGGCCCGAGAAAATTTCTCGGCACTCAATGTGGCCCAGAGAAGCCAAAAGGTTGGACACCCATGATTTAAATGGTTCAAACAGTCTACCACAAAATACAGAGAGGTAACTGATAGTGTTGAGCGAACACGGACTGTATTATTCGTGTTCGTACCGAATAATTGGATTTTTTGTACCCGAACACGGACACGGACACTTTACTGTATGTTCGGGTAAAAATCCGTGTTCGGTCGTTTTATTTCCGGGTTTTGCATGCTTTGGCGCTCTTTTCATGGCGGGCTTTCAACAGCCAATCAACAATCGTTTAACTGGTGTGCCTTAAGCCATCCCAGCCATGCCGTCTGAAGCATGTGACCAAGTCTTTATAAGTTCGAGGCAGCCGCAGCGGCGTCATTATGCTGCTTAGATTCAGGGACAGAGAGCACACATCAACGTGCTGGCTGCTGATTAGGGAAAGATAGGCAGGAAAAAACCATTTGTGTCCGGATAGAATTGAGGGACAGGTCGGAGTGTTTAGGCAGGGCGAGTTGTAGGCATTTTAGGGATAGAGTCTGCTGAATTATATAGGGTCAGTGTCTTCTACAAACTACAATCGATATTGCTGTGTGGGGGGTGGGGTCTGCACTCAATCCTGATCTACGATCTCTTCTCAATCCTGTTAGGGACAGAGTCTGCTGAATTTTAGGGAAACTGTGTTCTACAAACTACAATCGATATTGCTGTGTGGGGGGTGGGGTGAATCTGCACTCAATCCTGATCTACGATCTCTTCTCAATCCTGTTAGGGACAGAGTCTGCTGAATTTTAGGGAAACTGTGTTCTACAAACTACAATCGATATTGCTGTGTGGGGGGTGGGGTGAATCTGCACTCAATCCTGATCTACGATCTCTTCTCAATCCTGTTAGGGACAGAGTCTGCTGAATTTTAGGGAAACTGTGTTCTACAAACTACAATCGATATTGCTGTGTGGTGTGGGATTGGAGATAGGCAGGTGTCAGTGATCCACATCCATTTTTCTGTGTGTGAGCTGCAGTGAACACAATCTTTTTGGGCTGCAGTGAACACAATCTTTTTGGGCTGCAGTGAACACAATCTTTTTGGGCTGCAGTGAACACAATCTTTTTGGGCTGCAGTGAACACAATCTTTTTGGGCTGCAGTGAACACAATCTTTTTGGGGTGCAGTGAACAAAATCTTTTTGGGGTGCAGTGAACACAATCCTTTTTGGTGTGCAGTGAACACAATCTTTGTGGGGTGCAGTGAACAAAATCCTTTGTGGGGTGCAGTGAACACAATCTTTTTGGGGTGCAGTGAACAAAATCCTTTTTGGGGTGCAGTGAACAACATCCTTTTTGGGGTGCAGTGAACACAATCTTTTTGGGGTGCAGTGAACAAAATCCTTTGTGGGGTGCAGTGAACACAATCTTTTTGGGGTGCAGTGAACACAATCTTTTTGGGGTGGAGTGAACAACATCCTTTTTGGGGTGCAGTGAACAAAATCCTTTTTGGGGTGCAGTGAACAAAATCATTTTTGGGGTGCAGTGAACACAATCTTTTTGGGGTGCAGTGAACACAATCTTTGTGGGGTGCAGTGAACACAATCTTTTTGGGGTGGAGTGAACAACATCCTTTTTGGGGTGCAGTGAACAACATCCTTTTTGGGGTGCAGTGAACACAATCTTTTTGGGGTGCAGTGAACACAATCTTTGTGGGGTACAGTGAACAGAATCTTTGTGGGGTGCAGTGAACAAAATCTTTGGGGGGTACAGTGAACACAATCTTTGTGAGGTGCAGTGAACACAATCTTTGTGGGGTGCAGTGAACACAATCATTGTGGGGTGCAGTGAACTCAATCTTTGTGGGGTACAGTGAACACAATCTCATACTGAAGGTTTGAGGGTGCTGCCTGTTCCATACTCCCCCTACTCCTCATCTAGCCTTTTAGGGGTACAAACAATAGTAATTGGGGCCTAGTGTGGTTGTGTACGTGTGATATACATACACTTTTTTGGGATCATATTTTCTATTCCGCTATTTAATCAAAAACCTTTGGGGATCAGTTAAATTGGGGGATAGTCTGTGTTGGTACGTGTGAGAGAGATCCACCTTTCCAAGTTGTTGGGGTTCATCTCATACTTCTGAAGGTTTGAGGGTGCTGCCTGTTCCATACTCCCCCCTACTCCTAGCCTTTTAGGGGTACAAACAATAGTAATTGGGGCCTAGTGTGGTTGTGTACGTGTGATATACATACACTTTTTTGGGATCATATTTTCTATTCCGCTATTTAATCAAAAACCTCTGGGGATCAGTTAAATTGGGGGATAGTCTGTGTTGGTACGTGTGAGAGAGATCCACCTTTCCAAGTTGTTGGGGTTCATCTCATACTTCTGAAGGTTTGAGGGTGCTGCCTGTTCCATACTCCCCCTACTCCTAGCCTTTTAGGGGTACAAACAATAGTAATTGGGGCCTAGTGTGGTTGTGTACGTGTGATATGCATACACTTTTTTGGGATCATATTTTCTATTCCGCTATTTAATCAAAAACCTCTGGGGATCAGTTAAATTGGGGGATAGTCTGTGTTGGTACGTGTGAGAGAGATCCACCTTTCCAAGTTGTTGGGGTTCATCTCATACTTCTGAAGGTTTGAGGGTGCTGCCTGTTCCATACTCCCCCTACTCCTAGCCTTTTAGGGGTACAAACAATAGTAATTGGGGCCTAGTGTGGTTGTGTACGTGTGATATACATACACTTTTTTGGGATCATATTTTCTATTCCGCTATTTAATCAAAAACCTTTGGGGATCAGTTAAATTGGGGGATAGTCTGTGTTGGTACGTGTGAGAGAGATCCACCTTTCCAAGTTGTTGGGGTTCATCTCATACTTCTGAAGGTTTGAGGGTGCTGCCTGTTCCATACTCCCCCTACTCCTAGCCTTTTAGGGGTACAAACAATAGTAATTGGGGCCTAGTGTGGTTGTGTACGTGTGATATACATACACTTTTTTGGGATCATATTTTCTATTCCGCTATTTAATCAAAAACCTCTGGGGATCAGTTAAATTGGGGGATAGTCTGTGTTGGTACGTGTGAGAGAGATCCACCTTTCCAAGTTGTTGGGGTTCATCTCATACTTCTGAAGGTTTGAGGGTGCTGCCTGTTCCATACTCCCCCTACTCCTAGCCTTTTAGGGGTACAAACAATAGTAATTGGGGCCTAGTGTGGTTGTGTACGTGTGATATACATACACTTTTTTGGGATCATATTTTCTATTCCGCTATTTAATCAAAAACCTTTGGGGATCAGTTAAATTGGGGGATAGTCTGTGTTGGTACGTGTGAGAGAGATCCACCTTTCCAAGTTGTTGGGGTTCATCTCATACTTCTGAAGGTTTGAGGGTGCTGCCTGTTCCATACTCCCCCTACTCCTAGCCTTTTAGGGGTACAAACAATAGTAATTGGGGCCTAGTGTGGTTGTGTACGTGTGATATACATACACTTTTTTGGGATCATATTTTCTATTCCGCTATTTAATCAAAAACCTCTGGGGATCAGTTAAATTGGGGGATAGTCTGTGTTGGTACGTGTGAGAGAGATCCACCTTTCCAAGTTGTTGGGGTTCATCTCATACTTCTGAAGGTTTGAGGGTGCTGCCTGTTCCATACTCCCCCTACTCCTAGCCTTTTAGGGGTACAAACAATAGTAATTGGGGCCTAGTGTGGTTGTGTACGTGTGATATACATACACTTTTTTGGGATCATATTTTCTATTCCGCTATTTAATCAAAAACCTTTGGGGATCAGTTAAATTGGGGGATAGTCTGTGTTGGTACGTGTGAGAGAGATCCACCTTTCCAAGTTGTTGGGGTTCATCTCATACTTCTGAAGGTTTGAGGGTGCTGCCTGTTCCATACTCCCCCCTACTCCTAGCCTTTTAGGGGTACAAACAATAGTAATTGGGGCCTAGTGTGGTTGTGTACGTGTGATATACATACACTTTTTTGGGATCATATTTTCTATTCCGCTATTTAATCAAAAACCTTTGGGGATCAGTTAAATTGGGGGATAGTCTGTGTTGGTACGTGTGAGAGAGATCCACCTTTCCAAGTTGTTGGGGTTCATCTCATACTTCTGAAGGTTTGAGGGTGCTGCCTGTTCCATACTCCCCCTACTCCTAGCCTTTTAGGGGTACAAACAATAGTAATTGGGGCCTAGTGTGGTTGTGTACGTGTGATATACATACACTTTTTTGGGATCATATTTTCTATTCCGCTATTTAATCAAAAACCTTTGGGGATCAGTTAAATTGGGGGATAGTCTGTGTTGGTACGTGTGAGAGAGATCCACCTTTCCAAGTTGTTGGGGTTCATCTCATACTTCTGAAGGTTTGAGGGTGCTGCCTGTTCCATACTCCCCCTACTCCTAGCCTTTTAGGGGTACAAACAATAGTAATTGGGGCCTAGTGTGGTTGTGTACGTGTGATATACATACACTTTTTTGGGATCATATTTTCTATTCCGCTATTTAATCAAAAACCTTTGGGGATCAGTTAAATTGGGGGATAGTCTGTGTTGGTACGTGTGAGAGAGATCCACCTTTCCAAGTTGTTGGGGTTCATCTCATACTTCTGAAGGTTTGAGGGTGCTGCCTGTTCCATACTCCCCCTACTCCTAGCCTTTTAGGGGTACAAACAATAGTAATTGGGGCCTAGTGTGGTTGTGTACGTGTGATATACATACACTTTTTTGGGATCATATTTTCTATTCCGCTATTTAATCAAAAACCTCTGGGGATCAGTTAAATTGGGGGATAGTCTGTGTTGGTACGTGTGAGAGAGATCCACCTTTCCAAGTTGTTGGGGTTCATCTCATACTTCTGAAGGTTTGAGGGTGCTGCCTGTTCCATACTCCCCCCTACTCCTAGCCTTTTAGGGGTACAAACAATAGTAATTGGGGCCTAGTGTGGTTGTGTACGTGTGATATACATACACTTTTTTGGGATCATATTTTCTATTCCGCTATTTAATCAAAAACCTTTGGGGATCAGTTAAATTGGGGGATAGTCTGTGTTGGTACGTGTGAGAGAGATCCACCTTTCCAAGTTGTTGGGGTTCATCTCATACTTCTGAAGGTTTGAGGGTGCTGCCTGTTCCATACCCCCCCTACTCCTCATCTAGCCTTTTAGGGGTACAAACAATAGTAATTGGGGCCTAGTGTGGTTGTGTACGTGCGAGATACATACACTTTTTTTGATCATATTTCCTATTCCGCTATTCAATAAAAACCTTTGAGGATCAATTGAATTGCGGGATAGTCTGTGTCGGTACGTGTGAGAGAGATCCACCTTTCCAAGTTGTTGGGGTTCATCTCATACTTCTGAAGGTTTGAGGGTGCTGCCTGTTCCATACCCCCCCTACTCCTCATCTAGCCTTTTAGGGGTACAAACAATAGTAATTGGGGCCTAGTGTGGTTGTGTACGTGCGAGATACATACACTTTTTTTGATCATATTTCCTATTCCGCTATTCAATAAAAACCTTTGAGGATCAATTGAATTGCGGGATAGTCTGTGTCGGTACGTGTGAGAGAGATCCACCTTTCCAAGTTGTTGGGGTTCATCTCATACTTCTGAAGGTTTGAGGGTGCTGCCTGTTCCATACCCCCCCTACTCCTCATCTAGCCTTTTAGGGGTACAAACAATAGTAATTGGGGCCTAGTGTGGTTGTGTACGTGCGAGATACATACACTTTTTTTGATCATATTTCCTATTCCGCTATTCAATAAAAACCTTTGGGGATCAATTAAATTGCGGGATAGTCTGTGTCGGTACGTGTGAGATCCACCTTTCCAAGTTTTTGGGGTTCATCTCATACTTCTGAAGCTTTGAGGGTGCTGCCTGTTCCATACTCCTCCTCCTCCTCATCCATCCTTTTAGGTGTACAAACAATAGTAATTGGGGCCTAGTGTGCTTCTGTACGTGTGAGATACATACACATTTTTTGATCATATTTCCTATTCCGCTATTCAATAAAAACCTTTGGGGATCAATTAAATTGCGGAATAGTCTGTGTCGGTACGTGTGAGATCCACCTTTCCAAGTTTTTGGGGTTCATCTCATACTTCTGAAGCTTTGAGGGTGCTGCCTGTTCCATACTCCTCCTCCTCCTCATCCATCCTTTTAGGTGTACAAACAATAGTAATTGGGGCCTAGTGTGCTTCTGTACGTGTGAGATACATACACATTTTTTGATCATATTTCCTATTCCGCTATTCAATAAAAACCTTTGGGGATCAATTAAATTGCGGGATAGTCTGTGTCGGTACGTGTGAGATCCACCTTTCCAAGTTTTTGGGGTTCATCTCATACTTCTGAAGCTTTGAGGGTGCTGCCTGTTCCATACTCCTCCTCCTCCTCATCCATCCTTTTAGGTGTACAAACAATAGTAATTGGGGCCTAGTGTGCTTCTGTACGTGTGAGATACATACACATTTTTTGATCATATTTCCTATTCCGCTATTCAATAAAAACCTTTGGGGATCAATTAAATTGCGGAATAGTCTGTGTCGGTACGTGTGAGATCCACCTTTCCAAGTTTTTGGGGTTCATCTCATACTTCTGAAGCTTTGAGGGTGCTGCCTGTTCCATACTCCTCCTCCTCCTCATCCATCCTTTTAGGTGTACAAACAATAGTAATTGGGGCCTAGTGTGTTTCTGTACGTGCGAGATACATACACTTTTTTTGATCATATTTCCTATTCCGCTATTCAATAAAAACCTTTGGGGATCAATTAAATTGCGGGATAGTCTGTGTCGGTACGTGTGAGATCCACCTTTCCAAGTTTTTGGGGTTCATCTCATACTTCTGAAGCTTTGAGGGTGCTGCCTGTTCCATACTCCTCCTCCTCCTCATCCATCCTTTTAGGTGTACAAACAATAGTAATTGGGGCCTAGTGTGCTTCTGTACGTGTGAGATACATACACATTTTTTGATCATATTTCCTATTCCGCTATTCAATAAAAACCTTTGGGGATCAATTAAATTGCGGAATAGTCTGTGTCGGTACGTGTGAGATCCACCTTTCCAAGTTTTTGGGGTTCATCTCATACTTCTGAAGCTTTGAGGGTGCTGCCTGTTCCATACTCCTCCTCCTCCTCATCCATCCTTTTAGGTGTACAAACAATAGTAATTGGGGCCTAGTGTGCTTCTGTACGTGTGAGATACATACACATTTTTTGATCATATTTCCTATTCCGCTATTCAATAAAAACCTTTGGGGATCAATTAAATTGCGGGATAGTCTGTGTCGGTACGTGTGAGATCCACCTTTCCAAGTTTTTGGGGTTCATCTCATACTTCTGAAGCTTTGAGGGTGCTGCCTGTTCCATACTCCTCCTCCTCCTCATCCATCCTTTTAGGTGTACAAACAATAGTAATTGGGGCCTAGTGTGTTTCTGTACGTGTGAGATACATACACTTTTTTTGATCATATTTCCTATTCCGCTATTCAATAAAAACCTTTGGGGATCAATTGAATTGCGGGATAGTCTGTGTCGGTACGTGTGAGAGAGATCCACCTTTCCAAGTTGTTGGGGTTCATCTCATACTTCTGAAGGTTTGAGGGTGCTGCCTGTTCCATACCCCCCCTACTCCTCATCTAGCCTTTTAGGGGTACAAACAATAGTAATTGGGGCCTAGTGTGGTTGTGTACGTGCGAGATACATACACTTTTTTTGATCATATTTCCTATTCCGCTATTCAATAAAAACCTTTGGGGATCAATTAAATTGCGGGATAGTCTGTGTCGGTACGTGTGAGATCCACCTTTCCAAGTTTTTGGGGTTCATCTCATACTTCTGAAGCTTTGAGGGTGCTGCCTGTTCCATACTCCTCCTCCTCCTCATCCATCCTTTTAGGTGTACAAACAATAGTAATTGGGGCCTAGTGTGCTTCTGTACGTGTGAGATACATACACATTTTTTGATCATATTTCCTATTCCGCTATTCAATAAA
Organism: Pelophylax lessonae; assembly: GCF_965119305.1. Lineage (NCBI taxonomy): Eukaryota > Metazoa > Chordata > Amphibia > Anura > Ranidae > Pelophylax > Pelophylax lessonae. The sequence goes on from NC_138778.1 coordinate 106,940,606, forward strand.
AACCTTTGAGGATCAATTGAATTGCGGGATAGTCTGTGTCGGTACGTGTGAGAGAGATCCACCTTTCCAAGTTGTTGGGGTTCATCTCATACTTCTGAAGGTTTGAGGGTGCTGCCTGTTCCATACTCCCCCTACTCCTCATCTAGCCTTTTAGGGGTACAAACAATAGTAATTGGGGCCTAGTGTGGTTGTGTACGTGTGATATACATACACTTTTTTTGGATCATATTTTCTATTCCGCTATTCAATAAAAACCTTTCTAGGGCAAGATCTTAAATTACAGAAATATGAGGAGACCGTCAAATAAGGGCCGTGGCCTGGGTCGTGGTGCTGCTGGTAGAGCTCCTGTTGCAAGGAGAGGACATGGTCGATCTGTGCCAGCTACACGCACAAGTGAAACACCTTCCTCAAGTGTGAGTAGGCGACAGAACCTGCATCAGTATTTGGTAGGGCATCAAACGCCCCTAGAAGTGATGAGGCCAGAACAAGTTGAGGCGATAGTAGATTGGTTTGCTGCTGACAGTGCCTCCAGTTCCTTCACATTGTCTCCCACCCAGTCTACTGCAGAAAGGTCAGAGTTGGCACCTGCAGCCAATGTCCAACCGTCTTTCACCTCACCCCCTTGCAAATCAGGCCAGCAGTCTGAGCCCCAAGCCATACAGCAGTCTCTTATTCTTTTTGAGGACTCTGTCAGCAGGGTTTCCCAGGGCCATCCACCTAGCCCTGCCCCAGAAGTGGAAGAGATTGAGTGCAGCGATGCCCAACCACTTATTCCTCAAGATGAGTACATGCAAGGATCATCGCAGCACGTCTCCGATGATGACGAAACGCAGGTGCCAACTGCTGCGGCGTTCAGCATTGTGGAGACCGACAAGGAGGGCAGGGGTGAAGACTGGGTGGAAGATGATGTGGAGGACGATGAGGTCCTCGACCCCACATGGAATGAACGTCATGCAGGTGAACTGAGTAGTTTGGAGGAAGAGGCGGTGGTCGCACAGAGCCACCAGCACAGCAGAAGAGGGAGCAGGGTGCAGAAGCGGAGCGGCCGTGCCCTAGACACTACGCCCGCTACTGCCCAACGCAGCAAGGGAACGAGCGCACCAAAGTCAGCTCAAAGGAGTTCTCTAGCGTGGAAGTTCTTTAGAAAATGTGCTGATGACAGGACACGAGTGGTTTGCACCCTGTGCAATCAGAGCTTGAAGCGAGGCATGAACCTTCTCAACCTGAGCACAACCTGCATGATCAGGCATCTAAGTGCAAAGCACGAGCTGCAGTGGAGTACACACCTTCAAAACCAAGAAACGTCTCTGGCTCATCCTGCTTCCTCTTCTGCTGCAGTCTCGGCCGCTCCAGCCACATCTGTAGTGATACCGGCACCTGCCACCCCGCAAACAGACGATCTGTCAGCAACACCACCACCTGGGTCACCAACAACCATCTCCACAATGTCCCGTGGAAGCGTTCAGCTTTCCATCTCCCAAACACTTGAGAGGAAGAGGAAGTACCCCCCTACCCACCCGCGATCCCTGGCCCTGAATGCCAGCATTTCAAAATTATTGGCCTTTGAAATGCTGTCATTCCGTCTGGTGGAGATGCACAGTTTTAAAAACCTTATGTCGGTGGCTGTCCCACAGTACGTCGTGCCCAGCCGCCACTACTTTTCCAGGCAAGCCATCCCTTCCCTGCACAACCAAGTGGGGGAAAAAATCAGGTGTGCACTGCGCAACGCCATCTGTGCCAAGGTCCACCTAACTACGGATACGTGGACCAGTAAGCACGGTCAGGGGCGTTATATCTCCCTAACGGCACACTGGGTAAATGCAGTGGCGGATGGGCCTGAGGCGGATAGCAATTTGGCGCATGTCCTTCCACCACCGAGGATTGCAGGGCGCTTCAGTTTGCCTCCTGTTCCTAACTCCTCCTACTCCGCTTCCTCATCCTCTACCGCCTCCTCATCCGGACAGCGTAACACCTTCACCACCAACTTCAGCACGGCCAGGGGTAAACGACAGCAGGCAGTTTTACAACTTGCCTGTTTGGGGGACAAACCACACACCGCGCAGGAGTTGTGGAGGAGCATGGAACAGCAGACAAATGAGTGGTTGCTGCCAGCGAGCCTCAAGCCCGGCCTGGTGGTGTGCGATAACGGGCGAAATCTCATAGCAGCTCTGGGCCTAGCCGGTTTGACGCACATCCCTTGCCTGGCGCATGTGCTGAATTTGGTGGTGCAGAGGTTCCTTAAAAACTACCCCGATATGTCAGAGCTGCTGCAGAAAGTGCGGGCCGTTTGTGCGCACTTTCGGCGTTCTCACCCTGCTGCTGCTCGCCTGGCAGCGCTGCAGCGTAACTTCGGCCTTCCCGCTCACCGCCTCATATGTGACGTGCCCACAAGGTGGAACTCCACCTTGCACATGCTGGAAAGACTGTGCGAGCAGCAGCAGGCCATAGTGGAGTTTCAGCTGCAGCACGCACGCGTGAGTCGCTCTGCGGAACAGCACCACTTCACCACCAATAACTGGGCCTCCATGCGAGACCTGTGTGCCTTGTTGCGCTGTTTTGAGTACTCCACCAACATGGCCAGTGGCAATGACGCCGTTCTCAGCTTAACTATCCCACTTCTATGCCTCCTTGAAAAAACAATTCGGGCGATGATGGAAGAGGATGTGGCACAGGATGAGGAGGAGGAGGAGGATGAAGAGGTAACATTTCCAAGGCTTTCAGGGCAGTCATTCGCAAGGGGCTCCGAGGGTGGGTTCCTGCACACGCAAACGCCAGGGACGCAATTGTCCAGCAGGGGCACAGTTCTGGAGGATGAGGAGGATGAGGAGGAGGAGGAGCTGGAGGAGGAGATGGAACCATGTTCACAGCAGGGTGGCACCCAGGCCAGCTCATGGCCATCACTGGTGCGTGGCTGGGGGGATACAGAGGACACGGACCATACACCTCCCACAGAGGACAGCCTTTCGTTGCCTCTGGGCAGCCTGGCACACATGAGCGATTACATGCTGCAGTGTCTCCACAACGACCGCCGAGTTGCCCACATTCTAACTTGTGCTGATTACTGGGTGGCCACGCTGCTGGATCCCCGTTACAAGGACAACGTACCGTCCTTAATTCACTCACTGGAGCGCGATCGCAAGATGCGCGAGTACAAGCGCACGCTGGTAGACGCCATGCTGCTGGCATTCCCATCTGACAGCGGGGCCACAGTGGAAGCACAAGGCAGAGGAGGAGGAGGAGGAGGTCGCCAACGCAACCAGGGCACCGCCAGCACCTCAGAAGGCAGGGTTAGCATGGCCGAAATGTGGAAAAGCTTTGTCAGCACGCCACAACAAACAGCAGCACCAGCAGCTCAGATGGAACGTCTTAGCAGGAGGCAGCATTTTACCAACATGGTGGAGCAGTATGTGTGCACACGCCTACATGTAGTGAATGACGGGTCTGCCCCCTTCAACTTCTGGGTCTCCAAATTGGGCACATGGCCTGAGCTTGCCCTTTACGCCTTGGAGGTGCTGGCGTGCCCTGCAGCCAGTGTATTATCTGAACGGGTATTTAGCACGGCTGGGGGCGTTATAACAGACAAGCGCAGCCGCCTGTCCAGAGACAATGTGGACAAGCTCACGTTCATTAAAATGAACCAGGCATGGATCCCACGGGACTTTTCCGTACCTTATGCAGAATAGCAATGGATACCGACCTTACCCACCCATTGTTCCATTTTTGCTCTTTCTCACTCTTTTGGGGTGTACCCTCATTTAAAATTTGTGAAAAGAAGCAGTGTTGGCTACCTCGTCCTCCTCCTCAGGGCCAGATTAATGTAGGGTCTATTGGAGCTGCAGCTCCAGGCCCCTACCTTTTATATAGGCCCCGGGTTGGCCATATTCACTGTTACCGCTCTTCTGTCACTTGTAAACACAGAAGTCTGGCTTCTATGCTCGCTTCCCCAGGCAGCACCCTCAGAACCTCCCCACACAGCGTGAAGGCCGGACAAGGAGGGACAGTTGGCGATGCATGGATGTGTTTATGGGCTTCAGAGACAGCATCCCATGTTGAATTAGGCATGCATGGCTGCACCCTTCCTCCTCTGGGTGCATGGCAAGGCACGGCCCTAAGGCCCTTCAAAATCCTCAGCACCAAGCCCATGATGCTGTTAATCCGGCCCTGGTCCTCCTCCACCGCCGCTTCCACCTACACCGCCCATAGGTGTGCGCAGCCTATTGCATTAAGGTGTGCACCCCAAAGTTGAAATACACATGCATGTGTTTGCCAGCAGGGAGAGTAATGTATCGGGGCCATGTACCTGTAGGCAAGGAGAAATAGAGCAGAGCAGGTCCCAGGGAGATCTTTCCCATCTCCTCACTGGCAATGCTATGTGCCCTAGGTGATTAGGGTGTGCCCAGGCACACCCAGCACACCCTGTGCGCACGCCTATGTCACCGCCACATCCACCACCACCTCAACCTCCCTCCTACTCCATATGGGCCTCGTCCTTCAGAGATGAAGAAGAACATTGTTTTATTTTTCTGTTTTTTTTTGTTGTTTTAAGTTATTTCCCTATCCACATTTGTTTGCAGAGCACTTGCCATGCTCTTAATTACGTTTTGCTGCCATTTGCAGCACTCTAGCCCTTTCCTTTGGTGTTTTAGAGCCATTTTAGTGCCTTAAAGTTCGGGTCCCCATTGACTTCAATGGGGTTCGGTGTCCGGGAAAAGTTCGGTAAAAGTCCGGGACACGGACCCGGACTTTTTTTTAAAGTTCGGCCGAACCCGTCGAACACGGACATCTAGGTGTCCGCTCAACCCTAGTAACTGACAGACCTGACATTAAAAAACAGCTTGAAAACTTCCAAAACAACAACTATGAGGTAAGCCCACGAGGTGTGAACCAGGCAGCAAAGAACTTCCATAACATACTACACACCATTGCAGAAACAGCCCAACTGAGAAAAGTCAACTACAAGAAACCATCCACCAAACAACCCAATAAATGGTTCGACAAAGAATGCAAAGAATTAAGGAACAATAACAAACACAGAGACCCCAACAACACTGACCTAAGGATAGCCCATAGCATCTTACAGAAAAAATACAAAGAAACCCTTAAAAAGAAAAGGCAAAAGTTAATCTCTAACAACCTGCAACAGTTAGAAGAGGCACTTCAGGAAAATTCTTTCTGGGAAATATGGAAGAATATTGGCTCGGCACCCAGGAAAAACAACCTCCACATCCAAAATGGTGACATCTGGTTTAACTACTTTAAGAACCTCTACAAAGATATTCCAGAAGAGAAGTTAACTGTAGAAGAAAAAGACATCATCAAAAGACTAAAAGATATGGAGGAAAAAATCAAGGACTTCCAGAACCCCCTGGATATACCAATTATACTACAATAAATTTGGGAGAAAATCCAATACCTGCAAACTAAAAAAGCCAGCGGGATGGATGGAATCCTGCCTGAAATGATTAAACATGGATCCCCAGATATACACGCTGCAATATGTAGAGTGTTCAATCTGGTCCTAAATGCTGGTTACTACCCTAAAGTATGGAACCAAGGCCTCATAACACCTATCCATAAGAGTGGAGACCAATATGATCCAGCCAACTACAGAGGGATATGTGTCAGCAGAACATTATGGAAACTTTCCAACAGCATTTTCAACAAACGGATCTTAAAATTCCTAACACAACACAACGTCCTCAGCAGAAGTCAGGCGGGGTTCATGCCAAACCATCGCACTACAGACCACATCTACACTCTGCAAAGTCTCATTAGGAACCATATCCACAATACAAAACATGGAAAGATATTCACCTGTTTTGTGGACTTTAAAGCGGTTGTAAACCCTAGGGAAAAAAAAACAAAAAAAAAAAACCTGCAAGACAAAGGCATAATGGGCTAGTATGCATCGCATACTAGCCCATTATGTGTAACTTACCTTAGAACGAAGCCCCCACATGGACCCCCGGACATCGCTGCGGGCGCTGCCATGATCCCTCGGCGTCTCTTTCGGGTTCGGCGGCTCCGGCGCGGTGATTGGCCGGAAGAGACGGCTCCGGCGAGATGATTGGCCGGAGCCGCGATGACGTCACTCCCGCGCATGCGCGCGGGAGTGATTTTTCCGGCAAGCTCCCGGCAAATTAATTGAAGGTCCCCCCGGACCTTCAGAGCGCATGCGCCACTCGCGAGAGCGGCTGCATGCACTGTAAATATCTCCTAAACCATGCCGGTTTAGGAGATATTATTTGTACCTACAGGTAAGCCTTATTATAGGCTTACCAGTAGGTAAAAGTGTCAAAAAGCGGGATACTACCGCTTTAAGAAGGCATTTGACTCTGTGTGGCACCCAGGCTTGTTCCTCAAACTATTGGAAAGTGGAATAGGAGGGAAAACATACAACGTCATCAAGAGTTCATATACTGAGAACAGCTGCAGCGTAAAGGTGAATGGGAAAAGAACCAAACGCTTCCAACAGATCCGGGGAGTCAGACCGGGCTGCAGCCTAAGTCCAACCCTCTTCAACATCTACATCAATGAACTGGCTGCAGCTCTAGAATCCTCCCGAGCACCTGAACTGACTCTGCATGACACTAAAGGTGAAGTTCCTGCTGTATGCGAATGACCTCTTACTTCTGTCACCAACAGAAAGAGGCCTACAAGACAGCCTGGAATTGCTGGAGAAGTATAGAGCCACATGGGCACTAGGGATGATCGAAATTTTGAAAAGTTCAGTTCGACCAGAACACCCGAACTTCCCGAAAGATTGGCCCGGATTTCAGAACCCCATTGAAATCAATGGGACCCGAACTTAGGTAATCAAAAAACACAATTTTGAAGCCCTAAAACCCAATAAATGCCCCTAACAAGTGCCTAGGGTTCTGGGTCATGCCCCAGGGACTATTAATCACACAAAAAAAAGTTCTTAAAAATTGTCGTTTTTGATAGAGAGCCAATTATTGAAAAAAAAAAAGAGATTTCTTTGGATTTAGTGTCTGGGGGGGGGGTCTAAAAAGTGTACCTGTGAAGTTTCAGCTCTGTATCATGTCCAGAACCAGAAAAAAAAAAGATCGTTTGTATTAGAATTTCAGTGGAGCAGGCTAGTGGCTCCGCTATTTTCACTCCCGCCGTTTTTGTTGCAGGCGTTTATTGGGCTTTTTTGTGGACGTCTTTGGAGGCAGGCATGACATCTGAACTTCTGTGTAGGGGTATACATACGTGTGTGTGTGTGTGTGTGTGTGTATGTATATATACACATATACATATATAGGTGTGAAAGTAGCAGAACCCTATGCCTGCGCTAATGAAATAATTTGAAGGCATAGGGCTACGCTCCTATCACACCTATATGTGTGTAAATACATATAAGTGTGTGTGTATATATACCCCTATAGAAGTTCAGATGTAATACCTGCCTCCAAAGACGCCCAAAAAATGCCCAAAAAAAACGCCTGCAACAACACACCTGGGCGTTTTTGTTCCAGGCATTTTTTGGGTGTCTTTGGAGGCAGGCATAACATCTGAACTTCTGTATAGGGGTATATATACACACACACATATATATGTATTTATACACATACAAACATATAGGTGTGATAGGAGCGAAGCCCTATGCCTGCAAATAATTTCATTAGCGCAGGCATAGGGTTCTGCTACTTTCACACCTATGTGTATGTGTATATATACATACGTGTGTGTGTGTGTGTGTGTGTGTGTGTGTGTGTGTTATATATATACCCCTACACAGAAGTTCAGATGTTATGCCTGCCTCCAAAGACGCTCAAAAAAACGCCTGAAACAAAAACGCCCAGGTGTGTTGTTGCAGGCGTTTTTTTGGGCATTTTATGGGCGTCTTTGGAGGCAGGCATAACATCTGAACTTCTGTATGGGGGTACATATACACACACACACATATATGTATTTATACACATACACACATATAGGTGTGATAGGAGCGTAGCCATATGCCTGCAAATAATTTCATTAGCGCAGGCATAGGGTTCTGCTACTTTCACACCTATATGTGTATGTGTATATATACATACATGTGTGTGTGTGTGTATATATACCCCTACACAGAAGTTCAGATGTCATGCCTGCCTCCAAAGACGTCCACAAAAAAGCCCAATAAACGCCTGCAACAAAAACGGCCAGGTGTGAAAGGAGCGAAGCCACTATCCTGCTCTACTGCAATTCTAATACAAACAATCTTTTTTCTAAGGCGGTCACCCTGACATGGAAGGGTTTGGTCACCCTGCCATAGCAGTCAAAGTCAGTTCACCCTACACTACGGTCACCCTGACACTTAACACTTTCCCTACAGAAACTAGATTTTTGAATCTAACTATAGTGGAAAATAGTACCCTAACTACACTAGATATCCCTTTCCTCACACTAATAATTGCTAAATGACACTTTTGAAGCAGGAGTAACAGAACTGCTTCCACATCCGTGTATTACAATGCTAGCGATTTGGCGGGGCTATCTTATATACTGGGGGACGTATTCACTACTGATTGGCCTCTGGACCCCCTAGTCACTCCAATCACATTCCTAGCATCCTCCTGCCCCCTCAATTGGCTTTTACTGATGGTTCTGGTCCAATCACAGGCTTTTAAAGCCCAGTTCCTGTCCCATTGCATTTTGGTCGGTTCTGGTTTCCGAATTGCAAACTTTTTCAGCAAAAAGTTTGGAATTCGGCCGAATTTCGAACAGTCAATGTTCGGGTCGAACGAACCGATGGTCGACCCGAACCGTTCGATCATTCCTAATCGGCACTACCTATCAACTCAAGCAAAACAAAAATCATGGTGTTCCAAAAGAAAAATAAAAAAACAAAGAGCCCTTCCTTTACATTAAACAACCACACTCTTGATGAATCCAACAACTACACTTACCTCGGCCTAAAAATTAACCAATCAGGAAGTTTCAGGCCAGCCATAGAGGCCCTAAAAGACAAGGCACGCAGAGCCTTCTATGCCATCAGGAGACCGCTGTATCACCTAAAACCACGGTTGAGAGTCTGGCTCAGAGTATTTGATAGTTACAAAGAAAATTGCTCATGTAGTCTAAATCCCAACGGTGCCACATCCCAGGAATAACTACCAAAACCAAAAAAGGAGATTCCCCTAGGGGTGGGACTTTTTAGGCACCAATCAATTATATAAAACAAATCAATTTGTATAAAAGTTAAATTCTTTATTAATAGATACAGAAAAAAATTAAAACAAGGAGGCAAGCTAGAACATATTGCACATAAGACAGTTGAACTTGGTACCACATAACCCCCGGGCTGTGACCCGACGCGTTTCGGAGTCTCTTGGGCTCCTTCCTCAGGGGTGCCCTTAGAGGGTGGTCTGTGGGTAATCAATGCATAACATATTAATTTCAACATTGTAAATATAGTTGTAATACATTTAAACAGAAAGTTTTAATAACAACTTACATAGTTCACTGTGATGGTGAGCATAGATAGCCTGCCTGGTAATTAAAAACAAATGGGCAGCATATACTTGTTGTCCATCAGGAGTGCCGTGTTCGCGATGTAGTAGGTCAAAGCAAAAAATCTTCGATCTTGAGATGTTCAGAAATTTAGTGCTGACCAGTCTTGATGAGTGTCAGGATCTGTGTCATTACGTGGGTCACCTGCTGGTGGCACTGTTGTTCCTGGAACTGAGGGGCGCAGTTCCAGGGCCCACCAGCGGGTGTCTCCCAGCAGCTGGACTGTTCTTTTAATTAAGCTGCACCTGAGGAGGACTGCTGAGGGAATATAAGCCCGCCCTTCACTGAGGCTCAGTGCTTCAGTATTTTCTCTGCTAGCCGTGTCCCTGTCTGAACCTGTATCCTGAAACCTGTATCCTGAAACCTGTATCCTGATCCTGAGTCCTGTTCCCTGCATCCTGCTTCCTTTACCTGGCTCCCTGCTTTCCTTGTCTCCTGTTCCTGTCCTGTCCTGGAATTGTTTGCTCCATCCCTTTGTATATAGTTTGTTAGGTTCCATTGGGGTTTTGTACTGTTATCATTTATATTTTGTTTACTTGTTTATGGTCTACTGGTGTTGGTATTGGAGTGTGTCATTTTGCTTAATAAACTTATTTACATCTTTATCCATCTGGGTCCTGATTCCTTGGTGCAGCCAACTGATCTGATCACTCTTGCTGGATGCCTGCATGTGGTATCCCTGACAATGAGAGACTGGGTAGGGGCAGCTGGAACCTCAAATGACAGCAAGTCTGCTGGGCAAAAATCGCATAATTATTGCAGGGTCCAATAAAACAAGACCAAGCATGTGTAGGGTGCCCGAGAAGATGTTCTCCGCCCACCATATCTCATATATAGAGTCAAAGAAAAAGTTATCACCCATATTAGGTCAAAGGATAAGATGAACGAGCAATAGGAAACAAAATATCCATATAAATGTGTCATGCTAGGTATTATTGTCACGGAACCATGAACCAGACGTACAACAACAGATAAGTGAAAATAAGAAGGCTTTATTGAAAATCAAGCTGTAAAGCAAAAGTCCAAACGGAAGGCGAAACCGAGGCAGAGTCCATGCGAAGCCAGAGGTCAGGAACCAGGAGGGTAGTCAGACGAAGCCAGGATCAGGAACCAGCAGGGTAGTCAGACGAAGCCAGGATCAGGAACCAGCAGGGTAGTCAGACGAAGCCAGGATCAGGAACCAGCAGGGTAGTCAGACGAAGCCAGGATCAGGGACCAGAAGCAGCAGCAGTCTTAGAAGCATGTGAACACAGGAGGATCAAGCAAGGAACTGAAGCCACAGACCTCCTATATATATATATATATGAGCTAGGCATCCAGTTCCTCCCAGTGGGAAGGAGGAGCCGCAGGGTGGGAGGCTACAAGAAACCCAGAAACCAAGATGGCCGCCAGCACATGTCAAACGAAGGAGAACAGCAAGAAGGTAAGACCATGACAGTACCTCCCCCTCAAGGGCCCCTCCTCCGCGGAGTAAAGAACGGTTTCTGAGGGAAGCGTGCGTGGAAGGCTCGGAGCAAGGCAGGAGCATGGACATCTGCGGAGGGAACCCAGGAACGCTCCTCTGGACCATAACCACGCCAATGAACCAAAAACTGCAACCGACCGCGGACCAGGCGTGAGTCCAGGATATTGCTCACCTCATACTCCTCACGATTGCCCACTTGGACCGGACGAGGCCGAGGAACCGAGGAAGTGAAACGATTACACACCAGTGGCTTCAACAGGGAAACATGAAACACGTTGGAGATCCGCATGCCAGGAGGAAGCGCAAGGGCATAGGCTACCGGGTTTACCCTGCGAAGCACTCGGAAGGGACCAACAAAGCGAGGCGCCAGCTTGGGAGTGGGCACTCGAAGGTTGAGATTGCGGGTGGACAACCATACACGGTCTCCGGCCTGGTAGGAAGGAGCAGGCGCTCGTCTGCGATCAGCCTGGAGTCTCTGGCGCTGCGCAGAGACCTCAAGGGACTTCTGGATCTGTACCCAAGAAGCACGTAGGACAGAAAGGTGATCCTCCACAGCCGGAATATCCTGGGAAGAGAATACCTCCGGTAACACGGCAGGTTGGAACCCATAATTGGCCATGAAGGGAGACGTCCCAGAGGAAGAGTTCACCGCCGTGTTCCTGGCAAACTCAGCCCAAGGCAGGAGGTCAACCCAATTGTCTTGGTGATCGGAGACATAGCAACGAAGGAATTGCTCCAAGGCCTGATTAGATCGTTCTGCGGCCCCATTGGACTGAGGGTGGTAGGCCGAGGAGAAGGAGAGATGAATCCCCAACTGGGAGCAAAAGGCGCGCCAGAACCTGGACACAAACTGACTCCCCCGATCCGACACAATCTCCTTGGGCAAACCGTGCAACCGGAAGACCTCCCTGGCAAAAATCGTGGCCAACTCCTGTGCAGAGGGTAACTTCTTGAGAGGAACACAGTGGCACATTTTGGAAAATCGATCCACAATCATGAGAATGACCGTATGGCCTCGGGATGCAGGGAGGTCCACAATGAAATCCATCCCCAGGTGTGACCATGGGCGCTCCCCGGTGGCTATGGGTTGCAGAAGGCCCAACGGAAGGTGCCGAGGGGACTTACTCTGGGCACAATCAGAGCATGCCGCTACATATGCGGCGATGTCGGAACGTAGGGAAGGCCACCAGAACAGACGTGAAACAGCCCAGGACAGCTGATTCTTTCCAGGATGCCCCGCGGTCTTGGAGTTATGGTAGGTTCGCAACAACCGAGTGCGCAACTCCTCAGGCACAAAACATCTGCCGTTGGGTCTCCCAGAGGGAGCACCAGATTGAGCCGCCAAAATCTGCTCACCCAGGGGAGAGGTCAGGCTGGTGCGAATGGCGGCCAGGATCTGATTCGGAGGTATGACCGAAGTCGGAATCGACTCCTCCCTGGACAGGTCGGAGTACTGCCGTGATAAGGCATCCGCCCTGATGTTCTTGGAACCGGGTAGGTAGGAGACCATGTAATTAAAACGTGACAAGAACAGAGCCCATCTGGCCTGACGTGGTGTCAATCTCTTGGCCTCAGAAAGGTAGGTCAGATTCTTGTGGTCCGTCAGGATGAGGACCGGAACCACCGAACCCTCGAGCAAGTGCCTCCATTCTTTAAGGGCCTGCACGATGGCCAATAACTCCCTGTCACCAATCTGATAGTTGCACTCCGCGGAAGACAGTTTCCGGGAGTAAAACCCACAAGGAAGCAGAGGACCCTCTGGTGTTCTACGCTGAGACAGAAGGGCGCCTACTCCCGTCTCAGACGCGTCCACCTCGAGGACAAAGGGAAACCCAGGGTTGGGATGCGACAGAATCGGAGCCGACACAAAGGCGGACTTTAGAGCCTCAAAAGCTCGGATGGCCTCGAGCGGCCAGACCTGGGAATTACTGCCCTTCCTGGTCAGATCCGTGCAAAGCTTGGCTAGCATGGAAAAGTCCCTGATGAACTTCCGATAATAATTGGCGAAGCCCAAAAAGTGCTGCAGGGAGCGAAGACCACTGGGCTGGGGCCACTGTAAGACAGCCGAAACCTTCTCAGGATCCATGGAGAACCCCTCAGCGGAAATGATGTAACCTAAGAAGGTTACCTGGGATCGGTGAAATTCGCATTTCTCAAGCTTACCGAACAGCTTGTTCTCTCGTAACCGTTGCAACACTCGTCTGACATCCAGAATGTGGGTCTCCATGGATTCAGAATATACCAAGATGTCATCCAAATAGACCACCACACACTGCTGCAACAGGTCACGGAAAACATCGTTAATGAATTCCTGAAAGACTGCGGGCGCATTGCACAACCCAAAGGGCATAACCAAGGATTCATAATGACCGGTCCTGGTGTTAAACGCGGTCTTCCACTCATCACCCGCCTTGATCCTTACAAGGTTATATGCCGCCCTCAGGTCGAGTTTGGTAAAGACCGTGGCTGTCAGGGATACCACATGCAGGCATCCAGCAAGAGTGATCAGATCAGTTGGCTGCACCAAGGAATCAGGACCCAGATGGATAAAGATGTAAATAAGTTTATTAAGCAAAATGACACACTCCAATACCAACACCAGTAGACCATAAACAAGTAAACAAAATATAAATGATAACAGTACAAAACCCCAATGGAACCTAACAAACTATATACAAAGGGATGGAGCAAACAATTCCAGGACAGGACAGGAACAGGAGACAAGGAAAGCAGGGAGCCAGGTAAAGGAAGCAGGATGCAGGGAACAGGACTCAGGATCAGGATACAGGTTTCAGGATACAGGTTTCAGGATACAGGTTCAGACAGGGACACGGCTAGCAGAGAAAATACTGAAGCACTGAGCCTCAGTGAAGGGCGGGCTTATATTCCCTCAGCAGTCCTCCTCAGGTGCAGCTTAATTAAAAGAACAGTCCAGCTGCTGGGAGACACCCGCTGGTGGGCCCTGGAACTGCGCCCCTCAGTTCCAGGAACAACAGTGCCACCAGCAGGTGACCCACGTAATGACACAGATCCTGACAGTTCCCCCCCCTTTAAGGAGCGGCCTCCGGACGCTCCATTGTGCTTCTACCCCGAAAGTCCAAAAAGGTCTCCCCGCCATGTCTGCGGGTCTTCTAGCACTCTCTAGGCCAAAGTCCTTTAACTTGCCGGAAGGCGTGCCACCAGAGTCCAGCAATTGATCATGCGCCCCACCACCAGGGTCTGGAAGCCATCTTGGCACCCCACAGGTCAAGTTCCTGAAGAGGCGTAACATTAGGGATACACCTGCCCTCATTGAAACACATGTCCCAACACTGGGACTGAAGGCAAGCTGGACATCAAGCAGGGGAGCGCCAGCGGCATGCAGGATATCCGGCAGTGGCAAACCAGGCTGGGCAACAGACAGTGGCACATCAAACAGGGCGGCAGACCGTGGCTCAGCAGGCACTGGATCAGCAAACACTGGGTCAGCAGGCACCGGAACAGCAAGCACTGGGTCAGCAGACTGGGTAGTGGTCACCAGAACAGCGGGCACCAGAACAGCGGGCACTGGATCAGCAGGCTCAGTAGGAGGCACCGGATCAGCGGGCACTGGACCAGCAGGCATCAGAACAGCAGGCACTGGATCAGCAGGCTCAGTAGGAGGCACCGGATCAGTGGGCACTGGATCAGCAGGCTCAGTAGAAGGCACCAGATCAGCGGGCAATGTAACAGCAGGCACTGGATCAGCAGGCTCAGTAGGAGGCACCGGATCAGTGGGCACTGGAACAACAGGCATCAGAACAGCGGGCACTGGATCAGCAGGCTCAGTAGAAGGCACCGGATCAAAGGGCACTGGATCAGCAGGCTCAGTAGGAGGCACTGGATCAGCGGGCACCGGAATAGAAGGCACTGGATCAGCGGGCTCAGTAGGAGGCACCAGATCAGCGGGCACTGGAACAGCAGGCATCAGAACAGTGGGCACTGGATCAGCAGGCTCAGTAGGAGGCACCGGATCAGTGGGCACTGGATCAGCGGGCACTGGAACAACAGGCATCAGAACAGCGAGCACTGGATCAGCAGGCTCAGTAGGAGGCACCGGATCAGTGGGCACTGGATCAACAGGCTCATTAAGAGGCACCAGATCAGCGGGCACTGGATCAGCAGGCATCAGAACAGCAGGCACTGGATCAGCAGGCTCAGTCGGAGGCACCAGACAAGCAGGCACTGTAACAGCAGGCATCAGAACAGTGGGCACTGGATCAGCAGGCTCAGTAGGAGGCACCGGATCAGTGGGCACTGGAACAACAGGCATCAGAACAGCGGGCACTGGATCAGCAGGCTCAGTAGAAGGTACCGGATCAGTGGGCACTGGGTCAGCAGGCTCAGTAGGAGGCACTGGATCAGCGGGCACCGGAACAGCAGGCACTGGATCAGCGGGCTCAGTAGAAGGCACCAGATCAGCGGGCACTGGAACAGCAGGCATCAGAACAGTGGGCACTGGATCAGCAGGCTCAGTAGGAGGCACCAGATCAGTGGGCACTGGATCAGCAGGCACTGGAACAACAGGCATCAGAACAGCGGGCACTGGATCAGCAGGCTCAGTAGGAGGCACCGGATCAGTGGGCACTGGATCAACAGGCTCAGTTAGAGGCACCAGATCAGCGGGCACTGGATCAGCAGGCATCAGAACAGTGGGCATTGGATCAGCAGGCTGGGTAACAGGTATAATTGTATGTGTTGGGAAAAATCTCCTTTTCTTTTTAGGTTTAGATACAGAAATCTTGCTAGTGGTTGCAGGGCTATGAATAGATTGTGAAGTAGATGGAAGCGAAATGGCAGTATTGGGAGATGGTGGAAAAGGAGAGACAGTTACAGAGGAGAATTTCTGAGAGGTTGCTAGGGGCAACAGAGTAGTAGAGGAAGTTTTCACAGAGTTAAATGCAGGAAAAGTGCAACTCGTTAAGCCAGGATATGAACAAGCAGTGGAAAGCAAACCATACCTAACTGCAGCTGTGGTTGCTACGGGTAACGGAGAGGAGAAACTTTGAGAAAACTGGTGTCCAGAGGCAGAAGTGGATTGCGGTGAGTTAGCTGATGCTAAATTGGAAAGATCTGACCAGGTTTGCAGTAAGGCCTGAACAAAACTCAATTTACAACCCCCTTGTCTGATTAGAGAATATACAGCATTCATGCAATCCAACAGGGCCTCTGGAGAATACACTGAATAATGTTCAATAAAATAGGGTTTATCATCTTCCAAGAGCCACACAAGAGATACCACCTGAGAGACACTAAAAGGAGGAGAATAATCACCACCCTTAGGGGTATTAGATAAAGCCAACTCTGCACAGAGCTGAATAAGTGGCTGAATCTCTTTGAACAAAACTCTGCCTTTGTCAACAAACGAGTGGGCCAGACGGATGCATTCCAACAACTGCTCGCTAGTGTAAGTTTTCAAAATTTGGCGACAATATTCCCTGTCTTCTGTTACAAGCAAAGAAAAATAAAAGACCTCCTCTGACTGCATCTTGCAACAACCAGAAAATTCCTAATTCCCAGGTGCAACCGATCTGATCGTTAGTGGCTTCAGTATTCTGTCAGGGATACCACATGCAGGCATCCAGCAAGAGTGATCAGATCAGTTGGCTGCACCAAGGAATCAGGACCCAGATGGATAAAGATGTAAATAAGTTTATTAAGCAAAATGACACACTCCAATACCAACACCAGTAGACCATAAACAAGTAAACAAAATATAAATGATAACAGTACAAAACCCCAATGGAACCTAACAAACTATATACAAAGGGATGGAGCAAACAATTCCAGGACAGGACAGGAACAGGAGACAAGGAAAGCAGGGAGCCAGGTAAAGGAAGCAGGATGCAGGGAACAGGACTCAGGATCAGGATACAGGTTTCAGGATACAGGTTTCAGGATACAGGTTCAGACAGGGACACGGCTAGCAGAGAAAATACTGAAGCACTGAGCCTCAGTGAAGGGCGGGCTTATATTCCCTCAGCAGTCCTCCTCAGGTGCAGCTTAATTAAAAGAACAGTCCAGCTGCTGGGAGACACCCGCTGGTGGGCCCTGGAACTGCGCCCCTCAGTTCCAGGAACAACAGTGCCACCAGCAGGTGACCCACGTAATGACACAGATCCTGACAGTGGCCCCTTTAAGGCGATCGAACAGCTCGGAAATCAAGGGTATCGGGTAAGCGTTCTTGATCGTGATGCGATTGAGACCCCTGTAATCGATGCAAGGCCTCAACTCACCGCCCCTCTTTTTCACAAAGAAAAATCCAGCCCCTGCCGGGGACGAGGATTTGCGAATGTGTCCGCGTGAAAGCGCCTCCTTCACGAACTCCTCCATGGCCTCATTCTCCGCTACCGACAGTGGATAGACCTTGCCACGAGGAGGAACGGCACCAGGTTGTAACTCGATGGCACAATCGTATGGGCGGTGCGGAGGTAGGGCAACCGCGCGCACCTTATCGAATACATCCCGGTACTCCTCGTATTCAGGAGGCAACAGAGAGTCCGAAGTCCGAGGAAGTACACAGCAACTTGACAGGCCCATGGATGCAACTAGCCCCACACTGCGGTGACCACGAGAGGATCTCGGCCGATCTCCAATCGAAAGTCGGATTATGCTTCTGGAGCCAGGGGTACCCCAAGACCACCGAGTAGTGTGGAGACGAAATAACCTGGAAGCAGACCGACTCTCTGTGAACGGCACCAATGGCTATCCCCACTGGAAGGGTCTCATGAGTCACGTGTGGCGGCAGAAGGGGTCTGCCGTCTATCGCCTCAAGAGCCAGTGGAGAACCTCGGGCCTGCAGAGGAATGGAATTGGCGGCAGCGAACACACTATCAATGAACAAACCACCAGCACCAGCGTCCACCAACGCCTGGGTCGTCACAGAGCCCCCGACCCAGGAGAGGACAACAGTGATCAGTGGTTTGTCAACACGGGAAACCGGGGACGAGGAGACTCCACCCAAGATCTGCCCCCGACAGGATCTCAGGTGCGAGCGTTTCCCGGACGGTTCGGACATGCCAACCGAAAATGCCCACCGAGACCACAGTACATGCATCGACCCTCGCGTCTTCGGAGTACCCTCTCCCCCTCGGACAGGCGAGCAAAGCCCAGCTGCATGGGTTCACCCCCAGCCAAGTCATCCCCAGGAGGCGTGGGAGGAGAGGGAGGCACGGGTGGGACAACAAAGGTAGGCGCCAATCTGTTAGGAGGCCTCCGCAGACTCTCCTTAAAGGAAGGTCTCTCCCTGAGTCTGGTGTCAATCAAAATCAAGAAAGAAATAAGAAGGCTTTATTGAAAATCAAGCTGTAAAGCAAAAGTCCAAACGGATGGCGAAACCGAGGCAGAGTCCTTGCGAAGCCAGAGGTCAGGAACCAGGAGGGTAGTCAGACGAAGCCAGGATCAGGAACCAGCAGGGTAGTCAGACGAAGCCAGGATCAGGAACCAGCAGGGTAGTCAGACGAAGCCAGGATCAGGAACCAGCAGGGTAGTCAGACGAAGCCAGGATCAGGAACCAGCAGGGTAGTCAGACGAAGCCAGGATCAGGGTCCAGAAGCAGCAGCAGTCTTAGAAGCATGTGAACACAGGAGGACCAAGCAAGGAACTGAAGCCACAGACCTCCTATATATATGAGCTAGGCATCCAGCTCCTCCCAGTGGGAAGGAGGAGCCGCAGGGTGGGAGGCTACAAGAAACCCAGAAACCAAGATGGCCGCCAGCACATGTCAAACGAAGGAGAACAGCAAGAAGGTAAGACCATGACAATTATGACCAAAGCCAGGCGTATAAGTCTCTTTAAGAAAAATGGTGAAGGCTGAAGAATCTCATTGGGCACCATGCACAGATCAAAAAATCATCACACTGATCAAATAGATCAGCAGTATTCGGATAGCAATCACTGAAAAGTATGGTTCTTTTCTTACCTTAAAGACAGCTGTAAGTTGTTCACAGAGGATAGAGGTCCTCACAGGACCTGTGTGTCCGGCAAAAGAGCAGATAGCTCTGACGCCAGACACACAGGGCTTAAAAAGCATGGCAATCAGCTGAAAGGTAGATCAGCTGGATTACCTGCCCTCAGCTGATAGCCGTCAAAGGTTCCCTGGAACGTAAGGGCCGGACACGCCCCCAACCCGGATATCCGGCGGAAGCGTGAGCGGCCGATGCGTTCCACCGACACGGAAGCGTCACTAGCCTGCGTGAAACGCAGACGAGTGTACTAGACAGACACAGCCGACCTCTGGGAGGGGTCGGGATGGGAACGCGAATGCCTATATCTGCGGGCGCCAGTAGATGGCGTCCGCCTTTCCGTGCCGGGCTGAACCTACAAATAAGCACTAAACAAGAGCAATGATTATATAAAGCATAAAAAAGGCTAGACATAGTGAAAAAAGATTTAAAGCTTCATTGTAGATTGGGAGATAAAGAATTAGAGTGCATTTGAACAGAAACACCTCCTTCAAAGTTCCCGATGTATAAAAAAATGTTCCGAAATTTCTGCAAGTAGATTGAGACACTATTCTTTCTCTAATAGAAAGAGGAAACACACGGGAACCGGACTTAGCTCCTGATGGAATGGCTTCAATATATGCTGGACCATTTGTGTACAGAAGTGCTAGAATTTGAAAGCAAACCATCACAGTGAACTATGTAAGTTGTTATTAAAACTTTCTGTTTAAATGTATTACAACTATATTTACAATGTTGAAATTAATATGTTATGCATTGATTACCCACAGACCACCCTCTAAGGGCACCCCTGAGGAAGGAGCCCAAGAGACTCCGAAACGCGTCGGGTCACAGCCCGGGGGTTATGTGGTACCAAGTTCAACTGTCTTATGTGCAATATGTTCTAGCTTGCCTCCTTGTTTTAATTTTTTTCTGTATCTATTAATAAAGAATTTAACTTTTATACAAATTGATTTGTTTTATATAATTGATTGGTGCCTAAAAAGTCCCACCCCTAGGGGAATCTCCTTTTTTGGTTTCAGAGTATTTGATAGTGTCATCACAAAAAATCCTTCTATATGGCAGTGAAGTTTGGGGTCCTGTCACCTACCCAGACCAATCCCAATGGGACTCCAGCCCGACAGAAATATTCCATCTGGAATTCTGCAAGCTACTCCTCCAAGTCCACCGGAGCACCTCTCTAACAGTGCCTGCCGGTCTGAGCTGGGCAGATTTCCCTTACTACTTGCAGTACAAAAGAGGGCGCTATCATTCTGGGATCATCTACGAAAAAGCAGTCCTGACTCGTACCATCATAAGGCCCTACTGACCAATAAGAACCAGCCCAAGCCTGGCGGTCTGCAACAACTCATCAGCGCCTTGCCTATCCCAAACTCCCAAAAATTCAACCTGACAAAATCACAAATAAAAAACATAATGAAATATTCAAAAGAAAAATATGTTGAAGAATGGAGAAATGAAATAACAAACTCCAAGAAACTAACTGTTTACCAGTTACTGCAGAGAGACTACAAACTGGCCCCATACCTGGAGGTGCTACAAGAGCCCAAAGACAGACAGACCTTCAGCCTGTACAGACTCAGTGCCCACAGCATGGAAATCGAGTTAGGACGGCACAGACAGACCTACAAGCCCAGGGAGAGAAGATTGTGCCAGCAATGTGACCAGGGGGTCCTGGAGGACGAGGACCACTTCCTGCTACAGTGCCCTAAGTACTCATCAGTGAGGGACACTCACTTCCAGAGACTCTCCGCTTTTATGACGGACTTCAATTCTATTGGAGAAGAGGAAACTCCAAATCCTACTGGGAGAAGAGGAGCCAATGGTGAGAATAGCTGCACAATATGTGACAGCGTGTCACAGACTGAGAGGGATATGAAAAACTGAGGATTTAAAAATTCTTTGCATGGACTCACCCCCATTCCTCTTTATATTACCCCCCCCCCATCACAAACTCCAAACTCAACTGCTTTGGCAATGCTAAAATGTATTTGGTCCAGCCAATAAAGCTTATTTGAATTTGAGAGAGAGAGAGAGAGAGAGAGCACACAAGAGAGAGAGAGAGAGAGAGAGACACACACACGAGAGGAGAGAGAGAGACACACACACACGAGAGAGAGAGAGACACACACACAGGAGAGAGAGAGACACACACACGAGAGAGAGAAGAGACAAACACGAGAGAGAGAGACACACACACGAGAGAGAGAGAGAGAGAGACACACGAGAGAGACACACGAGAGAGAGAGAAAGAGACACACACACGAGAGAGAGAGACACACGAGAGAGAGAGAGAGAGAGACACGAGAGAGAGAGAGAGACACACACGAGAGAGAGAGAGACACACACACGAGAGAGAGAGACACACAGAGAGAGAGAGACACGAGAGAGAGAGAGACACACACACACGAGAGAGAGAGACACGAGAGAGAGAGAGAGACACACACACGAGAGAGAGCGAGAGACACACACACAAGAGAGAGACACACACACGAGAGAGAGAGACACACACATGAGAGAGAGCAAGAGACACACACATGAGAGAGAGAGACACACACACACATGAGAGAGAGAGAGAGAGACACACACATGAGAGAGAGAGAGACACATGAGAGAGAGAGAAGAGAGATACACACATGAGAGAGAGAGACACACACATGAGAGAGAGACACACACATGAGAGAGAGACACACACACACATAAGAGAGAGAGAGAGACACGCACAAGAGAGAGAGATGCTCGAGAGACACAGAGGAGAGACATGAGAGAAAGACATGAGAGAGAGACATGAGAGAGACATATGAGAGGGAGACAGAGACATATGAGAGGGAGACAGAGACATATGAGAGAGAGACAAATGAGAGGAGGGAAGGAGAGACATGAGAGAGAGAGAGAGAGACAGAGAGGAGAGACATGAGAGAGACATGAGAGACAGAGAGGAGAGATATGAGAGAGACAGAGGTAAATAAGCACGAACACACACTTTTTTCATTTATTTTTTTTGAGGTTGGGGATGGTAATCTTGGGTGAGTTCCCACACTTTATTTCCCAGGCCTTGACCCCTGAGTCACATCAACAATAAATACAAGAGAACCAGTTCCATTGGCAGCCATACATGCCCACGCCATGACACTACCACCACCATGCTTCACTGATGAGGTGGTATGCTTTGGATCATGAACCATTCCTTTCCTTCTCCATAATCTTCTCTTCCCATCACTCTGGTACAAGTTGATCTTGGTCTCATCTGTCCATAGGATGTTGTTCCAGAACTGTGAAGGCTTTTTTAGATGTTGTTTGGCAAACTCTAATCTGGCCTTCCTGTTTTTGAGGCTCACCAATGGTTTACATCTTGTGGTGAACCCTCTGTATTCACTCTGGTGAAGTCTTCTCTTGATTGTAGGCTGTGACACACATACACCTACCTCCTGGAGAGTGTTGTGAAGGGTGTTTTCTTCACCAGGGAAAGAATTCACTGGTGCGTTCTTTCTTTTTAAGGATGTTCCAAACAGTTGATTTGGCCACACCTAATGTTTTTGTTATCTCTCTGATGGGTTTGTTTTGTTTTTTCCGCCCAACGGTGGCTTGCTTCACTGATCTTATATTGAGAGTTGACAGCAACAGATTGCAAATGCAAATAGCGCACTTGAAATGAACTCTGGACCTTTTACAGTATCTGCTCCTTGTAAATGGGATAATGAGGGAAAAACACACCTGGCCATGAAACAGCTCAGCAGCCAATTGTCCTATTACTTTTGGTCCCTTAAAAAGTGGGAGGCACATATACAAACTGTTGTAATTCCTACACCTTTCACCTGATTTGGATGTAAATACCCTCAAATTAAAGCTGAAAGTCTGCAGTTAAAGCACATCTTGTTTGTTTCATTTCAAATCCATTGTGGTGGTGTATAGAGCCAAAAAGATTAGAATTGTGTCGATGTCCTAATATTTATGGACCTGACTGTACATAGGGTTTAAAGAGATGCCGTTTTCTTCCGCTTTTCTTGCTGACCAAGCTTTTTCTGGGACTTTTTGTTTACAAGTATGAATCAATATATTTGGCTAGAAAACTACTTAGAACCCCCCCAAACATTATATATATATATATATATATATATATATATATATATATATATATATATATATTTTTTTTTTTTTAACAGAGACCTAAGGGAATAAAATGGCGATCATTGTAATTTTTTATGTCACAGGGTATTTGCGTATGATGAAATTGCAAATGCATTTTTTTAAATAAAAAAACAAGTTTATTTGTGGTATACAAAACAAGGTACAAAAACTTGGTATGAATATGAAACATTCAAAAAAGGAGCACACAATGGGGAACATCATTATACATCTCACATGTGTATGTCCGTAACATAAGGAGACTAAACAACTTGACACAACAGTCAAAAACTTGTGGTAAGAGAAATACATGCATGGGGAAGAAGTACCGTAGTCTCAGGGAGATCACTACACCCGAGGAGGGGTGTAAGTAATTATACAGTTAAGGCAGTCAGCGTTCTAGCAAGATTCCTAGTCACTACAGGTTTGTGTGAGCTCCAGCCATCTATTCCAGCATTGTTTTAATTTTGGCAGGACACCCTCTATGTCTATAAAGCAACCTTTTATAGCAATTCCACTATCCATTCCTGTAGGGTGGGGATATGAGCTTGCAACCATGATTTAGCTATAGTTTACATACACTAAAAAGAGTCTCTTGTAGGAAAGTGGCAAAAAATGTATCTATGTCAGCATCAGGTAAGAGTCCAAGGATGAAGGGCTTAAGGTCCAGCTGTAACAGGGAGCCCATGTGGTCATGTAGGAATATTATGATCTGCATCCAGTAGGATTGGATGTCTGGGCAGGTCCAGATGAGATGTACAAACGTGCCCGACTGCAGGGGACACAGAGGACAGTATTTTGGTCGGCATTTGGAAATCCTAAGTGGGGTCAAATAGGCCTTGTGTAAAATGTAGAGCTGGGTCATAAGATCAGAGAGTTTAGGTGAAGACAGTTTGGGACTATCCAAAATATCGTTCCACTCCGCCTCATCCAAAGGACCCATATCAGGCAGCCACCGAGTCTGCATTCTCTTCACCGTCACATCAACATCGGCACTGCGCAACTCGGTGTACAGTGCAGATATCAGGCCGACATGGGTGTCACCCAACACTATGGTCAGCAAGGGTATATCACACAGAGGGGGAATCTGGGCAGCAAATTGAGTGAGTAGTGCATGTCTCAGCTGCATGTATCTACAAAGCATATGCGAGGGGAGGTTGAACTCTTTGCTCAGAGGCTGAAATGGTCTGACACCTGTTGCACACAACACTTGGCCCAAGTAGAGTACACCCCTGTCCACCCATAGGTTGCAGTCCGGAATAGAAATCAACTCTCCCAGGCAAGGATTGTGCCACAGTGGGGTTCGAGTGTGGATGTGGGTGGTCTTCAGTCTCTTAAGGGCTATGTTCCACATCTGTCTGTGATGTAACAGTAGCCTATTCCGTACAGTAGTCAATGGCATATGACCCCGTCCCCATAAGAGCACCTGCATATGAGTAAAAGCTGTTTTATGTGGTCTCCTACAGACAAGCATTTGGTAGCGGAGGTCCTCCAATTTGTGGAAATAGTAAGAAAGTGTGAGAGCTGGTACGCTATGTAGTGCGATTGGAAGTCTGGCAATGCTACTCCACCCCGTCTAGTTGGATTTTTAAGCATAGCCCAGGGTAGTTTGTGTCACTCATGGCCCCACACAAAGGAATTCAGAATATTATCAATAATTTTGAACAGTTTTAGAAAAAATGGGATTGGGGAGTGCCAGAACACATAAAGAAGTTTGGGTAAGAGAATCATTTTAATGAGGCTTACCCTGCCCATGATCCTGAGGGGGAGTCATGCCCAAGTCTGCGTTTTTCTGCTTTAACAGGGTAATAACAGGTTCTATATTGTCCACAATATAATCAGAGAGCGACCTCGTGACCGTGATTCCCAGAAGGAGTATTGCCGCAACTCTCTGCAACGGGAGAGAGTCTGAGGCACGAGGGGGGGGGGGGAAACGGGTCAAGGAGGAGTATTTGAGATTTGGACCAGTTTATTTTCAAACCGAAGTGAGAATCAAACTCCTCTATAGCTTGTAGAGCAGTTTTAAGGGAAGCGTCAGTGTCCTCTAAATATAAAAGCATATCGCCCGCATAAAGTCCTATAGTTTCCGTCAGGGATGACTGGCACAGACCATGTATGAGTGGGTGAGTTCTAAGCATGATTGCCAAAGGTTCAACTGCTAGGGCATAAAGTAAGGGGGAAAGGGGGCACCCCCGACGGGTCCCACAGCCAAGGGGAAAGGGGTCCTATGTCCAACCGTTCACCGAGACCCTAGCCACCGGTAGATAATAGAGTGCCTGCACCCATCTAATGAAAGCTGGCCTGAACCCAAATGCATGCAAGCACTCCCATAAGTACCTCCACTCCACGGAGTCGAAGGCTCTAGCTGCGTCCAGTGCCACCACCGAGGGAATGAGATACGCTGGAGGAACACACGAGTCTCCTGGGCAGTAATAGTTGTCTGAGAAGCATACAGCGTGGCATAGAAGGAGCGAAATTCTGCAGCCACCAGCGGCGGGTCAGAAAGGCTAGACCCATCAGATCCACGCAGCTGCACCACCACCGGAGAGCTAGTATCCTGATGAGCCAAGTAGGCCAGCAGTCTGCCCGCCTGTTCACCCTGTTCAAACACTCGCTGTTTGGAAAAGAATAGCTTTTGTTTGGCTTTCTCATAGAGCACTTGGTCGATCAGATGGGTATGGGATTTAAGCGCTGATATATTCTCAGGCAACGGGGCTTTGGAGCTAGCGTCTGTCAGTGAGGTTAAGTGGGCTTGTGCATTTGTAAGGAGAGAGTGGGACATTTTTTTCAGGTGGTTGATGCCCCTGGCTAGGGTGGCCGAACATGCAGCTTAAAAACCTCCCATACTAGGGCCGCATCTGTGGATCCCGTATTAGCAGTAAAATAGTATGACCATTCATGGGCTAGACCCTCCTGGTCCTCCAGGGCAGTGAGCCAGAAAGGGTGAAGACGCCATGGGCAGGGGAACGGTCTGGGGGGCTATGCGGAACGAGGCCCAGCATGGAGCATGGTCTGACAAAGACCGGGGTTCAAACCCAGAGTCTTGCAGCAGGGGGAGCAGGGGATGGGAGACCACAATAAAATCTATGCGTGACATCGTGGAGTGTGTAGCCGAAAAGCAAGAGTAGGAACGTGTGTTGGGGTGCTGGTATCTCCAGGTGTCAGTCAATGCGAAGTCTCTAAAAAGACGACTAAGGCGGGTAGGAGGAGGGGGCCCATGTGGGTGAGAGCAGTGTAAACGGTCAAAAGTCGGGTCCAACACCATGTTAAAATCACCCATCCGCACATCCGGGACATTTTATGCCACATCAAGAATAAGGCATAAAAAATAAACAGAACAAACTAACAAAAAACACCAATACCTCCCCCCACCCCGCTCTCTGGGACCCCAACTTTGCGGGAGCATGGCATGAACCCGTAACCCAATGAAGAGTAGGCATGTAAGGATATAGGTGTAGAGGGCTGCGGGCACACCGCCAGCCCTAAGAACAGGCAGAAGAAAGGCCATCTCTTCGTTGCGGCAGCAATTTCATTAGCCATCAAGGGAGCATCTAACTCATCCCACTGGGATCTGGACAACAGACGGAATGAGATATGCTGGAGTAACACACGAGTCTCCTGGGCAGTAATAGTCTTCTGAGAGGCATACAGCGTGGCATAGAAGGAGCAAAATTCTGCAGCCACCAGCAGCGGGTCAGAAATGCTGGACCCATCAGATCTGCGCAGCTGCACCACCACCGGAGGGCTAGTATCCTGATGAGCCAAGTAGGCCAGCAGTCTGCCCGCCTGTTCATCATCCTGTTCAAACACCCGCTGTTTGCAAAAGAATAGCTTTTGTTTGGCTTTTTCATAGAGAAGTTGGTCGACCAAACGGTATGGGATTTAAGCGCCGATATATTCTCTGGCGACGGGGCGTTGGAGCAAGCGTCCATCAGCAAGGTCAAGTGGGCTTGTTGTCGTGGAAATTAATAGGGCTTGGAGCATAGAAACCCACTTCAGTGCGCTCAAGATTATTACGCACCAAGCTCCATTAATAGCTTGTACTGAAAAGTACAATTGTACCGCTCTCCTGTATAACGATTTACCAAGCGCTCGGTGACAAAGAAAGGAACAGACGCGCTGGGTCATTTTGATGCCATCTGCCAGGTCTCTCTCCATTGGATATGTATGTGTGTGCATGTGTGTAAGAGCAAGTGTTTGTGTGTGAAAGTTTATGTGTCTCTTCATGGATGAAATGGCTGTGTGAGCTGCTGTGTGAGCTTGTGTCTGTGTGTCTGTGTGTGTGGGTGTGTGTGAGCTTCCTGTGTCTTCTGTCCTCTGTGTGTTCTGTGTGAGGGCAGGGCTTGGTTTATTTACAGCAACTAAACAAAAGGAAGTTACAGGGAGTGGCTTCACAACCACCAATCACAGAAAGTACAATGGGCAGTGCCTATGTAGAAACACAGCCATGTGCAGAGATGAGCAGAAATGACTGCCATCTTATCACTAACAAGTCTTTCCTGCAATGACAGTTAAAGCAATAATCACTGTGAATATCGATTATCGGTAAAACCGACACTGGGAGACATAATGACTATTTAACTAAAGAAATGTCTATCAAAATTTCCACCACATTGTGCATTTGTAATGAGAGAGTGGGACATTTTTTTCAGGCGGTGGCCCAAAAATGCAGCTTAAAAGCCTCCCATACTAGGGCCGCATCTGTGGATCCCGTATTAGCAGTAAAATAGTATGACCATTCACGGACTGCGCCGTGTCACGCTCCTGCCGGCAAAATTTGTCTAGCTGCGGGGCAGCTGAGGAAGCTTTCCACAGCAGTGACATGATCCCAGGGTTGGCGGCGATCTCCCCATGGACAGCAGGTATAGTTCGGGTAGTGAAAGGCACACAGGATGAGAGATCAGGATGATACAGGAACGGAGCTCAGCTAATGTGCGTCTTGCCCAGGGAGCAATATAATGTAGAACTGCCACTGCACAGGGTGCAAGGATCGCTATGAACAGGGTGCAAGGATCGCTATGCACAGGGTGCAAGGATCGCTATGTACAGGGAGCAAGGATCGCTATGTACAGGGTGTAAGGATCACTATGTACAGGGTGCAAGGATCGCTATGTACAGGGTGCAAGGATCGCTATGTACAGGGTGCAAGGATCGCTATGTACAGGGTGCAAGGATCGCTATGTACAGGGTGAGAGGATCGCTATGTACAGGGTACAAGGATCGCTATGTACAGGGTACAAGGATCGCTATGTACAGGGTACAAGGATCGCTATGTACAGGGTACAAGGATCGCTATGTACATGGTGCAAGGATCGCTATGTACAGGGTGCAAGGATCGCTATGTACGGGGTGCAAGGATCGCTATGTAGGGGGTGTAAGGATCGCTATGTACAGGGTACAAGGATCGCTATGTACAGGGTGTAAGGATTGCTATGTACAGGGTGCAAGGATCGCTATGTACAGGGTGCAAGGATCGCTATGTACAAGGATCGCTATGTACAGGGTGCAAGGATCGCTATGTACAGGGTGAAAGGATCGCTATGTACAGGGTGAAAGGATCGCTATGTACAGGGTGCAAGGATCGCTATGTACAGGGTGCAAGGATCGCTATGTACAGGGAGCAAGGATCGCTATGTACAGGGTGCAAGGATCGCTATGTACAGGGTGCAAGGATCGCTATGTACAGGGTACAAGGATCGCTATGTACAGGGTGTAAGGATCACTATGTAGGGGGTGTAAGGATTGCTATGTACAGGGTACAAGGATCGCTATGTACAGGGTGCAAGGATTGCTATGTACAGGGTACAAGGATCGCTATGTACAGGGTGTAAGGATCACTATGTAGGGGGTGTAAGGATCGCTATGTACATGGTACAAGGATCGCTATGTACAGGGTGCAAGGATCGCTATGTACAGGGTACAAGGATCGCTATGTACAGGGTGCAAGGATCGCTATGTACAGGGTGTAAGGATCGCTATGTAGGGGGTGTAAGGATGGCTATGTACAGGGTACAAGGATCACTATGTAGGGGGTACAAGGATCGCTATGTACAGGGTGCAAGGATCGCTATGTAGAAGGTGCAAGGATCGCTATGTACAGGGTAGAAGGTTCGCTATGTACAGGGAGCAAGGATCGCTATGTACAGGGTGTAAGGATCACTATGTACAGGGTGCAAGGATCGCTATGTACAGG
This sequence comes from Pelophylax lessonae, assembly GCF_965119305.1. Classification (NCBI taxonomy): domain Eukaryota; kingdom Metazoa; phylum Chordata; class Amphibia; order Anura; family Ranidae; genus Pelophylax; species Pelophylax lessonae. The sequence goes on from NC_138778.1 coordinate 106,969,869, forward strand.
GAGCAAGGATTACTATGTACAGGGTGTAAGGATCACTATGTACAGGGTGTAAGGATCGCTATGTACAGGGTGCAAGGATCGCTATGTACAGGGAGCAAGGATCGCTATGTACAGGGTGTAAGGATCTCTATGTACAGGGTGTAAGGATCGCTATGTACAGGGTGTAAGGATCGCTATGTAGGGGGTGTAAGGATCGCTATGTACAGGGTGTTGGGATCGCTATGTAGGGGGTGTAAGGATCGCTATGTAGGGGGTGTAAGGATCGCTATGTAGGGGATGCAATCCTAAAGAGTTCTCTATATACAGGGTACAAAGTTAAGTACTGCATGCTTCACAGCCCAGAAGAGAGGACAGAGGGGCCGCTGCCAAAGAGCAGCTACAACTTACAGAGGGAGTCCCGCCCACCGGGAGAGTGGAGCTGCCACCGCCTGCTGAGATAATGGCGCTGGGCCATCAGAGGGGTGACACCAGAGCTTTTTTGGACGGTGGTCCCCTCCAGCGATAGCCCCTTACACACCGCTCACTCTGCTTTCACTTTCACACAGAACAGGTGAGAGCGCCCCTCTCCTGGCGGTGTGCACAGTCCTCCCTGCAGTAACTCTATGAGAGAGGGAGGGGGCAGGGGATGGGCACAGCAGCTCCACTATACCGGCGGGAGGTGGCAGCTCTACTATCCTAGGACCTAGGCGGCTGCCTATTTTGCTTAGCGGTATCTCCAGCCTGGCCCCTCCCCCTTAACCACTCCCTCTCCTTTCAGCTGATTCCTATATGTGGAGGGGAAATGTTTTCTTTCATACCCCTCCCCCCACTCCCATTGCTTCAAGCTGAGTTCACTGTTCAGAGGAAAAGTGCTGACCTGACCCCTCCCCCATTATCTCTGCTGCCAGCTGGGTCCTGTGAGTGGAGAAATTCTGACACGCCCCTCCCCCTGCACCGCCCCCTTCTGCTATGAGCTGACTCCTTGTCCACTGCTCTACTGACACCGTCCTCTGCTCCTCCAAAGGCACTGAAAAATATGTTATAAAAAAAAGGAAATAAAATGTTTATTTTTTATTTTATTTTATTTTTTTTAATAATAAAAACAAAAAACTACTGATACCATCTTCTGCCTCACCCCCCCCCCCCCACCGCAAAAAAAAAAAAAACAGTTAGTGTAAGAAATCCAAAAATATATAGTAGAAAATAATTAAAACTAATATTTTTAAAAAGAATAATGAAATAATAATGATACATTTCGAAATTGTCCATTGCACTACTGACACCTTCCACTGACCTATTTACACCATCCACTGGACCCTAAAAGCATTTTGAAAAAATGAAAAAAAAAGTATAAAAAAATTAAATAGTAAAAAAAATAGGTTTGTAAATAAAAAAATGTAATAGAATAAAAAAAAATATGACACTATCCACTACTCTACTGACACTGTGCACTACCCTACTAACTTCAACCACTGACACCAACAACCACTGGCCCTCTAAAATAATTGTAAAAAATAATAAAACATTTAACTGTAAATAGAAATAAAAATATACATTTATAAAAAATTAAAAATGACTGACACCTTCCAGTGCCCTAATACACCCCCCTCACAAGAGACATTTAATAAAAATAATCAAAAATAAAACAAAATTGAATTGTAAAAAAAAAAAAAAGACCAAAAATACATTTGTAAACAAAATAATTGATCAAAAATAAAAAGTCTACTGGCACCATTCACTGCTCTACTGAGTGTTCACTGCCCTACTGAGATCATCCACATCTTCCCCCAAATCATTGTGAAAAAATTATTAAAATAAATTATAAAAAATATTTCACATTTAAAAATTAAAAAACTACTTATTCTGCCCCCCCCCCCTCTAAAGCACTGTGAAAACAATATTTTAAAAATAAAAATAAAAAATTATAGTGGCAAATAATAATATAAAAAAAATATAAAAAACAAAAACTACTGACATTGTCCACCCCCCCCCCCACAAAAAAAAAACGATTGTGCAAAATATTTATTGAAAGATTCATTCAAAAAATGATAAACAATAACATTATGAAAAACAAATAAAATAATAAAAGCAATAAAAAAACTACTGACACCTTCAACTGCCGTACTGACACCATCCAGTGCTCTACTGACACCGCCCTCTTCCCCCCCAAAAAATATTGTAAAAACAATGATGAATACATAAATAGTAAAAAAAATATGTATTATTTTTATACTATTTTTTACAAATGTTATTTTTTTTTTTAAATTACTGTCTACTGCCCTACTGACACCATCCTCTGGTCCCCAAAAACCTGTTTGAAAAAATGAAAAAAATAAATAAATAAAAGATATAATTACATTGTATAAAAAAAAACAATTAAATACAAATAAAAAACTACTGACACTGTACACTGCCCTACTGACTCCATCCATTGCCACCCTCCCAGAGACACTGTGAAAAAGGATTTAAAAAAGAAAATAAATAACTAATAATGCTGTCCACTTCCCTTCTATTATGTTTCACAATTTTATATTTTAATTATTTTTATTTTCCTTATTTCATTTCCTGACATCATCCACTGCCCATCCCCCATTCATTGTGAAAATAAAGATATAATAAATAATAGAAATTAAAATTTAAAAATAAAACAAAAATAAAAAAGCTACTGACACTGCCCAGTGCCTTGCTGACACAATCCATTGTCCTAACCCCTCCTCCCTGAAAAGAATTGGTAAAAAAAAGAAATCAACTACTGACTCCACCCACTGTCGTTCAATTCCCAGGTAAGAGCTGTGGTGGACACAGGGCAGCCATCAGAAATGTTGGGGCCCCTTACACAGCTTTAGGACTGGGCCCCCCGGTGCTTGACCACCAGCCTTCCCCATGGCCCGCCAACTGGGCGCCCCACCAAATCTGCCCACTGGCCATCTTACCAAGTAAAGTAGATTTAAAGTAGATTTTAAGAAAAATCAGAAGATGAAGGGGAGGGGGGAGGGTTCGGGGGAGAGAACCACTTTACAGTAAAGGTGCAACAATGGTAACATTTCCAAAATGTAAACCACCGTTCCCAGTCCACCACAGTGCCCCATACATCAATGCCACTTACATCACAGTGCTGCTTACATCACAGGGCCCATATATAACAGTGCAGCTTACATCACAGTGATCTGTATAACAGCGCTGCTTACAACAAGGTGCCAATACATCAATGCCACTTACATTACAGTGCTGCTTACATCACAGTGCTGCTTACATCAATGCCGCTTACATCACAGTGCTGCTTACATCAATGCCACTTACATCACAGTGCTGCTTATATCAATGCCACTTACATCACAGTGCTGCTTACATCAATGCCACTTACATCACAGTGCTGCTTACATCGATGCCACTTACATCACAGTGCTGCTTACATCAATGCCACTTACATCACAGTGCTGCTTACATCAATGCCACTTACATCACAGTGCTGCTTACATCAATGCCACTTACATCACAGTGCTGCTTACATCAATGCCACTTACATCACAGTGCCCATAAATCAGTGCCCGTTCATCAATGTGCTCCTTTATGACATAGTGCCCCTTTTATTGCAAGCCTTCCCTGCAGAGTACCACCTTGGTAAGTCATAGGCACTGATCAGCCTGGGGTGTCCTCTACCTTCTGTCTCAAGCCACTACCATGCTCACAGTGGACGAAGACTGGAGGTGCTGCAGATCTGGAAGTAAGGCGGGAGCTGGCCAACTTAACAAGCGGGTACTTATCCACTTGTTAATTTTAAAAGGCTCCCGCACTCTCTGCAGATAGTCCTGCAGCACCTCCCACTCCCTGTGAGCATGGCAGTGGTGGCTGGTGGGAGACCCAGTAAAAAGGACACAGCTGCTAAATGGTGGACCGTGGCCCTGACATGACTTTCATTTGGCATGGACCGTGGCCCCATTTAGTGATCCCTGCGAAGTACCAAGAAACTCATGGGGCCCCCCACTGACATCGGGCCCTTGGGCACCGCCCATGGGCCCAAATGTCAGTCCGCCCCAATTCCTGTCCACAATGTATCCCCATCCCCACCCAGAATTATCTATCCCTCTCCAGGATTCTGGTCAGGGATACATTGTGGACAGGGATTGATATTCCGGGTGGCAATGGGGATACATTGTGGACAGGGATGGATAAATCCGGGTGGGGATGGGGATACATTGTGGACAGGGTAGGTAAATCCGGGTGGGGATGGGGATACATTGTGGACAGGGATGGATAAATCTGGGGGGGGATGGGGATACATTGTGGACAGGGATGGATAAATTCAGGTTGGGATGGGGATACATTGAGGACAGGGATGGATAAATCCGGGTTGGGATGGGGATACATTGTGGACAGGGTAGATAAATCCGGGTGGGGATATATTGTGGACAGGGATGGATAAATCCGGGTGGGGATGGGGATACATTGTGGACAGGGATGGGGATACATTGTAGACAGGGATGGATAAATCCGGGTGGGGTTGGGGATACATTGTGGACAGGGATGGATAAATCCGGGTGGGGATGGGGATACATTGTGGACAGGGATGGGGATACATTGTGGACAGGGATGGATATTTCGGGTGGCAATGGGGATACATTGTGGACAGGGATGGATAAATCCGGGTGGGGATGGGGATACATTGTGGACAGGGTAGGTAAATCCGGGTGGGGATGGGGATACATTGTGGACAGGGATGCATAAATCCGGGTGGGGATGGGGATACATTGTGGACAGGGATGGATAAATCTGGGTTGGGATGGGGATACATTGTGGACAGGGTAGGTAAATCCGGGTGGGGATGGGGATACATTGTGGACAGGGATGGATAAATCCGGGTGGGGATGGGGATACATTGTGGACAGGGATGGGGATACATTGTGGACAGGGATGGATATTCCGGGTGGCAATGGGGATACATTGTGGACAGGGATGGATAAATCCGGGTGGGGATGAAGATACATTGTGGACGGGGGAGGTAAATCCGGGTGGGGATGGGGATACATTGTAGACAGGGATGGATAAATCCGGGTGGGGATGGGGATACATTGTGGACCGGGATGGATAAATCCGGGTTGGGATGGGGATACGTTGTGGACAGGGATGGATAAATCCGGGCTGGGATGGGGATACATTGTGGAAAGGGATGGATAAATCCGGGTGGGAATGGGGTTACATTGTGGACAGGGATGGATAAATCCGGGTGGGGATGGGGATACATTGTGGACAGGGATGGGGATATATTGTGGACAGGGATGGGGATACATTGTGGACAGGGATGGATAAATCCGGGTGGGGATGGGGATACATTGTGGACAGGGATGGATAAATCCGGGTGGGCATGGGGATACATTGTGGACAAGGATGGATAAATCCGGGTGGGGATGGGGATACATTTTGGACAGGGATGGATAAATCTGGGTGGGGATGGGGATACATTGTGGACAGGCATGGATAAATCCGGGTTGGGATGGGGATACATTGTGGACAGGGTAGGTAAATCCGGGTGGGGATGGGGATACATTGTGGACAGGGATGGATAAATCCGGGTGGGGATGGGGATACATTGTGGAAAAGGATGGATAAATCCGGGTGGGGATGGGGATACATTGTGGACAGGGTAGGTAAATCCGGGTGGAGATCGGGATGGGGATACATTGTGGACAGGGATGGATAAATCTGGGTGGGGATGGGGATACATTGTGGAAAAGGATGGATAAATCCGGGTGGGGATGGGGATACATTGTGGACAGGGTAGCTAAATCCGGGTGGGGATGGGGATACATTGTGGACAGGGATGGATAAATCCGGGTGGGGATGGGGATACATTGTGGAAAGGGATGGATAAATCCGGGTGGGGATGGGGTTACATTGTGGACAGGGATGGATAAATCCGGGTGGGGATGGGGATACATTGTGGACAGGGATGGGGATACATTGTGGACAGGGATGGAAAAATCCGGGTGGGGATGGGGATACATTGTGTACAGGGATGGAAAAATCCGGGTGGGGATGGGGATACATTGTGGACAGGGATGGATAAATCCGGTGGGGATGGGGATACATTGTGGACAGGGATGGATAAATCCGGGTGGGGATGGGGATACATTGTGGACAGGGATGGGGATACATTGTGGACAGGGATGGATAAATACGGGTGGGGATGGGGATACATTGTGGACAGGGATGGGGATACATTGTGGACAGGGATGGATAAATCCGGGTGGGGGTGGGGATACATTGTAGACAGGGATGGGGATACATTGTGGACAGGGATGGATAAATCCAGGTGGGGATGGGGATACATTGTGGACAGGGGTGGGGATACATTGTGGACAGGGATGGATAAATCCGGGTGGGGATGGGGATACATTGTGGACAGGGATGGATAAATCCGGGTGGGGATGGGGATACATTGTGGACAGGGATGGATAAATCCGGGTGGGGATGGGGATGGGGATACATTGTGGACAGGGATGGATAAATCCGGGTGGGGATGGGGATACATTGTGGACAGGGATGGGGATACATTGTGGACAGGGATGGGGATACATTGTGGACAGGGGTGGGGATACATTGTGGACAGGGGTGGGGATACATTGTGGACAGGGGTGGGGATACATTGTGGACAGGGATGGGGATACATTGTGGACAGGGTAGTTAAATCCGGGTGGGGATGGGGATACATTGTGGACAGGGATGGGGATACATTGTGGACAGGGATGGGGATACATTGTGGACAGGGATGGGGATACATTGTGGACAGGGATGGGGATACATTGTGGACAGGGTAGGTAAATCCGGGTGGGGATGGGGGATACATTGTGGACAGGGATGGATAAATCCGGGTGGGGATGGGGATACATTGTGGACAAAGATGGATAAATCCGGGTGTGGATGGGGATACATTGTGGACAGGGATGGATAAATCCGGGTGGGGATGGGGGATACATTGTGGACAGGGATGGATAAATCCGGCTGGGGATGAGGATACATTGTGGACAGGGATGGATAAATCCGGGTGGGGATGGGGATACATTGTGGACAGGGAAGGATAAATCTGAGTGGGGATGGGGATACATTGTGGACAGGGATGGATAAATCCGGGTGGGGATGGGGATACATTGTGGACAGGGATGGATAAATCCGGGTGGGGATGGGGATACATTGTGGAAAGGGATGGATAAATCCGGGTGGGAATGGGGTTACATTGTGGACAGGGATGGATAAATCCGGGTGGGGATGGGGATACATTGTGGACAGGGGTGGGGATACATTGTGGACAGGGATGGGGATACATTGTGGACAGGGATGGAAAAATCCGGGTGGGGATGGGGATACATTGTGTACAGGGATGGAAAAATCCGGGTGGGGATGGGGATACATTGTGGACAGGGATGGATAAATCCGGTGGGGATGGGGATACATTGTGGACAGGGATGGATAAATCCGGGTGGGGATGGGGATACATTGTGGACAGGGATGGGGATACATTGTGGACAGGGATAGGGATACATTGTGGACAGGGATGGGGATACATTGTGGACAGGGATGGGGATACATTGTGGACAGGGATGGATAAATCCGGGTGGGGATGGGGATACATTGTGGACAGGGATGGGGATACATGGTGGACAGTGGTGGGGATACATTGTGGACAGGGATGGGGATACATTGTGGACAGGGATGGGGATACATTGTGGACAGGGATTGATAAATCCGGGTGGGGATGGGGATACATTGTGGACAGGGATGGATAAATCTGGGTGGGGATGGGGATACATTGTGGACAGGGATGGATAAATCCGGGTGGGGATGGGGATACATTGTGGACAGGGATGGATAAATCTGGGTGGGGATGGGGATACATTGTGGACAGGGATGGATAAATCCGGGTGGGGATGGGGATACATTGTGGACAGGGATGGGGATACATTGTGGACAGGGATGGGGATACATTGTGGACAGGGGTGGGGATACATTGTGGACAGGGATGGGGATACATTGTGGACAGGGATGGGGATACATTGTGGACAGGGATGGGGATACATTGTGGACAGGGGTGGGGATACATTGTGGACAGGGGTGGGGATACATTGTGGACAGGGGTGGGGATACATTGTGGACAGGGATGGGGATACATTGTGGACAGGGATGGGGATACATTGTGGACAGGGATAGGGATACATTGTGGACAGGGATGGGGATACATTGTGGACAGGGATGGATAAATCCGGGTGGGGATGGGGATACATTGTGGACAGGGATGGATAAATCCGGGTGGGGATGGGGATGGGGATACATTGTGGACAGGGATGGATAAATCCGGGTGGGGATGGGGATGGGGATACATTGTGGACAGGGATGGATAAATCCGGGTGGGGATGGGTATACATTGTGGACAGGGATGGGGATACATTGTGGACAGGGATGGGGATACATTGTGGACAGGGATGGGGATACATTGTTGACAGGGATGGGGATACCTTGTGGACAGGGATGGGGATACATTGTGGACAGGGATGGGGATACATTGTGGACAGGGATGGGGATACATTGTGGACAGGGATGGGGATACATTGTGGACAGGGGTGGGGATACATTGTGGACAGGGGTGGGGATACATTGTGGACAGGGATGGGGATACATTGTGGACAGGGATGGGGATACATTGTGCACAGGGTAGTTAAATCCGGGTGGGGATGGGGATACATTGTGGACAGGGATGGGGATACATTGTGGACAGGGATGGGGATACATTGTGGACAGGGATGGGGATACATTGTGGACAGGGTAGGTAAATCCGGGTGGGGATGGGGGATACATTGTGGACAGGGATGGATAAATCCGGGTGGGGATGGGGATACATTGTGGACAGGGTAGGTAAATCCGGGTGGGGATGGGGATACATTGTGGACAGGGATGGATAAATCCGGGTGGGGATGGGGATACATTGTGGACAGGGAAGGATAAATCTGAGTGGGGATGGGGATACATTGTGGACAGGGATGGATAAATCCGGGTGGGGATGGGGATACATTGTGGACAGGGATGGATAAATCCGGGTGGGGATGGGGATATATTGTGGACAGGGATGGGGATACATTGTGGACAGGGATGGAAAAATCCGGGTGGGGATGGGGATACATTGTGGACAGGGATGGGGATACATTGTGGACAGGGATGGAAAAATCCGGGTGGGGATAGGGATACATTGTGGACAGGGATGGATAAATCCGGTGGGGATGGGGATACATTGTGGACAGGGATGGATAAATACGGGTGGGGATGGGGATACATTGTGGACAGGGATGGGGATACATTGTGGACAGGGATGGATAAATCCGGGTGGGGGTGGGGATACATTGTAGACAGGGATGGGGATACATTGTGGATAGGGATGGATAAATCCAGGTGGGGATGGGGATTCATTGTGGACAGGGATGGATAAATCCGGGTGGGGATGGGGATACATTGTGGACAGGGATGGGGATACATTGTGGAGAGGGATGGAGGAATCTGGCCTGGGTAGGGATGGGGATGATGGGAGTTGCATTGTGATAATGGATGAGGATGATTCTGGGTGGGGATGATGGAGTTGCATTGTGATAATGGATGAGGATGATTCTGGGTGGGGATGATGGAGTTGCATTGTGATAATGGATGAGGATGATTCTGGGTGGGGATGATGGGAGTTGCATTGTGATAATGGATGAGGATGATTCTGGGTGGGGATGATGGGAGTTGCATTGTGATAATGGATGAGGATGATTCTGGGTGGGGGTGGGGATGATGGAGTTGCGTTGTGATAATGGATGAGGATCATTCTGGGTGGGGATGATGGGAGTTGCATTGTGATAATGGATGAGGATGATTCTGGGTGGGGATGATGGAGTTGCATTGTGATAATGGATGAGGATGATTCTGGGTGGGGATGATGGAGTTGCATTGTGATAATGGATGAGGATGATTCTGGGTGGGGATGATGGGAGTTGCATTGTGATAATGGATGAGGATGATTCTGGGTGGGGGTGGGGATGATGGAATTGCGTTGTGATAATGGATGAGGATCATTCTGGGTGGGGATGATGGAGTTGTATTGTGATAATGGATGAGGATGATTCTGGGTGGGGATGATGGAGTTGCATTGTGATAATGGATGAGGATGATTCTGGATGGGGATGATGGGAGTTGCATTGTGATAATGGATGAGGATGATTCTGGGTGGGGATGATGGAGTTGCATTGTGATAATGGATGAGGATGATGAAGTTGCATTGTGATAATGGATGAAGATGATTCTGGGTGGGGATGATGGAGTTGCATTGTGATAATAGATGAGGATGATTCTGGATGGGGATGATGGGAGTTGCATTGTGATAATGGATGAGGATGATTCTGGATGGGGATGATGGGAGTTGCATTGTGATAATGGATGAGGATGATGGAGTTGCATTGTAATAATGGATGAAGATGATTCTGGGTGGGGATGATGGAGTTGCATTGTGATAATGGATGAGGATGATTCTGGGTGGGGATGATGGGAGTTGCATTGTGATAATGGATGAGGATGATTCTAGGTGGGGATGATGGGAGTTGCATTGTGATAATGGATGAGGATGATTCTGGTTGGGGATGATGGAGTTGCATTGTGATAATGGATGAAGATGATTCTGGGTGGGGATGATGGAGTTGCATTGTGATAATGGATGAGGATGATTCTGGGTGGGGATGATGGGAGTTGCATTGTGATAATGGATGAGGATGTTTCTGGGTGGGGATGATGGAGTTGCATTGTGATAATGGATGAGGATGATTCTGGTTGGGGATGATGGAGTTGCATTGTGATAATGGATGAAGATGATTCTGGGTGGGGATGATGGAGTTGCATTGTGATAATGGATGAGGATGATTCTGGGTGGGGATGATGGGAGTTGCATTGTGATAATGGATGAGGATGTTTCTGGGTGGGGATGATGGAGTTGCATTGTGATAATGGATGAGGATGATTCTGGGTGGGGATGATGGGAGTTGCATTGTGATAATGGATGAGGATGATTTTGGGCGGGGATGATGGAGTTGCATTGTGATAATTGATGAGGATGATTCTGGATGGGGATGATGGGAGTTGCATTGTGATAATGGATGAGGATGATTCTGGGTGGGGATGATGGAGTTGCATTGTGATAATGGATGAGGATGATTCTGGATGGGGATGATGGGAGTTGCATTGTGATAATGGATGAGGATGATGGAGTTGCATTGTGATAATGGATGAGGATGATTCTGGGTGGGGATGATGGGGATACATTGTGATAATGGATGAGGATGATTATGGGTGGGGATGATGGGAGTTGCATTGTGATAATGGATGAGGATGATTATGGGTGGGGATGATGGAGTTGCATTGTGATAATGGATGAGGATGATTATGGGTGGGGATGATGGAGTTGCATTGTGATAATGGATGAGGATGATTCTGGGCGGGGATGATGGAGTTGCATTGTGATAATTGATGAGGATATTTCTGGATGGGGATGATGGGAGTTGCATTGTGATAATGGATGAGGATGATTCTGGATGGGGATGATGGGAGTTGCATTGTGATAATGGATGAGGATGATGGAGTTGCATTGTGATAATGGATGAGGATGATTCTGGGTGGGGATGATGGGAATACATTGTGATAATGGATGAGGATGATTATGGGTGGGGATGATGGGAGTTGCATTGTGATAATGGATGAGGATGATTATGGGTGGGGATGATGGAGTTGCATTGTGATAATGGATGAGGATGATTCTGGGTGGGGATGATGGAGTTGCATTGTGATAATGGATGAGGATGATTCTGGGTGGGGATGATGGAGTTGCATTGTGATAATGGATGAGGATGATTCTGGGTGGGGATGATGGAGTTGCATTGTGATAATGGATGAGAATGATTCTGGATGGGGATGATGGAGTTGCATTGTGATAATGGATGAGGATGATTCTGGATGGGGATGATGGGCGTTGCCTTGTGATAATGGATGAGGATGATTCTGGGTGGGGATGATGGAGTTGCATTGTGATAATGGATGAGGATGATTCTGGGTGGGGATGATGGAGTTGCATTGTGATAATGGATGAGGATGATTCTGGGTGGGGATGATGGAGTTGCATTGTGATAATGGATGAGGATTATTCTGGGTGGGGATGATGGAGTTGCATTGTGATAATGGATGAGGATGATTCTGGGCGGGGATGATGGAGTTGCATTGTGATAATTGATGAGGATGATTCTGGATGGGGATGATGGGAGTTGCATTGTGATAATGGATGAGGATGATTCTGGATGGGGATGATGGGAGTTGCATTGTGATAATGGATGAGGATGATGGAGTTGCATTGTGATAATGGATGAGGATGATTCTGGGTGGGGATGATGGGGATACATTGTGATAATGGATGAGGATGATTATGGGTGGGGATGATGGGAGTTGCATTGTGATAATGGATGAGGATGATTATGGGTGGGGATGATGGAGTTGCTTTGTGATAATGGATGAGGATGATTCTGGGTGGGGATGATGGAGTTGCATTGTGATAATGGATGAGGATGATTCTGGGTGGGGATGATGGAGTTGCATTGTGATAATGGATGAGGATGATTCTGGGTGGGGATGATGGAGTTGCATTGTGATAATGGATGAGGATGATTCTGGGTGGGGATGATGGAGTTGCATTGTGATAATGGATGAGGATGATTCTGGGTGGGGATGATGGAGTTGCATTGTGATAATGGATGAGGATGATTCTGGGTGGGGATGATGGAGTTGCATTGTGATAATGGATGAGGATGATTCTGGGTGGGGATGATGGAGTTGCATTGTGATAATGGATGAGGATGATTCTGGATGGGGATGATGGAGTTGCATTGTGATAATGGATGAGGATGATTCTGGGTGGGGATGATGGAGTTGCATTGTGATAATGGATGAGGATGATTCTGGGTGGGGATGATGGAGTTGCATTGTGATAATGGATGAGGATGATTCTGGGTGGGGATGATGGAGTTGCATTGTGATAATGGATGAGGATGATTCTGGGTGGGGATGATGGAGTTGCATTGTGATAATGGATGAGGATGATTCTGGGTGGGGATGATGGAGTTGCATTGTGATAATGGATGAGGATGATTCTGGGTGGGGATGATGGAGTTGCATTGTGATAATGGATGAGGATGATTATGGGTGGGGATGATGGAGTTGCATTGTGATAATGGATGAGGATGATTCTGGGTGGGGATGATGGAGTTGCATTGTGATAATGGATGAGGATGATTCTGGATGGGGATGATGGAGTTGCATTGTGATAATGGATGAGGATGATTCTGGGTGGGGATGATGATAGTTGCATTGTGATAATGGATGAGGATGATTCTGGATGGGGATGATGGGAGTTGCATTGTGATAATGGATGAGGATGATTCTGGATGGGGATGATGGGAGTTGCATTGTGATAATGGATGAGGATGATTCTGGGTGGGGATGATGGAGTTGCATTGTGATAATGGATGAGGATGATTCTGGATGGGGATGATCGAGTTGCATTGTGATAATGGATGAGGATGATGGAGTTGCATTGTGATAATGGATGAAGATGATTCTGGGTGGGGATGATGGAGTTGCATTGTGATAATGGATGAGGATGATTCTGGGTGGGGATGATGGGGATACATTGTGATAATGGATGAGGATGATTCTGGGTGGGGATGATGGGAGTTGCATTGTGATAATGGATGAGGATGATTCTGGGTGGGGATGATGGGAGTTGCATTGTGATAATGGATGAGGATGATTCTGGGTGGGGATGGGGATGATAGGAGTTGCATTGTGATAATGGATGAGGATGATTCTGGGCGGGGATGATGGAGTTGCATTGTGATAATGGATGAGGATGATTCTGGATGGGGATGATGGGAGTTGCATTGTGATAATGGATGAGGATGATTCTGGATGGGGATGATGGGAGTTGCATTGTGATAATGGATGAGGATGATTCTGGATGGGGATGATGGGAGTTGCATTGTGATAATGGATGAGGATGATTCTGGGTGGGGATGATGGAGTTGCATTGTGATAATGGATGAGGATGATTCTGGGTGGGGATGATGGAGTTGCATTGTGATAATGGATGAGAATGATTCTGGATGGGGATGATGGAGTTGCATTGTGATAATGGATGAGGATGATTCTGGATGGGGATGATGGGAGTTGCATTGTGATAATGGATGAGGATGATTCTGGGTGGGGATGATGGAGTTGCATTGTGATAATGGATGAGGATGATTCTGGGTGGGGATGATGGAGTTGCATTGTGATAGTGGATGAGGATGATGGAGTTGCATTGTGATAATGGATGAGGATGATTCTGGGTGGGGATGATGGAGTTGCATTGTGATAATGGATGAGGATGATTCTGGGTGGGGATGATGGAGTTGCATTGTGATAATGGATGAGGATGATTCTGGGTGGGGATGATGGAGTTGCATTGTGATAATGGATGAGGATGATTCTGGGTGGGGATGATGGAGTTGCATTGTGATAATGGATGAGAATGATTCTGGATGGGGATGATGGAGTTGCATTGTGATAATGGATGAGGATGATTCTGGATGGGGATGATGGGAGTTGCATTGTGATAATGGATGAGGATGATTCTGGGTGGGGATGATGGAGTTGCATTGTGATAATGGATGAGGATGATTCTGGGTGGGGATGATGGAGTTGCATTGTGATAATGGATGAGGATGATGGAGTTGCATTGTGATAATGGATGAGAATGATGGAGTTGCATTGTGATAATGGATGAGGATGATTCTGGGTGGGGATGATGGAGTTGCATTGTGATAATGGATGAGGATGATTCTGGATGGGGATGATGGAGTTGCATTGTGATAATGGATGAGGATGATGGAGTTGCATTGTGATAATGGATGAGGATGATTCTGGGTGGGGATGATGGAGTTGCATTGTGATAATGGATGAGGATGATTCTGGGTGGGGATGATGGAGTTGCATTGTGATAATGGATGAGGATGATTCTGGGTGGGGATGATGGAGTTGCATTGTGATAATGGATGAGGATGATTCTGGGTGGGGATGATGGAGTTGCATTGTGATAATGGATGAGGATGATTCTGGGTGAGGATGATGGAGTTGCATTGTGATAATGGATGAGGATGATGGAGTTGCATTGTGATAATGGATGAAGATGATTCTGGGTGGGGATGATGGAGTTGCATTGTGATAATGGATGAGGATGATTCTGGGTGGGGATGATGGAGTTGCATTGTGATAATGGATGAGGATGATTCTGGGTGGGGATGATGGAGTTGCATTGTGATAATGGATGAGGATGATTCTGGGTGGGGATGATGGAGTTGCATTGTGATAATGGATGAGGATGATTCTGGGTGGGGATGATGGAGTTGCATTGTGATAATGGATGAGGATGATTCTGGGTGGGGATGATGGAGTTGCATTGTGATAATGGATGAGGATGATTCTGGGTGGGGATGATGGGGATACATTGTGATAATGGATGAGGATGATTCTGGGTGGGGATGATGGGAGTTGCATTGTGATAATGGATGAGGATGATTCTGGGTGGGGATGATGGGAGTTGCATTGTGATAATGGATGAGGATGATTCTGGGTGGGGATGGGGATGATAGGAGTTGCATTGTGATAATGGATGAGGATGATTCTGGGCGGGGATGATGGAGTTGCATTGTGATAATGGATGAGGATGATTCTGGATGGGGATGATGGGAGTTGCATTGTGATAATGGATGAGGATGATTCTGGATGGGGATGATGGGAGTTGCATTGTGATAATGGATGAGGATGATTCTGGATGGGGATGATGGGAGTTGCATTGTGATAATGGATGAGGATGATTCTGGGTGGGGATGATGGAGTTGCATTGTGATAATGGATGAGGATGATTCTGGGTGGGGATGATGGAGTTGCATTGTGATAATGGATGAGAATGATTCTGGATGGGGATGATGGAGTTGCATTGTGATAATGGATGAGGATGATTCTGGATGGGGATGATGGGAGTTGCATTGTGATAATGGATGAGGATGATTCTGGGTGGGGATGATGGAGTTGCATTGTGATAATGGATGAGGATGATTCTGGGTGGGGATGATGGAGTTGCATTGTGATAGTGGATGAGGATGATGGAGTTGCATTGTGATAATGGATGAGGATGATTCTGGGTGGGGATGATGGAGTTGCATTGTGATAATGGATGAGGATGATTCTGGGTGGGGATGATGGAGTTGCATTGTGATAATGGATGAGGATGATTCTGGGTGGGGATGATGGAGTTGCATTGTGATAATGGATGAGGATGATTCTGGGTGGGGATGATGGAGTTGCATTGTGATAATGGATGAGAATGATTCTGGATGGGGATGATGGAGTTGCATTGTGATAATGGATGAGGATGATTCTGGATGGGGATGATGGGAGTTGCATTGTGATAATGGATGAGGATGATTCTGGGTGGGGATGATGGAGTTGCATTGTGATAATGGATGAGGATGATTCTGGGTGGGGATGATGGAGTTGCATTGTGATAATGGATGAGGATGATGGAGTTGCATTGTGATAATGGATGAGAATGATGGAGTTGCATTGTGATAATGGATGAGGATGATTCTGGGTGGGGATGATGGAGTTGCATTGTGATAATGGATGAGGATGATTCTGGATGGGGATGATGGAGTTGCATTGTGATAATGGATGAGGATGATGGAGTTGCATTGTGATAATGGATGAGGATGATTCTGGGTGGGGATGATGGAGTTGCATTGTGATAATGGATGAGGATGATTCTGGGTGGGGATGATGGAGTTGCATTGTGATAATGGATGAGGATGATTCTGGGTGGGGATGATGGAGTTGCATTGTGATAATGGATGAGGATGATTCTGGGTGGGGATGATGGAGTTGCATTGTGATAATGGATGAGGATGATTCTGGGTGAGGATGATGGAGTTGCATTGTGATAATGGATGAGGATGATGGAGTTGCATTGTGATAATGGATGAAGATGATTCTGGGTGGGGATGATGGAGTTGCATTGTGATAATGGATGAGGATGATTCTGGGTGGGGATGATGGAGTTGCATTGTGATAATGGATGAGGATGATTCTGGGTGGGGATGATGGAGTTGCATTGTGATAATGGATGAGGATGATTCTGGGTGGGGATGATGGAGTTGCATTGTGATAATGGATGAGGATGATTCTGGGTGGGGATGATGGAGTTGCATTGTGATAATGGATGAGGATGATTCTGGGTGGGGATGATGGAGTTGCATTGTGATAATGGATGAGGATGATTATGGGTGGGGATGATGGAGTTGCATTGTGATAATGGATGAGGATGATTCTGGGTGGGGATGATGGAGTTGCATTGTGATAATGGATGAGGATGATTCTGGGTCAGAGTTACTAGGTGAAGAGGCTCTCCACAATGTAATTCCTTTCCCCACTCACAATCACCCCCAGCCATTTTTACATTGCACCTCCATCATGTGTGGAGTCTGTGTCCCATTCAGGAGTGCAAACAAAGCACAGGAGGAGCAGCAGCAGGCTGCAGCACATCACACATAGAAAACTCAGTGACTTTTACCCTCCAAGCTGATCTTCATTCTGCTCCATGCACCTGTGAGGGCTGGGGCTACTTCCTCCATTAGGCAGATAACCACACCCCCATGCTGAGCGCTGGCCAATCAGCTACTGCCCAAATGTTTTTTTAAGAAGTAGGCTCCGCCTCAGGCACAGAGGTTATTGAAGCTTGCCAGGATCTCCCCGCGGACACTGGGAGGTAGGGAAAGCCTGTATGTAGGGATTTCTTCTCCTTCATTCCTTCTCTCCTCAGTCAGAGTACTGCAGTGAGAGGGGGAGGAGGATTATTACTGACTAGAACACCCCCACCCCCACCAAACACACAGCACAAACCCTAAGCATTATCTAGCCCCACCCCCTGTGTGTAAGGGAAGCGGTCCCCGGGCCCCTCTAGAGGCTCGGGCCCCTTACACCAGTACTGCCTGTACCCCCCTGATGGCGTCCCTGGGTGGACATTCCTGCACTCAGCCAATCACACGCTCCCTCAAACCTTCCCACATCTGTGCCATTGTGCTGTGTGATAAAACTGCACATTTTAGAGTGGCCTTTTATTGTGGGCAGCCTAAGGCACAGCTGTGCAATAATCATGCTGTCCAATCAGCACCTTCATATGTCACACCTGTGAGGGGGAGAAGTGCCCTCCCCCATTCACTCTGCTGTAACTTCCCTTCTCCATGTAGAAAACAGCTGACATGCCCCTCCCCCCCCTGCTGTGAGCTGACTCCTCTGTAGGAAGACCCCTCCCCCACTCCCATTGCTTCAAGCTGAGTCCTCAATGTAAAAACTGCTGACACTCCCCCTTCACTTTGATCCCTCCCCCCAATGTTTTCACCTGAATACGTCCTCTGTGTAGAGAAGTGATGACACGCCCCCTCCTACTGCACCGCCCCCTCCCCCTGCACTGCTTTTGAGCTGAATCTTCTGTATGGAGAAATGTTGGCACTCCCCTCCCCCACTCCTCTCCTGTGATTCCTATATGTAGAGGGGAATGTTTTCTTTCATCCCCTCCCCCACTCCCATTGCTTCAAGCTGACTCCACTGTTATGTGGATAAGTGCTGAGCTGACCCCTCCCCCATTATCTCAGGGCTTTACAGAGAGTAAAGAGAAGAGCTGTTGAAGTCATTTGGCCTAAGAAAACAAAATCCCACCAAGGCCACAACAGGGCTGGTTTACAAAAATGAAATAAATATAAAAAATAAAATTGTAAAAATAATAAAGTAAAATAAAAAATATGGACACTGTCCACTTTACCCTCAATAAAAATAATTGAGAAAAAAATAATAAAAAAAATTAAATTGAAAAAAATAATAAAAAAATATAAAATGTAAAGTGTGTATATATATATACACACACACATATATATACCAACACTGTCCATTACTCCAATGAACTGATACAACGCCCTAACCCCTCCCCAAAAAAAGCATTGTGAAAAAAAATAAATAAACAATAAATTCCAAAAAATAAAACAATTAAAAAAATACAGAAAACTGTAAAATATGCTGACACTGTCCATTGCTCTACTGACACTGTCACCTGCCTTACTGACACAGTCCACTACTTCCTTCCAGAAGCACTGAAAAAATAAACTGTCAAAAATGCTAGAAAAAAAATACTGACATTGTTCATACAAAAAAATCAATGTAAAAAAAAATAATAAAAATGTAAAAAATAATAAAATTAAAAAAATAAAACTACTGACACTGTCCAATCTCCCAAAATAGCCTTGTAAAAAAATATTATGGAAAAAAAGGACTGTAAAAAAAAATAAAAAATACACATTTTTAAAATAATTAAAAATAAAATTGTAAAACAAAAGAAAAAT
The DNA here is from genome assembly GCF_965119305.1 of Pelophylax lessonae. NCBI lineage: Eukaryota > Metazoa > Chordata > Amphibia > Anura > Ranidae > Pelophylax > Pelophylax lessonae. Next base: position 106,989,386 of record NC_138778.1, read on the forward strand.
ACATTTATAGAGAAAAATACATTGAAAAAAAACAAAAAACAAAAAAACACTGACACAATTAACTGGTTTACTATCACTGCTCCACTGACACCATCCACTGTGCCCCTCTCAGAGGCACTGCGGGAAAAACAATCATAAAAACAAACAACATATTTTTTAGAAAATATAAAAAAAATAACAAATTTCTACTGACACTGTCCATTGCCCAACTGACACCAACCCCTTCCTGACATTTAAAAAAAAATTATAAAATAATAGATTGTAAAAAAAATAATTAAAAAAATAAGATTGTAAAAATATAAAAAATAAAATAATAAAGATATAAAACTTTTGAGAAAAGCATTGTTCAACTGACCAATTATTTAAAATTAAAAAAAAATTCTGACACTGTCCATTACTCGGCTGACTCTGATGATTACCTTACTGGCACCATCCAATGCCCCTAAAAGCATTTTAAAAAATGTAACAAATAAAAAATGTAACTATAAAATAAATTAGATTGTAAGAAAAAAGTAATATAGAAAAAAATAACCTAAAATGAAAGAACAATTAAAGCGGAGTTCCACCAAATTTAACTTTAAAAAAATATTGAAACAATTAAATTGAAGGAAAAAAAAAATAATAAAATAAAGAACTACTGTTAATGTCCACTGCCCTAATGACATGATCAATAGCTATGACAAAAAAATAAAATAATTGGGATTTAAAAAAAAATACATGTGTAAAAAATAAATAAATAAAGATAAAAAAAAAACTACTGACGCCATTCACTCCTCTACTGACGCTGTTCACTGCCCTACTGACATAATCCACTGCCCCCCAGGAGCACTGTGAAAAAAGTGTTTCAACATACACTACCGGTAAATAAAAAATAAAATTGTAAAAAAACTAAATAAAGAAAACTACTGACACCATTAACTGCTCTACTGACACTGTTCAGTGCCTACTGAGACCATCCACTGCCCCCCTCCCAGAGGCACTTTGAAAAACAAAATGACATTATTTTTAAAAAAAATATATAAAAAAATAAAACTGTAAAACATATTAGAAAAAAAAAAATATATACTGACACTGTCCACTGTCCTACAGACAATGTTCGCCCCCCCCCCCCCCCATAGCATTGTGAATGTAATACTATTAAAAACAAATTGTAATAAAATTATAAAAATTTAAAAGTGTAAATAAATATAAAAATAATATAATAAAAATTAAAAAACTACTGATACCATCCACTGCTCTACTGATGATGTCAAATGCCCCTCCCCCCCCCCCCAAAATGAAAAAAAATTGAGAGCATAATATATAGTATAAAATTATAGAATTGTTAAATAATAAAAAAATAAAATAATACAATTCTGACACTGTCCACTGCTCTACTGAAACTGTCCATTGCACCCCCACCCCCCCCCCCAAAAAAAAAAAAAAAAAAACATTTTGTTTAAACAACTTCTATTTACCCCCCGCCATACACTCCGCACTGTACATCTTCTTTTTACCCCCCGCCATTCACTCCGCACTGTACATCTTCTATTTACCCCCCGCCATACACTCTGCACTGTACATCTTCTATTTACCCCCCGCCATACACTCCGCACTGTACATCTTCTATTTACCCCCCGCCATTCACTCCGCACTGTACATCTTCTATTTACCCCCCGCCATACACTCCGCACTGTACATCTTCTATTTACCCCCCGCCATACACTCCGCACTGTACATCTTCTATTTACCCCCCGCCATACACTCCGCACTGTACATCTTCTATTTACCCCCCGCCATTCACTCCGCACTGTACATCTTCTATTTACCCCCCGCCATACACTCCGCACTGTACATCTTCTATTTACCCCCCGCCATTCACTCCGCACTGTACATCTTCTATTTACCCCCCGCCATTCACTCCGCACTGTACATCTTCTATTTACCCCCCTCCATACACTCTGCACTGTACATCTTCTATTTACCCCCCGCCATACACTCCGCACTGTACATCTTCTATTTACCCCGCCATTCACTCCGCACTGTACATCTTCTATTTACCCCCCGCCATACACTCTGCACTGTACATCTTCTTTTTACCCCCCGCCATACACTCCGCACTGTACATCTTCTATTTACCCCCCGCCATACACTCCGCACTGTACATCTTCTATTTACCCCCCGCCATACACTCCGCACTGTACATCTTCTATTTACCCCCCGCCATACACTCCGCACTGTACATCTTCTATTTACCCCCCGCCATACACTCCGCACTGTACATCTTCTATTTACCCCCCGCCATACACTCCGCACTGTACATCTTCGTTTTACCCCCCGCCATTCACTCCGCACTGTACATCTTCTATTTACCCCCCGCCATACACTCCGCACTGTACATCTTCTATTTACCCCCCGCCATACACTCTGCACTGTACATCTTCTATTTACCCCCCGCCATTCACTCTGCACTGTACATCTTCTATTTACCCCCCCGCCATACACTCCGCACTGTACATCTTCTATTTACCCCCCGCCATACACTCCGCACTGTACATCTTCTATTTACCCCCCTCCATACACTCCGCACTGTACATCTTCTATTTACCCCCCGCCATACACTCCGCACTGTACATCTTCTATTTACCCTCCGCCATACACTCCGCACTGTACATCTTTTATTTGCCCCCCTCCATTCACTCCGCACTGTACATCTTCTATTTACCCCCCCGCCATTCACTCCGCACTGTACATCTTATATTTACCCCCCGCCATTCACTCTGCACTGTACATCTTCTATTTACCCTCCGCCATACACTCCGCACTGTACATCTTTTATTTGCCCCCCTCCATTCACTCCGCACTGTACATCTTCTATTTACCCCCGCCATACACTCCGCACTGTACATCTTCTATTTACCCCCCGCCATTCACTCCACACTGTACATCTTCTATTTACCCCCCGCCATAAACTCTGCACTCTACATCTTCTATTTACCCCCCGCCATACACTCCGCACTGTACATCTTCTATTTACCCCCCGCCATACACTCCGCACTGTACATCTTCTATTTACCCCCCGCCATACACTCCGCACTGTACATCTTCTATTTACCCCCCCGCCATACACTCTGCACTGTACATCTTCTATTTACCCCCCCCGCCATACACTCCGCACTGTACATCTTCTATTTACCCCCGCCATTCACTCCGCACTGTACATCTTCTATTTACCCCCCGCCATACACTCCGCACTGTACATCTTCTATTTACCCCCTGCCATTCACTCTGCACTGTACATCTTCTATTTACCCCCCGCCATACACTCCGCACTGTACATCTTCTATTTACCCCCCGCCATTCACTCTGCACTGTACATCTTCTATTTACCCCCCGCCATACACTCCGCACTGTACATCTTTTATTTACCCCCCTCCATTCACTCCGCACTGTACATCTTCTATTTACCCCCCGCCATACACTCCGCACTGTACATCTTCTATTTACCCCCCGCCATTCACTCCGCACTGTACATCTTCTATTTACCCCCCGCCATATACTCTGCACTGTACATCTTCTATTTACCCCCCGCCATACACTCCGCACTGTACATCTTCTATTTACCCCCCGCCATACACTCCACACTGTACATCTTCTATTTACCCCCCGCCATTCACTCCGCACTGTACATCTTCTATTTACCCCCCACCATACACTCCGCACTGTACATCTTCTATTTACCCCCCGCCATACACTCCGCACTGTACATCTTCTATTTACCCCCACGCCATACACTCCGCACTGTACATCTTCTATTTACCCCCCGCCATACACTCCGCACTGTACATCTTCTATTTACCCCCAGCCATACACTCCTCACTGTACATCTTCTATTTACCCCCCGCCATACACTCCGCACTGTACATCTTCTATTTACCCCCCGCCATTCACTCCGCACTGTACATCTTCTATTTACCCCCCGCCATACACTCCGCACTGTACATCTTCTATTTACCCCCCGCCATACACTCCGCACTGTACATCTTCTATTTACCCCCCGCCATACACTCCGCACTGTACATCTTCTATTTACCCCCCGCCATACACTCCGCACTGTACATCTTCTATTTACCCCCCGCCATACACTCCACACTGTACATCTTCTATTTACCCCCCGCCATTCACTCTGCACTGCACATCTTCTATTTACCCCCCGCCATACACTCCGCACTGTACATCTTCTATTTACCCCCCGCCATTCACTCCGCACTGTACATCTTCTATTTACCCCCCGCCATTCACTCCGCACTGTACATCTTCTATTTACCCCCCACCATACACTCCGCACTGTACATCTTCTATTTACCCCCCGCCATACACTCCGCACTGTACATCTTCTATTTACCCCCCTCCATACACTCCGCACTGTACATCTTCTATTTACCCCCCGCCATACACTCCTCACTGTACATCTTCTATTTACCCCCCGCCATTCACTCCGCACTGTACATCTTCTATTTACCCCCCGCCATACACTCCGCACTGTACATCTTCTATTTACCCCCCCGCCATACACTCCGCACTGTACATCTTCTATTTACCCCCCGCCATTCACTCCGCACTGTACATCTTCTATTTACCCCCCGCCATACACTCCGCACTGTACATCTTCTATTTACCCCCCGCCATTCACTCTGCACTGTACATCTTCTATTTACCCCCCGCCATACACTCCGCACTGTACATCTTCTATTTACCCCCACGCCATACACTCCGCACTGTACATCTACTATTTACCCCCCCCCCCCCCTATACACTCTGCACTGTACATCTTCTATTTACCCCCCGCCATACACTCCGCACTGTACATCTTCTATTTACCCCCCCGCCATACACTCCGCACTGTACATCTTCTATTTACCCCCCGCCATTCACTCCGCACTGTACTTCTTCTTTTTACCCCCGCCATACACTCTGCACTGTACATCTTCTATTTACCCCCCGCCATTCACTCCGCACTGTACATCTTCTATTTACCCCCCGCCATACACTCCGCACTGTACATCTTCTATTTACCCCCCGCCATACACTCCTCACTGTACATCTTCTATTTACCCCCCGCCATTCACTCCGCACTGTACATCTTCTATTTACCCCCCGCCATTCACTCCGCACTGTACATCTTCTATTTACCCCCCGCCATACACTCCGCACTGTACATCTTCTATTTACCCCCCCGCCATACACTCCGCACTGTACATCTTCTATTTACCCCCCGCCATTCACTCCGCACTGTACATCTTCTATTTACCCCCCGCCATACACTCCGCACTGTACATCTTCTATTTACCCCCCGCCATTCACTCTGCACTGTACATCTTCTATTTACCCCCCGCCATACACTCCGCACTGTACATCTTCTATTTACCCCCACGCCATACACTCCGCACTGTACATCTACTATTTACCCCCCCCCCCATACACTCTGCACTGTACATCTTCTATTTACCCCCCGCCATACACTCCGCACTGTACATCTTCTATTTACCCCCCGCCATACACTCCGCACTGTACATCTTCTATTTACCCCCACGCCATACACTCCGCACTGTACATCTACTATTTACCCCCCGCCATTCACTCCGCACTGTACATCTTCTATTTACCCCCCCCCATACACTCCGCACTGTACATCTTCTATTTACCCCCGCCATACACTCCGCACTGTACATCTTCTATTTACCCCCCGCCATACACTCCGCACTGTACATCTTCTATTTACCCCCCGCCATTCACTCCGCACTGTACTTCTTCTATTTACCCCCCGCCATACACTCTGCACTGTACATCTTCTATTTACCCCCCGCCATACACTCCGCACTGTACATCTTCTATTTACCCCCCGCCATTCACTCCGCACTGTACATCTTCTATTTACCCCCCGCCATACACTCCGCACTGTACATCTAATATTTACCCCCCGCCATTCACTCCGCACTGTACATCTTCTATTTACCCCCCTCCATTAACTCCGCACTGTACATCTTCTATTTACCCTCCGCTATTCACTCCTCACTGTACATCTTCTATTTACCCTCCGCCATACACTCCGCACTGTACATCTTCTATTTACCCCCCGCCATACACTCCGCACTGTACAACTTCTATTTACCCCCCGCCATACACTCCGCACTGTACATCTTCTATTTACCCCCCGCCATACACTCCGCACTGTACATCTTCTATTTACCCCCCGCCATTCACTCCGCACTGTACATCTTCTATTTACCCCCCGCCATACACTCCGCACTGTACAACTTCTATTTACCCCCCTCCATACACTCCGCACTGTACATCTTCTATTTACCCCCCACCATACACTCCGCACTGTACATCTTCTATTTACCATTACCACATTCTGCGCTATGCAAGTCATCTCCAACTCTATTTAACCACGCCCCCTTTAACCACACCCCCTTTAACCACACCCCCTTTAAGCCACACCAAATATTTAGCACACTTTACACCAAGGCCACTTTTTGCATTTTTAGTTCAATCAACGTCTAGGGCCGAGTTTTAATCTTGCACACAGCCCTCTGATTTCATGATTCGCCCTGAGTCAGGGAATAGAACCATGTGCAGAAAACACATCCAGTAAATGCATAGACATAATCACCTATAATTGGGAATATCCAATCACACTTCTCCTATCTAATTCACTAATTATCTAACTATACTAAATAATGACCTGACTGACTGTATTATTCATTACAAATCATTCTCTTTATAAAAGATATTTTCTATCTCTTGTTGAGTCTTTGCTGTACATAGCGATGTCAGAACCTCCTGAGCCAATCAGCTTCCCCAATAAACATTGGAGGCGGGGAGACCCCGCCCAGAGCTGACATCACACTATTTCTAATCCTCACTTTGCTGAGCACTTCAATGTCACAGCCTGAAGAATAATATGGAGAAATGGGAAATGCAGTATAGAGGACAGACGTCTGTTCTTTATAGAATCAAATAATTCTTCACACCCCTCCCCCACTCCCTCTTCTTCACACCCCTCCCCCGCTCCCTCTTCACACCCCTCCCCCGCTCCCTCTTCTTCACACCCCTCCCCCACTCCCTCTTCTTCACACCCCTCCCCCGCTCCCTCTTCTTCACACCCCTCCCCCGCTCCCTCTTCTTCACACCCCTCCCCCGCTCCCTCTTCTTCACACCCCTCCCCCACTCCTTTCCTGTCACCTGATTCCTATATGTAGAGGGGAAATGCTTTCTTTTGTCCCCTCCCCCACTCCAATTGCTTCATTTTCACTCCAATGTTTGGGGAAAAAGGATTCACCTGACCCCTCCCCCATTATCTCTGCTGTGAGCTCCTCTGTGTACAAAAGTGTTTACACCCCCTCTCTATGTCAGTTAGGGGTCCGATCTGTCCGTCGCAATGTCGCAGTCATGCAAAAAAAAAAAAAAAAATATCGCAGATCGTCGCCATTACTAGTTAAAAAAAAAAAACAATAAAAATGACAAATTTCCTGTAGTTAGTAGCTGCGATAACTTTTGCGCAAACCAATCAAAATACGCTTATTGCGATTTTTTTTACCAAACATATGTAGTAGAAAACAAATTGGCCTAAAATGTTAAAAAATTTTGATTTTTACATTTTTTGGGGGGGGGGGGGGGAATTTCATATAAAAAAAATGGGAAAAAAATTGTTATTTTTTCAAAATTGTCGCTCTTTCTTTGTTTATAGCGCAAAAAGTAAAAATCGCACAGGTGATCAAATAACACCAAAAGAAAGCTCTGTGAGGAAAACAAGGACATAAATTTAATTTGGGTACAGCGTTGCACGACCGCGCAATTGTCTGTTAAACTAACACAGTGCCGAATCGCAAAATATGGCCTGGTCAGGAAGGGGGTAAAATCTTCCGGTCTTGAAGCATTTAAAAATATGCTCATTGAGAATTTTTTTGTCAAAGACATGTAGCTAAATACATTTTGGCCTAAATATATGACAAAAATTTAATATATTGGATATTTTTTAACTGTCTAAGTAGAAAAATATTGTTATTTTTTCAAAATTGTCGCTTTTTTTATTAATATCGCAAAAAGATAAAAATTGCACAGGTGATCAAATACCACCAAAAGAAAGCTCTGTTTGTGGGAAAAAAAAGGACGTAAATTTCGTTTGGGTACAGCGTTGCATGACCGCGCAATTGTCCGTTAAATTCGCACAGTGCCGAAACGCAAAAAGTGGCCTGGACGTAAGACAGCAAAATCCTCCGGTGGTAAAGTGGTTAAGGCTCTCTACTTTGTTTGGTCTCAGTTTCCATGTGTAGCTATGTGTCTGGTCTCCCTAGCTCCTGACATGTATACCCACCCCTCCCCCACTCCCTCTTCCTATATGTAGAGGGGAAATACTTTATTTTATCCCCTCCCCCACTCCAATTGCTTCAAGCTGAGTACGCTCTTTAGAGGATAAGTGCTGAGCTGACCCCTCCCCCATTATCTCTTCTGTGAGCTGGGTTCTCTGAGTGGAGAAATTCTGACATGCCCCTCCCCCTTTGCATTGAGCTAACTCCTCTGTGTAAAGAAACATTTGCACACCCCTCCCCCACTCTCTTTGCTGTCAGAGGAATCCTATATGTAAAGGGAAATGCTTTCTTTTACCCCCTCCCCCACTCCCATTGTTTAGAGGAGAAGTGTTAACCCTCCCCCATTTGCTTCGCTTTATGCGGAGTTCTCGATGTACAAACTGCTGACACGCCCTCTCCAGCTGCCCCGCCCCTCTGCTGTCAGCTGATTCCTATATGTAGAGGGGAAATGTTTTCTTCCATACCCCTCCCCCACTCCCATTGCTTCAAGCTGAGTCCACTGTCTAGAGCAGAAGTGCTGACATGACTCCTCCCCCATTATCTGAGTCTTCTGTATAAAGAGATTCTAACATTCCCCCTCCCTCTCCCCCACTTCTTCTGCTGTTAGCTGATTCCTATATGTAGATTGGAAATGCTTTCTTCCCCTCCCCCACTCCCATTGCTTCAAGCTGAGTCCACTGTCTAGAGCAGAAGTGCTGACATGACTCCTCCCCCATTATCTCTGCTGTGAGCTGAAACCTTGATGTAGAAATCGGCAGATGCCCCTCCCCCTTCCCCACCCCCTTTGTGTGAGCTGAATGCTCTGTGTAGAGGGGAAATATTTTCTTACTTACCCCCCTCCCACTCTTCACTGCTTAGAGGAGAAGTTACTGACCTGACCCCGCCCCCATATTTTCTGTTACAATCTGAGTGTTCTGTATAGAGAACCTCTGATATGCCCCTCCCTCTGCACCCCCCTCCCCTCTCTGCTGTCAGCTGATTTTTATATGTAGAGAAGTAAAGAGTAGTTTTGATAAGTGCTATATAGGTTCCTGCTGATAAGTAATAACAGGGGTGAGTCAGAAGGTAAAATGAGCGGCACAAGATGACAACTAGGGATGAGGCTGTTTGCATGTTTCATTTTGACAGCCAGGCCCAAGTGCTCCACACCTCCTGTGGTGCACAGTCTTCCGTCGGGCACCAGCCGCACCCCTGTATCCCACAGGGTGGATGTTTTCGGCTCTCGGTGCTCCGCAGGTTCTCCGCCAACACATGGGACAGCCTCTACTGCCCTCCGCCTCTCTCCATCTTGCTCCTCCACACATGTGTTTCCCTCTCAGCACCACCCAGAGGCGGAAGTCATTTATGGACTTTCCCTCCTTCTCAGGATTGGCTGTGCGTCTGCGGCGTCTCCGCCAACGACTCTAAATTGGCGGTGGCTCCTCCTGCTAGGCAGAACTTTCCTGCGCAGTACAGTAACCCTTCCAATGCCGCTCCATCTCAGCTCAGCCTGCATGGTAGTTACTTCTCTGCTAGCATGCATCCGCCATCCTTACTTGTACTAGGGCTCCAGCTGCGCCTCCATCACTCTGAGCCAAATGACCCTCCTTGCAAGTCAGTAGAATTGTCCCCGCTGTCAGATGCAGGGCCAACATTTCTCTTCTTAGCACTTGTACAAGCAAGATTCGCCATACTGTATTTGAAAAATGTCCCACTGTCATTAAATGCATGGTCAACAATTTTCTCTACAGCATCCACACTGCCACTATTTTGGAAGAATGTCCCGCTGTCATTGGATGCACGGAAAACATTTTCCTGTATAACTCCGGCACACACATGGCTCCCGGTACACCGATCCATGTGCCCTGGGCTGCCATTTTCTCCGTCCAAACTTGCACCATTTACTGTTAAGCAGACACAGTCCTTTTGTACAGCAAGATGCATTTATCCCGCTCTCCAGCACATCACTTGATCAGACAATTTGTAATCCAGGCAAAGATTCTTCCGTTGCCATAGGAAACCATCACTGTGCATTTTATTCTTCACCTCACCCTCCCTATCGCATGTTGAGCAGGCCTCACACATCTCTCGAGCATTAGAACACAGTCTTTGAGAGAAAAATGGCAATTTTCAAAACTTTCTTCGGCCGTTACCGTTAGCAACCATTCCGGTAACCCAGGGAAGTTAAATATGTATATCAGTTCTAGGGACAACTGCCCACATCCATAAATGTAATATTGGACAGTAGGAGCAAGGAAAAGATAGGGAGGAAGTAACCTTCCCATATCCCTCCTAACAAAACTGGACTTTAAGGGATGTGGGGTAGTGATGAGCCAAACACCCCCCGGTTCAGTTCACACCAGAACACTGCGAACAGAGTAAAAGTTTGTTCGAACAAATGGACCCAAATGAAGTCTATGGGACTCGTACCTCGAAAACCAAAACGGTCTCATTTTGAAGGCTTAATTGCAAGTTATTGCCTCAAAAAAGTGTATGGGGGTCCAGGTCCTGACCTGGGGAACATGTAGCAATGAAAAAAAAGTTTTAAATAACAATCATTTTTAAAGGAGCACTGACTTACTTACTGATTTTAATGAGGCTTAAAGTGAAAGTGAAGGAATTTTTCATTTTTTTAAATATCGTGACTGGGGGGGTCCCCTGAATGTGCCTGTAAAGTAGGGTATCTACATGCATACGATGTATAAACCTGCTGCAGCTATACTAACATTTCTAAAGCAAAAAATGTCATATACAAATATACATACAAGTTTCAAATCACATGTACTTGTCATACAGGTGCAGAAAAATTGGGCCTTGCTTGTTGATAGTGCCTGAACACCGTAACCCCTCGCATTTACTCTTGGTGGGTGCAGGAACGGGACCTGCTGGTAAGAATTCCATGCAAATTTGAAATCGCATGTGCTATACAAGTGCCAAAAATTGGGCCTTTGGTGTTAGTGGTGCCTGAACACCGTAGCCCCTCACAGTTAGCAGGGCACAGGGACAGGTCCTGCTGTTAAAAATGACAGAGGTCATTTAAATTGTATGCACCTGTCATACAAGTGCAGAAAAATTAGGCCTTGGGGGTTGGTAGTGACCTAAACCCAGTGGTGTATTTAGGTTTTGTGCTGCCCTAGGCCTAACTATGCTTGGGCACCCCCTAATTTACATATGACCCACCCCTTTCTGTAAAGGCCACACCCCTTCCTGTTACCCGCCCTGTCATCTGTAAACCACAGACCATAACGACAATCTATCAGTGCCCTTCAATACAGCCTCATCAGTTCCCATAAGTTCAGCCTCATCAGTGCCCATCAGTGCAGCCTCATTAGTTTCCATCAGTGGCCATCAATGCAAAATATCAGTGCCCATCAGGACAGCATATCAGTGCGGCCTCGTGCCCATCAGTGCAGAATATCTTATAACTGTTTAAAGGCATCGGTCAGCCGGCAGCCTTCTTCACCGCTCCTCCTTTGGCTGAACGATGCGTCAGAAACACGTCAGGGAGAATGTTGACCCTCCCAGTGTCTGCAAAGGCGGCAAACAAATTTCAAGATGTTTCATCCTCTGCTCCCTCTGCAAAGGCAGGATGAGCTCTGCAACTTTACCCTTGTAATGTGGATCAAGAAGGGTGTCCAACCAGTAATTATCCCTCTCCTTGATAGCACGAATCCTCGGGTCCTTTCGCAGGCTTTGCAAAATCAGAGAGCCCATGCAACGTAAGTTGGAGGAGGCATGAGCTTCTGAGTCCTCTGGGTCACTAAGGATGACATTGTGAGCAGGAGCAACCTCTCCCCAATCACGTACAACTCCTGTGGTTTCTGGGGAATCCAAACCATCCCTTGTAGACTGCTGTATGCTATCCTCTTCCACTACATCGATGCTGCTGAAATCCTCCTCCTCCTCCTCTTCCTCATGTGTGTTTTGTGGCCCTGCAGGAATGATATCTGCATAAAGGGGGCCTTGTGAGGAAAGGAAGTCCTCTTCCTGCCGCTGTTCTGCCTCAAGTGCCCTGTCCATGATTCCACACAGAGTGTGCTCCAGCAGGTACACTAGTGTAAGGGAAATCACATTTAGACCACAAGCTGATACAAGGAAAGACAGGTTTAATACTCGTATACGAGGAGACAGGTTACACCGATATACTACTATTAGCTACTATGACCCGTCTGGTTTGCATATGTGTCTCCTATCCTTATATACATTTTGAACATTGTTAAGATTGAACCCCCCCCTTCCTTTGGACAATGATTGATGGCCTGTACAGCCTTTAATATATCCTAAGGGGAGGGGGTTGAACAGTAGTCTATTGTATTCTACTTCGTCTACAAAACATCTGGACAGGATATACGAACAACATGTAATATAGTGTAAGTCTTTGTTAATGTGAAAACTTCATATGAGGTCTTTAACAAAAAACATATGGCAGCATATGCAGTAGCCACTGTTTAAATTATTAGCAGAATCTGCTGAAACAATGCAGTTCTAGGAAAGCATAAATGATTATAACACATATAATAATTATGAAACATTCATAATTTCTTTAACATTCCCCCCCCCCCAATTATACTCATTTATGACTGGTTCATCAGCATCCTGGCTTCCCAGATTTTGCCTAGATTCATCATATAGTTCATACATGAGAGATTGGGGCAGAGTCTTTGAATTCGTCGTCATCTGACTTTGAACCAAATCCTGAGTATAGTTCGTTTGAGTCCCCTTGTAAGTACATAGTCTTTGTCAAAGAGGTGTCAATGAAACGTTGGAGGAGTCCTCGAACACAGGGAATGCAACAGCAACCACACACAGTTAGCACTGTGGCGGCCATTATTATTGAAATCAACGCATTTTTCACCAGTTCACCCCACCTACCAAACCAAGTCTCAAAGAGTCCAGTTAAGGGGTTTTCCACCCCAGAATTTTCTGCTAGTTCCTCAGATAGCATCTGCAATCCTTGCAGAAACCTCATTATGCTACAATCAGGAGCTGTATTGTTAGGAATGAAGGTGCAACAAAAAGTTCCAAACATCTTACACACACCTCCTTTTTCCGCCAGCATCATATCGAGAGCAATACGATTCTGCCAGGCTACCAACGAAGTTGCATCCAGTATGCTGGCTAGTTCTTTAAGAGCGTCTCGGGTATAGTTCACAAACCTTTGCTGGTTATAGTAGATGTAATTTATCCAGTCAACGTTCTTGTTGGGCTGTACCCATAGGAAGATGGAGGTGAGTGCGGCTAATACTTGGTTCTGTGCTCTGAACTCATCAGGGACTCCTCGTGGCACTCTGATGGAATCAACATAGACTCGATTGTCAAACGAGGTGTTTCTCTTTTCATGCGAAAGTGGTGCTTCTCCAACCGAGGCATTTTTACTTCAGCACCTACAGGTATCATATAAAAGGGAAGAAGCAAGTGTGTTAAAGCACAGCTCCCTTTCCACCTGGGAGGGAGTTTAGGCCTAAGCTTCATATCCCCGCATAACCACCATACATCAGCTAATTGCTTCTCCTGATCCTCAAACCATGTCTGTTGGTAAGGTGAACTTGTGATAAGTACGTTCTGGGGGCAGTAAGACAAGGGTAGCTCCCCTCGTTGTTGTCCTGTCTCATCAGTACTGATGAAACAAGTAAAATTTCCGGGAACTACTCTAATTAATGGGGGCACACTCCACATTTTATTTGCCGGGTATAACTCCTGCTCATTTTTGCACTGGTCATCTGTTACATTCTCTTTAAACATCATTATTATGCACGTCAAATCTGTTTCGTCAGCCAGGAAGGGGACTGTTGCTAAGTAGGGTCGTGAGTTGGCACACGAAATGCAATTTCCCTGCTCCTTACTTTTAGTAGTCCATCTAACCCATTTTATCCATTCATTCTTATCTCCATATCCTGTTTCAATACTTAGTTGTTCTTTGTTGGCAAAACTGTTTTAAATAGGTATTCAGATTTAGTATCAGGAAGATTTAAGTCGGGGTTTACTGGGAGTGATGTTGGAGGAGTATAAGGTGTGACTTGGATTCTTATTCTCATCAAAAGGTCTGATCCATAGTTCCATAGGACAGCTATTCCTAAACCATAATCTCCAGAGTCAGTGCTTTTAGGATTTTTTAAGGTTACAGTCAAAAAGTTATGGTTATAGCCCACGTAAGTAAATTGACTTATTGACAGTCTGGATACCAAATCCTTTTTACTCTCAGGGACTACAGCACCTTTGTTGTAATATCCTAACTTATCTGTTGTCCACCATACATTACTCCAGGATGAACTGGTGGGGTATCCGCACAGATATCTCTCATATTTTTTACTACTATACCTTAAATTCCAATTACTGGTGCAGTAGTTAATGCTACAGATATCAATTTGCATCATTGTGGTAACCCCCTCATTGACCGTCATAGTATATACTCCATCTTTGTCCCCTCTTTTTATCTCTCTTTTTGTCATTCCTGACTTTACCCTGTTGACCCACTGAGTGGAGTTGATGTCCAAGAGTATCAATATCAGTGCTATAATCCCTCCGACTACCATTCCACCTAATAAGATCCTACCTGTCCATGTCTTAGTAAAATACCCAGGTTCCAATAGCTGTCTTTCCCTAGGCTGTTTTATCGCCCCTATGAGCCTATCTTGTTCCATTTTCTTCACCGGGTTTGAGAAGAGTGGTCCCTATTGGAGTCACCCCCCTTTGTAGCCGGACGTACAATCATGGCTCTGTGGGCGCTCCCTCTTCTGGCCCTAGATACTTTGCTTTCTTGCAATGTGATAGATGTATCCAAGGTACTCTTTCTTCTACTTTTACACCTGTGGGTGTAGACAATAGTACCTGATAAGGCCCTTCCCACCTTGGATCTGACCACTGTTTTCTCTTGATTATTTTGATCCACACCCAATTCCCTGGTTGCACAAGGGTTCCCTGCTCTGCTGGAGTTTCTTGACCTGTAAGAGAGTTTGGAGACAATATTTCCTTAGATGTTAACAGTTTTCTCATATAGTTTGCTAGTTCACAATCCGTTTCCCCATCTACCCTAACAAATGGCCTAAGTTGTGGGATATAGTATGGTCTCCCGTACAGTATCTCATAAGGTGTCAACCCCCTCGCTGTGGGAGTTACTCTCATGCTTAGCATGGCTATTGGCAGACACTGTATCCAGTTTTTACCAGTCTCTTCCATTTATTTTCTCAATTTACCCTTCAAAATACCATTGTCTTTCTACGGTACTTGCAGACTGTGGGTGATAGACACAATGTTTTTTTAAGTCAATACTGTACTGTGACAGTACTCACCGTCACTGGAAGTTAAAGACAGAGGATTCATGGTTTGAATTGCTTCAGATGGGACGGTCATATTTGCCAGCCATATCTCCATATAGGAATATAAAGATTTATTTCCATTCGCCATTAAATCTGTTCTTCCTAAATGCTGTGTATATTACATATCTTTCAATGTCAGACAGGTTTTCCTTTTGTTGTGTATTGGGAGGGAATGTGGATTGCCCTTTCGCATTGTTAAGTGTTAATGACCTCCCATTGTTCTGTCTGTCTGCCTTAAGAGAAACTTACAGGTATGTGGATTGGATGCTAAGGGGGAGGGGGGATTGTCCCACATTGTATATTTTTGTGTATACTGTATGAGAGTGTAAAACTCTGTTCCTATTGGATTGTGAATATCACGTCCAGTCTTCAACAAGGTCCACCTGGGTGGTAACCTTGTGGGTGAAAACTGTATACAAGTCTGTTCAATAAAGAAGAAGCAAATTCATTTTTCACCCTCAATCTAGAGTCTTGTCTCTTATTGGGGGAATGTGCTGCAAGGGATTGCTATGGTCCTCCATACTCCCTTAGAGAATCACTAAGCTCTTGTAAGAGCTTGTGTAAGAGCTTGTTCGTGCTGCACTCTCTGGGGAAAGGAGGTTCACCCACAGGAACCTGGAGCCTTGTCGTAGGTCCAGGGTGGGTAGGAGATTGCGAGACCCTAACCAAGCTGCGGCAGTTTGTGGGGTCTGAAGTGGTTACGGTGTCTGGTGGAGTGCTTGGAGCCCCTCGGGAAGCACTAGGAGCATCTGTCAACGGAGGTACCCGGTCAGGGGTGCCCTGTTCCGTTACATTGGTGGCAAGTGATGGGATGGCGTCCTAGTGTGAGGAGAAGCAGCTCGAAGATACCGGTAACGTTATGGAGCAAGATAACACCCGTGCAGCGTCCCCATATGAGGAGAAGTTTCTCTGGAGGTTGCAGCAACACTTGGTCCAACAGGATGGGCCTTTATCAGAGGAAGCCATACTGGACTGGAGAGATTTCACTCGAAAGGAAATGTGGTATGAGGCCTTAGAGGATGTGCAGTGGAGGTGGAGAGAGAACCTTCCCAGCGAAGAACAGCGGTTCCAGGTATACGTTGCCCTGCGGTTACCTTTCCTAGGAGAGCAACCCCTGGATGAGTGGGTGACGGAGCTGTGGAACCTGATTTTGAAGGAGTTGTTGCTGGATGAAGCTTACCGGGCACTAAAGTGGTACGCTACCCGGCACGACCACTGGATGGCTGACAACAATATGCCGGAAGGTGAGGACTATAGTGGCCCGGGCTTGCTGTGGGAGGCCTTTGAGGAGAGGGACTTTGGAGGTCCAGCAGAGTTTTGGCGCTGGTAAATCCAGGCACCAGGGAAGCCCTACTGGGTCTCCCCAAAGCGGATGACCTGGGGTCAGACCTGATTCATCTGGTCAGAATGGAGTGGGAACTGGAGCAGGACTACAAACGCCTGCTCTGCTCCGTTCCACCCCAATCTACCCTGCAAGCACAACCCTTCAGTTGGAGAGACAGTACAGACTGGTGGTACTTGGAAGACCCACCGATGGCAGGTGGAGATGGGACGAGGTCTCTCTACCGGCCCTGCAGGGAGGCTGGGCAGCCGACCCATGTCCCCAGCTACAGCAGGAGTTACAGGGAGCCGAAGGTGTCGTCCTTCCTTCCACGCAGCAGTGTACCTTCCAGGGAGGGGAGACAGCTATTCCTTCTCCCCAACCACAGCGAGACAACAGACCTGACCCCAATGGTGCAGATGGGACCGCGGTCTCTGCACCAGACCTACAGGGATGCTGGATGGCCGGTCCAGATCCCCAACCTACCCCGCAGGAATACCAGGAGGAGGAGGTAGGCGATCCCTCCTCTCTACAGCAGACACCCAACCAGGTCCTGGGGGTAGTATTCGCCAACCCCAACCCAGCAGAAGAGCTGCCAACAGGGCAGAGTGTTACCGACCTCTGCCCAGCACCCGCAAAAGCTACAGTCTTCATTTGTACACCCCAGGGATGCTGGACAGTCGGCCCAGATCCCCAACAGCCTGACAAAGTGAGCCCCACCACCCTGTCTTCTCTTCAGTGGCTGAAATGACTCCCAGGAGAAGGGCCAGTCCACACTTATCCCCAGCAGCGGGAATGTTCTGCGAGAGAGGCAGAGGTTGGCTGGGTGAGTAACACTGTTTTCCAGACAATTTGTTTGGGGTACTGGGTGGGTGCAGACATTGGGAGGGCCTGTGGAACACAGCCTACCTTAGAGAGGTTGTGTAATGTTCTGGTACCTATGGTACCCTTATTTCCATTTCTCTCCTAACATTGCGTCCCATCTTGCTATCCAAATGGAACGCATACACCTTTAAGGGCAATGACATCATCGCCGAGCGCCGCTATGAGCGGCTATTTCAATCGCCGGTTTGCTCTCACTCATTGCTCGATCAAACCACATTTTCACCTTACCTTGTCTTGTGCTGCCGGAGCTTCTAGCTATACCCTTGCCTGAACTGAACTGGAACCTCGCTGCCGATCCCGTATCTTGCTACCGGATCACTCCTTACTACTGGATCTTGCTACTACTAACTATCTAGTGATAAGTACCCCGCAGGGGATTCCTTCCTAACCTATACTTTCACTATCATCTACTGCATATTACAAAGACTATTACTATCTAATCTATTCCTATCATCTGCATAAGATTGTTAGCTCTTGGGACTACCATCATCTATCATTGCACTAGGTTACTCTATCTTGTATACATTCTGCTGTCCCCTACCATCTGTACTATACATGATTGCTAGAACCTATCTGCATACTACCATCACCTACCACTCTCCTGAATACTATTACTGAGTGCTCACCATACTATCGCCTGTCTCTCACCTCTATACTATCATATATTCTATCACTCCAGGAACATCATATTGAGTGTATGTATATTGCATAACAGGCTGTGCACGGTGATGAAGTCCTGAGAGTTGGATATGTTGTTCAACAGAATCTCTACACGACTACTGAGTGTAACAATTCTGCAGCTGCAAATCCATTCATTAACAAAAAACGCATGAGCGTTACAGGTTGGAAAGTTCTTCTCTCAGCCTGCTAGGCTGCTCTTATGTCTAAATCACCCTGTGTCTTACAGGGACACAGGGTGCCCAAGAAGCCCAGTCTGGCCTGCCCAAACCAGACTATCACAGGCTGATCGGCTATGAGAGCTCCATGCGCCTTGCCAAGACAAACTTACAAACTATGTGGCATTTTGTCAAGGAAGCTGCCATGAAGGATTGACTCTTTGGGACTTGTTACCCGACTAACTCAGGCACTGACCGATTGTAGGTCTGGTACCTGGTTCGTCTACTTTGGGGGGAAGATATGTGACAGTACTCACCGTCACTGGAAGTTGAAGACAGAGGATTAATGGTTTGAATTGCTTCAGATGGGACGGTCATATTTGCCAGCCATATCTCCATATAGGAGTATAAAGATTTATTCCCATTTGCCATGAAATCTGTTCTTCCTAAATGCTGTGTATATTACATATCTTTCAATGTCAGACAGGTTTTCCTTTTGTTGTGTATTGGGAGGGAATGTGGATTGCCCTTTCGCATTGTTAAGTGTTAATGACCTCCCATTGTTCTGTCTGTCTGCCTTAAGAGAAACTTATAGGTATGTGGATTGGATGCTAAGGGGGAGGGGGGATTGTCCCACATTGTATATTTTTGTGTATACTGTATGAGAGTGTAAAACTCTGTTCCTATTGGATTGTGAATATCACGTCCAGTCTTCAACAAGGTCCACCTGGGTGGTAACCTTGTGGGTGAAAACTGTATAGAAGTCTGTTCAATAAAGAAGAAGGAAATTAGTTATTCACCCTCAATCTAGAGTCTTGTCTCTTATTGGGGGAATCTGCAGTAAGGGATTGCTATGGTCCTCCATACTCCCTTAGAGAATCACTAAGTTCTTGTAAGAGCTTGTGTAAGAGCTTGTTCGTGCTGCACTCTCTGGGGAAAGGAGGTTCACCCACAGGAACCTGGAGCCTTGTCGTAGGTCCAGGGTGGGTAGGAGATTGTGAGACCCTAACCAAGCTGGGGCTGTTAGTGGGGTCTGAAGTAGTTACGGTGTCTGGTGGAGTGCTTGGAGCCCCTCGGGAAGCACTAGGAGCATCTGTCAATGGAGGTACCCAGTCAGGGGTGCCCTGTTCCGTTACATGTACCATTTGCTGATTTGCTGTATTGTCTGATTCACAAAATGAGAACCATTATCACTGTAAATGATGGAAGGGATCCCAAACCTGGGAACTATTCCCTTTATGATTACCTTGGCCACTAACTGCCCATCAGGGAGTGTCAGGGGAAATCTTTCCACCCATTTCGTGTATAAATCAACTATTATTAGGCAAAATTTCTTATTTTTGCATTTGTTCAGTTCAATAAAATCCATACAAATTGTGTGAAAGGGGTAAGGAGGCTTAGGGAACCGACCTCGTAGAGGTCTAAATGCTCCCTGCACATGATACCTATTACAGGTTGAACATGTCAAACAAAAATGTTTTGAGTAATTAGTGAAACCATACGTTGTGAACACTTTGTTAACCATCTGTACCATCCCCCCTTTTGAGACATGGCTTTGCCCATGGCTCAATAAGGCTGCATATCTAAACAAGGAGGAAGGCAAAATAGGTTTGCCTTCAGTACTTGTGTAGATACCTTTCGCCTGTATCGCTCCTTTTGATAACCATTTTTGTTTTTCGCTTTCGGGTGCTGTTCTCTGCATTTCTGTCAGCCAGGTCTCATCTATTGTTTTCTGTATTTCTACTGGTTTAGCAAGATAGGAGTTTGTTTCCTGTTTACCTCCAGCTGCCTCTTTCGCTGCCTTGTCTGCTAAGGCATTCCCTTGTGTGATAGGATCTGTCCCTTTCTTATGGGCTGCACACTTACATATAGCTACTTGAGCTGGCTTCTGTACACTGTCTAGTAAGGCTAAGATGAGGTCCCTATGTTGGATAGGTTTGCCTGTTGATGTGACCATGCCCCTATTTTTCCATTGTTGTGCGAATACATGTATAGTGGAGAAAGCATACTGACTATCTGTATATATGTTCACCTTTTTCCCTTTACCCAGGTCACATGCCCTGGTTAACGCTATGATATCTGCTTGTTGAGCTGAATAGAAACTGGGTAATTTACCTGTTTCAACAATCTGGTTATGTGTTACCACGACATAGCCCGTTTGGTTTGTTCCTATATCATTCTTTTTGCTGGATCCATCAACAAAATATGTAACATCAGCATTATCAAGTGGTACATCTGTGAGATCTTTTCTTGGAAGTATTCTTTCATCAATTTGAGCTATACAATCGTGTGGCTCTCCTTCAACAGGTGTAGGCATAAGTGTGGAAGGGTTCAGTGTAGTACATCTTTCAATGGTAATATGGGGTTGCCCTAAAAGAGTGGTCATGCATGACAGATGCCTTGCTGGAGACAAGTAGGAAATTTTGTCCTGCAGCAAAACTACTGAAATGGCATGTGGAACCCTCAAGACGAGGGGGTGAAAGAGAACTATCGTGGCTGAAGACTTAATGGCCATCAGGGCTGCTACAACAGCTTGGACACAGTGGGGTAAACTATGTGCCACTGGATCCAACCTGGTAGAGTAAAATGCAATTGGTTTGTGCTTGTCACCATATTCCTGAGTGAAGACAGAGGTCATATACCCATCCTTACAATCTACTGTTTGATAGAAAGTCTTTTTGTAGTTGGGAAATCCAAGAACCGCTGACCCCACAATCAATTATTTAATCTTAGTAAAGGCTTTCTCTGCCCCTGAAGTCCATTGTATTTTGTCTCTAGCTGACATTGTAGTGCTATGAATCAGTTCAGCTAAGGGAGCTATTTCTGTTGCATAGTTTGCTATCCAAGACCTGCAAAAATGAGCCATCCCAAGAAAAGACATAATTTCCTTCTTAGCGCGTGGTCTAGGAACCTGAAGTATAGCCGTCTTACGGCCGTCATCCAGATGCCTACCTTCCTGTGATATAGTATATCCTAAGTACTTCACCTGTGTCTTCCAAAGCTGCAACTTATATTTACTGACCTTGTGTCCCTGCTCAGCAAGAAAGGACAACAGGGCCAGCGTATCTCTTTGGCAGCTTAATTCTGTAGGAGATGCCACCAATATGTCATCCACGTACAGAAGTATTTGGCTGTCACAGGGAGGTGTAAACCTGGACAAGTTGTTGGACATTTCTTGTGAGAAAATTGTGGGACTTTCACAATACCCTTGCGGTAATCGCGTATGTGTATACTTTTTTTGCTTATAAGTAAATGCAAACCAGAACTATCTTTATGCAAAGATATTGAAAAGAATGCGTTACCTATATCAATAACAGAGAATACTCTGTTCTCAGGCTGAAGATCGTTCAGGAGGACATGGGGGTCAGGCACAACTGGGGCCCGTGGCACCACAGCCTTATTTACTGCCCGTCGGTCCTGAACAAGCCTCCACCCTCCCTGCGGTTTTCTAAACAGGGAACAATGGTGTATTACAGGGCGAATCTGGACATTCTATGATTATACCTCTATCCAACAATTCTTTAATTACAGGATCCACCCCAGCTTCTGCATCTTTTCTTAAGGGGTATTGTTTTTGATAGGGTCTCATAGTACTTTTAGGGGTGATTTGTACTTCAGTTGCCGTTTTGATCAGTCCAACATCAGTCTTTCCTTTTGACCAAAGATAGTCGGGGATGTCTTTCAATGCATCCTCTTCCTCCTGGGTCAAGAGGAATAGTCATTCCTTGTCGTATTACCCTCCTGAAAGGTGCACTCCTGGAGTACATTGTGTGACCCAATTAAGGTTGAAAGACTGGATTCCCTTTATTTTCTGTTGTTCAGGTGTCATATGTACCCAGTCGGTCAAAAGTTCCCCTAACTCATACCAATCTTATGAGACATTCCAAGTAATTGATACATGGGGTACAATTCTTCCCCTATGTAACTTGAATATCTCATCAGCAAGGAGACAGGTGGCCACGCTGTTTCCCTCCTGATCCCAGTATAACGTTTTCAACGTAATTCTGACCCCTGAAAATTTACCCAATTTTCTTTCATAATCAACATCAGTTCCTATGGAATGTTTAAAATACATAGTGCAGTGTAAATTATGTTGAACCTCATAGCTTTTCCCTTTAACCTTTTCTTCTGCTATTTTGAGAAGGGGTTGCTGCATGCATCCTGGACCTGTGGAACTTAAGTCCAAGCTGTACCAGTAATAAGGTTCACTGTCAGTCTTCATCACATACTGTATGTTCCACAGGCTCGGTGGGCTCTCAAACCCCCCTCTGCTGGTATAACTGAAATGTCTAGTGCATGCAGCAAGTCCCTGCCCAATAGGTTAATCGGACACTTTTCAGATATCACAGTTTTACATTCTGTTTTTCTTTTTGTTTGTGGGTCCTCTACAAGAAGTTTTTCAGACACATCTTCTTCACATATTACACCACTCCCTGATTTTACAAAAAATGTTCCTTTTCTTTTGATCCCTTCAGGTAAATACTGAGGGTGAATCAAAGTTTTACATGCCCCCGTGTCACACAAAAAGGTAATTTATTTCCCTTGTACAGTGTTATTACTGGTTTTATCTCATTTTGTAAATACATTTCCACATTGCATATGTCCAACATGTCAAGTTCTCCTGAATCTATTACATTCTTGATACATTCTATTTCATTCTTCCTTTTCCACTAGTCATGCTTTCTCCTCTCTCTCTTCATCTCTCCTTGACTTTCACTCTCTTGCCATGTGGCCCTTTTTACCACACAAAAAACATTCCCCTATTTCCTTCCTACCCTCGTAATCCTTGATACGAGGTCTCCGTTGGGGCCTTTTTACCTTCCCCGTACCTTTTTCAATGACATATGCATCAGTATCTTCCTCTACAATTAAAACTTTTCCTTTCTTGTTTTATTTTTTAATTGAAAATGACGCTCAGCGTGGCGTGCATATTCAATGAACTCATGGAGCCTGCAAGTTCTGTGGGTTATCATGTGCTTGGTCACGAAACCAGAAACAATTTATTTTTTATAATTGCAGTTGCCTGCCAGTGAGTGTCAGGTCCAGACTGTACTGTGCCCACTGCAGTGCCCACCACTCATATATATACGGTGGCACAGCACCTTGCAAATTAAAAGATAATTTATTTTTTATAATTGCAGTTGCCTGCCAGTGAGTGTCAGGTCCACAGACTGTACTGTGCCCACTGCAGTGCCCACCACTCATATACGGTGGCACAGCACCTTGCAAATTAAAAAATAATTTATTTTTTATAATTGCAGTTGCCTGCCAGTGAGTGTCAGGTCCAGACTGTACTATACCCACTGCCCAACACTCATATAGGGTGGCACAGCACCTTCCATGCATAGTACCACTAATCTAAAAAAAAATGATAGGCAGAGGCAGGCCACCCCGCAGGGGCCGTCGTGGTCGTGGTGTTGTGATTTCCTTTGGCCCTAGAATAATGCCCAGTGTTCAGAAGCCACGTACCCTGAACTCAAAAAATTCTGAGGGCATAGTTGACTGGCTTACACAGGACACCCAATCTTCTACAGCTTCCGCTCGGAACCTTGATGCACCATCCTCCTCCAGCTCAGCTTCGGGCAACTCTCAATTTACCACTCGCCCACCCGCCGGTACCACCGACACTAGCACCACAGCCGCTTCACTTGATCTGTCAGAGGAGTTATTTACACATCAGTTGGAAGAAATGAGTGATGCGCAACCATTAGTGCCAGAGGATGTAGATAACGGGGATATGTCTCAGTCAGGCAGCATTATACACATGGACGTACATTGTGATGATGATGATGTTGTACCTGCTGCTGCTGCCTTTGCTGAGTTGTCAAGTGAAGCGGCTGATGACGACGATGTGTCTGTGGATGTCACCTGGGTGCCTGCTCGAAGAGAAGAAGAGGGGGAAAGTTCAGATGGGGAGACAGAGAGGAGGAGGAGACAAGTTGGAAGCAGGGGGAGGTCATCGCAAGGAGCTAGTGGCACAGTCAGACAGCATGTATCGGCACCCGGGGTCAGCCAGGCAGCACGCCAATCAATGCAAGCTGTTGCCACCACCAGAATGCCGTCATTGCAAAGCTCAGCAGTGTGGCATTTTTTTTTTGTGTGTCTGCCTCTGATAACAGCGATGCCATTTGCAACCTGTGCCAAAAGAAACTGAGTCGTGGGAAGTCCAACACCCACCTAGGTACAACTGCTTTGCGAAGGCACATGATCTCACATCACAGACGCTTATGGGATCAACACATGAGTACAAGCAGCACACAAACTCAAAGCCACCATCCTCCTCCTGGTCCAGCATCTTCAGCCACATCAACCACTGCTGTCCTCCTTGCCCCCTATCAACAACCCGCCACTCCGCCTCTCACCTTCAGCAGTTCCTGCTCATCTGCCCACAGTAAGGTGTCTGTCAAGGAAATGTTTGAGCGTAAGAAGCCAATGTCACAGAGTCACCCCCTTGCACCCCAGGGCACCCCCTTGCCCTGCGTCTGACAGCTGGCTTGTCGGAACTTTTAGCCCGTCAGCTTTTACCATACAAGCTGGTGGAGTCTGAGGCCTTCAAAAAATTTGTAGCTATTGGGACACCGCAGTGGAAGGTACCCGGCCAAAATTTTTTTTCACAAAAGGCAAACCCCGACCTGTATTGTGGAAAAGGAAGTCATGTCATGTCTGGCACACAGTGTTGGGGAAAGGGTCCATCTGACCACTGATACCTGGTCTGCAAAGCACGGTCAGGGCAGGTATATCACTTACACTGCGCATTGGGTAAACCTGCTGGCAGCTGCCAAGCATGGAATGCGTGGCTCTGCAGAGGAGTTGGTGACACCTCCACGACTTGCAGGCAGGCCTGCTGCCACCTCCTCTACTCCTCCTACTCCATCCTCTTTGCTAACCTCCTCAGCTGAGTCCTCTTCTGCTGTTGCGTCTTGCTCCACACCAACTGCACCCCCCCAGCTCCCCAGGGGCTACTCCACATGCCAGATACGACAGTGTCACGCCGTCTTGGGGTTGACTTGCCTGAAAGCAAAGAGTCACACCGGACCAGCACTACTATCCGCCCTGAACGCACAGGTGGATCAGTGGCTGACCCAGCACCAACTGGAGATCGGCAAAGTGGTGTGTGACAACGGAAGCAATTTGTTGGCAGCATTGAATTTGGGCAAGTTGACACATGTGCCGTGCATGGCACATGTGTTGAATCTGATTGTACAACACTTTGTGCATAAGTACCCAGGCTTACAGGAAGGTGTGTGGCCATTTCAGGCATTCCTACACGGCCATGGCGCACTTTTCAGATATTCAGCGGCGAAACAACATGCCAGTGAGGTGCTTTATTTGCGACAGCCCGACAAGTTGGAATTCAACACTTCAAATGTTCGACCGCCTGCTCCAACAAGAAAAAGCCATCAACGAGTATTTGTATGACTAGGGTGCTAGGACAGCCTCGGCGGAGCTGGGTATTTTTTTGCCACGTTACTGGACGCTCCTGCGCAATGCCTGAGGCTCATGCGTCCTTTTGAAGAGGTGAAAAACCTAGTCAGTCGCACCGAAGGCACCATCAGCGACATCATCCCATGTTTTCTTCCTGGAGCGTGCCCTACGAAGAGTGCTGGATCAGGCCGTAGATGAGCGTGAAGAGGAAGATTTGTGGTCCCCATTAGAGTTGAGCGGACACCTGGATGTCCGTGTTCGGCGGGTTCGGCCGAACTTGAAAAAAAAGTCCGGGACTCTTTCCGAACTTTACCCGGACACCGAACCCCATTGAAGTCAATGGGGACCCGAACTTTCAGGCACTAAAATGGCTCTAAAACACCAATGGAAAGGGCTAGAGTGCTGCAAATGGCGGCAAAACGTAGTTAAGAGCATGGCAAATGCTCTGCTAACAAATGTGGATAGGGAAATAACTTAAAATAACAAAAAAAAACAGAAAAATAAAACAATTTTCTTCATCTGTGAAGGACGAGGCCCATATGGAGTAGGAGGGAGGTTGAGGTGGCGGTGGATGTGGCGGTGTAGGTGGAAGCGGCGGTGGAGGAGGACGAGGTAGTTAACACTGCTTTTTTTCAGTCATTTTAAATGAGGGTACACCCCAAAAGAGTGAGAAAGATCAAAAATATAACAATGGCTGGGTAAGGTTGGTATCCATCTCTATTCTGCACAAGGTACGGAAAAGTCCTGTGGGATCCATGCCTGGTTCATTTTAATGAACGTGAGCTTGTCCACATTGTCTCTGGACAGGCGGCTGCACTTGTCTGTGGTAACACCCCCAGCCGTGCTAAATACACGTTCAGATAATACACTGGCTGCAGGGCACGCCAGCACCTCCAAGGCGTAAAGGGCAAGCTCAGGCCATGTGCCCAATTTGGAGACCCAGAAGTTGAAGGGGACAGACCCGTCACACATACTGCTCCACCATGTTGGTGAAATGCTGCCTCCTGCTAAGACGTTCCATATGAGCTGCTGGTGCTGCTGTTTGTTGTGGCGTGCTGACAAAGCTTTTCCACATTTCGGCCATGCTAACCCTGCCTTCTGAGGTGCTGGCGGTGCCCTGGTTGCGTTCGCGACCTCTTCCTCCTCCTCCTCCGCCTTGGCCTTGTGCTTCCACTGTGGCTCCGCTGTCAGGTGGGAATGCCAGCAGCATCACATCTACCAGCTTGAGCTTGTACTCGCGCATCTTGCGATCGCGCTCCAGTGAGTGAATTAAGGACAGTACGTTGTCCTTGTAACGGGGATCCAGCAGCGTGGCCACCCAGTAATCAGCACAAGTTAGAATATGGGCAACTCGGCGGTCATTGTGGAGACACTGCAGCATGTAATCGCTCATGTGTGCCAGGCTGCCCAGAGGCAACGAAAGGCTGTCCTCTGTGGGAGGTGTATCGTCTGTGTCCTCTGTATCCCCCCAGCCACGCACCAGTGATGACCATGAGCTGGCCTGGGTGCCACCCTGCTGTGAACATGGTTCCATCTCCTCCTCCATCTCCTCCTCCTCATCCTCCAGAACTGTGCCCCTGCTGGACAATTGTGTCCCTGGCGTTTGTGGGTGCAGGAACCCACCCTCGGAGCCACTTGCGAATGACTGCCCTGAAAGCCTTGAAAATGTTACCTCTTCATCCTCCTCCTCCTCATCCTGTGCCACATCCTCTTCCATCATCGCCCGAATCGTTTTTTGAAGGAGGCATAGAAGTGGGATAGTTAAGCTGACAACGGCGTCATCGGCACTGGCCATGTTGGTGGAGTACTCAAAACAGCACAACAAGGCACACAGGTCTCGTATGGAGGCCCAGTTATTGGTGGTGAAGTGGTGCTGTTCCGCAGAGCGACTCACACGTGCGTGCTGCAGCTGAAACTCCACTATGGCCTGCTGCTGCTCGCACAGTCTTTCCAGCATGTGCAAGGTGGAGTTCCACCTTGTGGGCACGTCACATATGAGGCGGTGAGCGGGAAGGCCGAAGTTACGCTGCAGCGCTGACAGGCGAGCAGCAGCAGGGTGAGAACGCCGAAAGTGCGCACAGATGGCCCGCACTTTCTGAAGCAGCTCTGACATATCGGGGTAGTTTTTAAGGAACCTCTGCACCACCAAATTCAGCACATGCGCCAGGCAAGGGATTTGCGTCAAACCGGCTAGGCCCAGAGCTGCTATGAGATTTTGCCCGTTATCGCACACCACCAGGCCGGGCTTGAGGCTCGCTGGCAGCAACCACTCATTTGTCTGCTGTTCCATGCTCCTCCACAACTCCTGCGCGGTGTGTGGTTTTTCCCCCAAACAGGCAAGTTTTAAAACTGCCTGCTGTCGTTTACCCCTGGCTGTGCTGAAGTTGGTGGTGAAGGTGTTACACTGACCGGATGAGGAGGCGGTAGAGGATGAGGAAGCGGAGTAGGAGGAGTTAGGAACAGGAGGCAAACTGAAGCGCCCTGCAATCCTCGGTGGTGGAAGGACATGCGCCAAATTGCTATCCGCCTCAGGCCCATCCGCCACTGCATTTACCCAGTGTGCCGTTAGGGAGATATAACGCCCCTGACCGTGCTTACTGGTCCACGTATCGGTAGTTAGGTGGACCTTGGCACAGATAGCGTTGCGCAGTGCACACCTGATTTTTCCCCCACTTGGTTGTGCAGGGAAGGGATGGCTTGCCTGGAAAAGTAGTGGCGGCTTGGCACGACGTACTGTGGGACAGCCACCGACATAAGGCTTTTAAAACTGGGCGTCTCCACCAGACAGAATGACAGCATTTCAAAGGCCAAGAATTTTGAAATGCTGGCATTCAGGGCCAGGGATCGCGGGTGGGTAGGGGGGTACTTCCTCTTCCTCTGAAGTGTTTGGGAGATGGAAAGCTGAACGCTTCCACGGGACATTGTGGAGATGGTTGGTGACCCAGGTGGTGGTGTTGCTGACAGATCATCTGTTTGCGGGGTGGCAGGTGCCGGTATCACTACAGAGGTTGATGAAGAGGCCGAGACTGCAGCAGAAGAGGAAGCAGGAGGAGCCAGAGACCTTTCTTTGTTTTGAAGGTGTCTACTCCACTGCAGCTCGTGCTTTGCACTTAGATGCCTGATCATGCAGGTTGTGCTCAGGTTGAGAAGGTTTATGCCTTGCTTCAGGCTCTGATTGCACAGGGTGCAAACCACTCGTGTCCTGTCATCAGCACATTTTCTGAAGAACTTCCACGCTAGAGAACTCCTTTGAGCTGGCTTTGGTGCGCTCATTCCCTTGCTGCGTTGGGCAGTAGCAGGCGTAGTGTCTAGGGAACGGCCGCTCCGCTTCTGCACCCTGCTCCTTCTGCTGTGCTGGTGGCTCTTTGCGACCACCGCCTCTTCCTCCAAACTACTCAGGTCACCTGCATGACCTTCATTCCATGTGGGGTCAAGGACCTCATCGTCCTCCACATCATCTTCCACTCAGTCTTCACCCCTGCCCTCCTTGTCGGTCTCCACAATTCTGAGTACCGCAGCAGTTGGCACCTGCGTTTCGTCATCATCGGAGACGAGCTGCGATGGTCCTTCCATGTACTCATCTTGAGAAATAAGTGGTTGGGCATCGCTGCACTCAATCTCTTCCATTTCTGGGGCAGGGCTAGGTGGATGGCCCTGGGAAACCCTGCTGACAGAGTCATCAAAAAGAAGAAGAGACTGCTGCATGACTTGGGGCTCAGACTGCTTGCCAGGTGAATGACGGTTGGACATCGGCTGCAGGTGCCAACTCTGACCTTTCTGCAGGAGACTGGGTGGGAGACAATGTGAAGGAACTGGAGGCACTGTCAGCAGCAAACCAATCTACTATCGCCTCTACTTGTTCTGACCTCATCACTTCTAGAGGCGCATGATGCCCTACCAAATACTGCTGCAGGTTCTGTCGCCTACTCACACTTGAGGAAGGTGTTTTACTTGTGCGTGTAGCTGGCACAGATCGACCACATCCTCTCCTTGCAACAGGAGCTCTACCAGCAGCACCACGACCCAGGCCACGGCCCCTATTTGACGGTCTCCTCATATTTCTGTAATTTATGATCTTGCCCTAGAAAGGTGTTTATTCAATAGCGGAACAAAACAACAACAGTATCGCACGGGTGTATCTCACAGTCAAATATGCAAACCATGCCGCAATTTAATTTATTTTACCCCAAAAGGGTGTTTATTAAATAGCGGAATAGAAAAACAGTATACAAATACAACAGGTGTATCTCACAGTCAAATATGCAAAGTATGCCGCAATTTAATGTTTTTCATCCCAAAAGGGTGTATATTGAATAGCGGAATAGAAAAAAAGTGTATCTCACACGTACAAACACAGACTAGGCCCCGATTACAATTTTTTGTACCCTAAAGGGAGGATGAGGAAGAGAAGTAGGAGGAGTTCGGAACAGGAGGCAAACTGAAGCGCCCTGCAATCCTCTGCGGTGGAAGGAGATGCGCCAAACAAATTTAAAAGGAGTATCTCACACGTACCAATACAGACTATGCCGTAATTTAATTTTTTACACTCCAAAAGGGTGTATATTGAATAGCGGAATAGAAAAATTTTTATAAAACGGTGTTTCTCTTACGTCCTCCGACAGTCGCCGCCTCTTCATATTCGTCACATATGGGGTATTAGACTTTGCTCCGAAGGAGTAGCTAGGCAACAGAATATGTTAACATTAAAGCTTTTAACATATCCCACCCTCAAGGGGTGGTCCCCTCAGTCAATACCCTCCTACTTCCTGCAACCATATCTCAGTTTCAATGTCTAGCTTGTCAGGAGTGGCTGGCTCTCTCTGTGCTGGGGCTTTGTGCCCCAGACTCTTTCTTCTTTTTTGATTTTTTGTTTGAGTTTTCTCTCTACCTTTACTTAGCTGTTCTTTTTGTCAGCATTAGTTAGTTCTTCGGATGAAGAGGATCATGCGGGCTGGGTCTCGGGCTGATCCCCCTGGTCGCAGGTCGTGGGTCAGTGGCTTCCCAGCCTGCCATCGAGCGTTCAGCCAGGTAACGCTCCTGGCACAGTGAACGACCCATCCCTGTTCGGTGCAGGGATGATTGGTGAGGTGGCTACCTCACTGGACGCTGTGCGGTTTCTTAACCCCCATTCTGTGCGTCTTGTATGCGACTCTCCCTGCCTCATGTGCAGCGGCTTGTTCACCTGTGCGGGTCCCCCACGCCATTGTGAGGTAAGTGTATCTATGTGGGGACCTGTCTGTCTGGGGGGGTGTCAGTCTGGGACTGTGTAACCTGCCTCTGTTCACACTGTTTGTCTCCCTATCACTCGGCTGCATGCTGTGGGCTGCAAGGGGGGGGAGCTGTGTGACACTGTGTGTGTCAGCCTTGTCAGTGTGAGAAGCTGTGTGCTGTGGGGCATGTTTTGTGGCATGTTTGGGCACTATACAGCGATCGCTGCGGCGATCTAACATGTTTTTTTATACATGGATGACATGTGTGCATTACTGTACTGTGGAGCGGCGGTTTCGGCGCCAAACGGTGCCATTTTGCCTACACTCGCTCCGGCCGCATGTTCTACATGCATGGCGGCCATTTTCTTGTAGCCTCCCATTGGCTTTAATAGAGCGCCCTGGCCGCATCACTTCCTCTTCTCCAGGATACACCGATCGAGGCAGCAGCGGCGAGGGTCTCCTCAGGTTATATCCTTCTTATCCATTGCCTGTGTCAGTTTTATTGTTCCTGTGGGGGTCTCATTGTGCTTGTGTGTGGTGCGGTGGGCTGCGCTCGCCGCGCTTGTTAAAGGGGCAGTTAACCCTTTATTATCCGGCATTTGTAATTGGGGCAATGGATTCTCAGGAGGGCAAATTTCCTACCGCCTTGGTGGAAAGCCAGGGGACCGCTGTTTCCCCCCCAGGGGGGGATTTAGCCACTATTGTGGCTGGCCTTGCTGCTCAGGTGCAGATGCTGGTGGCTGCTCAATCTACTAAAAGACCCAGAGTTTCTCTTTCCTCTGATTCTGAGGGTGAAGGTGATGGGGCTGTTATGGCGGGGGCCTCCTTATCGGGGTCCCGCTCCTCCCTGGATCTAGTGGGGTCCGAGGTGGAGGCTGAAGTTGAAGGGGTTGATAATTCTCCCCCTGGCTCGCCTGAAGAGCTTGCAATCATGGATGAATTGATTGCTTCCATAAAACAAACGCTGCGTTTGCAGGATGAAGTGTGTCCCCCCGCTGCCTTGGCGGCTTATGGGACGCAGAGGAAACGCAGGACGCCGCAGGTTTTTCCCTGCAATGATGATTTTCAGCGCGCTGTTAAGGAACAATGGCGCAATCTACGCAAACCTTTTGCTGTACCAAGTAGGTTCAAGCTGCGTTATCCTTTCTCGCCTTCCACTGATGAAAGGTGGTGTGTGCCGCCCCCAGTGGATCACGCAATTGCGGTTTTAAACAAATCCACTGCGATTCCTGCAGAGGATTCCCCTGTGTTCCGTGATGCCACGGATAGGAGATTGGAGTCTCTTGCCCGTCATACTTATTCTGTTACGGGTTCTATGCTTAAGGCTCTGTTTGCCTCTCTCATGGCGGCCCAGGCTGTCGCAAGTTGGACGCAGATGCTTAGGCGCGTCCTAGTGGCCGATTCGGCCTCGCCGGCGACCCTGGATATGGTGGATCAAATCCACCAGGGTGTCATGTATCTGTGTGATGCGGACTTGGACCTAGTCCCGTTGGCTGCACGTGTGCACAGCGTGGCGGTGTTGTCTCGCCGCCTGGTTTGGTTGAAATGTTGGTCGGTGGACCAATCTTCACGTAAGACCTTAGCCAATCTGCCTTATGATGGGTCTCGCCTTTTTGGGGAGTCCTTGGATGTGTTGATTAAGGGGATCACCGGAGGTAAGAGCACTCTCTTGCCCCATTTCCCCAAGGCTAAGGGGGCTTCTGGGAAGAAGCATGCTATTTTCGGCCCCCTCAGGGGTCCTTTCGTGCCTTTCGGTCGCACTACAAGGGCAAACCGTTCAAAGGTCAAGGCTCTCAGAAGAAGCCCTGGTCTGGAAAACAGAAGTCCGGTCAATCCGGATCCGCAGCCCATAACAGTGCGGCCTGAAGGGGCGCCCTCACCCAGTTTTGGGGTGGGGGGACGCTTGCTCGGTTTTCTTCAGCCCTGGTTGGCCCGCGTGCGGGACAGATGGGTTCAGGAGATCGTTCGATCTGGTTACAAGATCGAGTTTCTCTCTCGGCCGGAGAGCAGATTTTTTCCCTCAAATCTTCAACTGTCTCCAGGGCTCAGGGAGTGGTGGTTCCGGTGCCTCATCGGGACAGATTTCGGGGGTTTTATTCCAATCTGTTCACCATGCCCAGAAAGGAGGGCAAGGTTCGTCCAATTCTGGACTTGAAGGCTCTGAACCACTCTGTGCGGGTTCGCAAGTTCCGCATGGAATCCCTGCGGTCGGTGGTGGCTGCCCTGGTTCCGGGGGAATTCATGGCCTCCATCGATTTGAAGGCTGCGTATCTTCACATCCCCATTTTCGAGGGTCACCAGAGGTACCTTCGATTCGCCATTGCGGAGGATCACTACCAGTTCGTGGCGTTGCCTTTTGGTCTCGCCTCGGCTCCGCGGGTCTTCACCAAGGTGCTTGCACCGGTTCTGGCATTATTGAGGGCCCAGGGCATTTCTGTCCTGGGGTATCTGGATGACATTCTGGTTCGGTCTGCGACCAGCCAGGGTCTGGAGAAGGACCTGTCTGTCACGATGCAAACTCTGCAGGAGTTTGGTTGGACGATAAATTTTCCCAAGTCGACACTGAGTCCGTCGGTTCGTCTTCCCTACCTGGGAATGATTCTGGACTCGGTGCAGGCGAAGGTCTTCCTGCCGGAAGACAAACTCAGAACTCTTCAGGAGGAAGTCAGGTCCCTCAGGGACGTTCCGCACTCGTCTCTGCGGACGTGCATGAGATGTCTGGGATTGATGGTCTCGGCCTTCGAGGCGATTCCCTTCGCCCAGTTTCACACGCGGGGTCTCCAAGCGGAGATCCTGTCCATGTGGGACGGGCGACCTCAATCTCTGGATCTTCAAATCTCGTTGAGTCATCGCACCAGAAGAGACCTTCTGTGGTGGCTCCAGTCCCCGATGGTGTCCGGGGGCAAGTCGTTTCGTCCTATCTCGTGGACGGTAATCACTACGGATGCCAGTCTGTCGGGCTGGGGTGGTGTTCTGGGCGTTCTGTCCGCCCAGGGGACTTGGTCGGAGGGGGAGTCCTCCCTTCCGATCAACATTCTGGAATTGCGTGCGATAAATCTCTGTCTTCATCGCTGGACGGACCGGCTGCAGGGCTGCCCGGTTCGGGTGCAGACGGACAATGCCACGGCGGTGGCCTACATCAACCACCAAGGGGGCACCAGGAGTGCCCGAGCGGCTTGAGAAGTGGCCGACATTCTGTCTTGGGCCGAGACTCATGTCCCGGCGATAACGGCGGTTCACATTCCAGGGGTGGAGAACTAGCAGGCGGACTATCTGAGTCGCCAGACCCTGGATCAGGGGGAATGGTCTCTCCACCCGGCTGTCTTCCAGATGTTGTGCGCGAAGTGGGGTCTTCCAGATGTGGACCTGTTCGCGTCTCGTCTCAACAAGGTGAGAAGGTTCGAGGCAAGGACGCGCGACCCTCGGGCAGACGCGTCGGACGCGTTAGTGGTCCCGTGGCATCAGTACAAGCTGATGTACGCATTTCCACCGATTCAGTTGCTGTCCAGGTTCCTTCGCAGGTTAAACTCGGAACGCAGCACGGTGATTCTTGTGGCTCCGGACTGGCCTCGCCGGTCCTGGTACGCAGACCTTGTGAATCTGGCGGTCGACGCCCCGTGGCGTCTGCCTCTTCGAGACGATCTCCTGTCTCAAGGGCCGATATACCATCCTGTTTTACAGTCGCTGGCTTTGACGGCCTGGCTGTTGAGACCGAGGTCCTGAAGGAGAAGGGTCTCTCCCCAGAGGTCGTTCATACCTTGATCAACGCGAGGAAGTCTTCCTCGGGGAAGGTTTATTACCGTACTTGGAAGGCCTATTTTGCCTGGTGTGAGTCCAGGGGGTTTTCACCCCGCACGTACTCGGTTTCCCGAGTGCTGTCCTTCCTTCAAACAGGTGTCGATCAGCGTTTGGCGCTGGCTACGATAAAGGGTCAGGTGTCTGCGCTGGCCGTTCTGTTTCAACGTCCCGTGGCTTCCAACTCCTTGGTTGGCACTTTTGTTCAGGGAGTGCGGCATCTGGTTCCTCCTAGGAGGGATCCTCTGCCCCCTTGGGACTTGAATCTCGTTCTATCTGTGTTACAACGTGCTCCTTTTGAACAGATCAGGGAGATCTCGTTGTCTATGTTGTCCAAAAAGGTCGCCTTTTTGGTTGCGATCACTTCGGCTCGCAGAGTGTCGGAGCTGGCGGCTTTGTCCTGCAAGTCTCCGTATCTTTTTTTTTTTTTTTAAAGGTTTTTTATTAAACAAACAAAACACAGTACACCAAAAGAAAAATGGCAGTGCAACATAAAAGAGAGGATACAGAACATACAAAGCATCCTCTCCAATCATCTAACAAAATAAAACCACAGTACAGAGAATACCCAGTAATCGTGGTAAAAGGGGGGGTAACACATTATTATAAGCAATATATAACGACACATGCGGAGCAAAAGAAGGCACTGTAGACATCGCCTAGGAGGCGTCAGACACCGAGGAGGCAGTAAGATCAGAGTCTACCCAGAAGGACCAGATTTTATTGAATTTCTTCGGACATCCTCTGGCCTCATACGTCAGTTTATACAGAGGCAGAGCCTGATTAACAATAGAGACCCAAAATGGAACGTCAGGGGGTGTGGAAGATTTCCAACGGAGAGCAATAGCTTTCCTAGCATAGAAAAAGAGCAAACGCAGAAATAGTTTCGTGCGAGCCGGAGCATCCTCATCATCCACATATCCTAGGAGACAACGAAGGGGGTTACAGACATTGGACAATTGAGAGATATCAGTTATAAAGGCCGTCACCCCTGACCAAAAGGCACGGACAGGGGGACATTCCCAGAACATGTGAAAGAAGGATCCCACACCATCAGAGCACTTAGAGCAGAGAGGGGAGGATAATGTACCAATTTTATGAAGGAACAGGGGAGTGTAGTAAGCCCTATACAGGAATTTTAATTGTATGACTCTATCCCTGGAGGAAATTACAACCGGGATTTGTTCAGGAAGGACGTCATGCCAAACCTCCTCCGTCAAGTCCGGGACGTTTTCACGCCACTGGGACTCAACCACCGCCAAGCGCTTAGACTTAGAATGCAAAAGCCTACGATAATACGTGGAGACCAGTTTCTCATGTGAAGAGTCAGAGAGGAGATATTCCAAGGGGGATGGCTCCAGCGAGACATCCCGGAGGCCGAACTGCGCAGCCGCCGCATGTCTCAGCTGGAGGTAGCGAAAATGAGCCGTAGATGGTACAGCAAAAGTGGACTGCATGTCCGCAAAGGACCGGAAGGTTCCCCGGACATACAGGTGATCAACAGACTTCACCCCAAGACGGGCCCAAAAAATACCGTCGTCCCGACCGAAAAACTCCCGAAACCGAGGATTGTGCCAAAGGGGGGCATTAGGGGAGTACGACCCCGGAGGGTCGGCCTCACCCAATGCGGTAGCCGCAAAAACCCGTAGAGTGACCGAGATAAGTGCAGTGTTCGGCCTGCCCATAGTAGATCTACGGTGCAGCAAATTTTGCAGAGATTCATAGGACGTGAAAATAGCCGCCTCCAAGGCCGCCGCAGCATGATTGTCCTCGGGATGGAACCACCAATGTGCGTGTGCCAACTGGGAGGCAAAATAATAAAGGCGTAGGTTGGGCGCTGCCAGTCCCCCCGCTAATACAGGTAACTGTAACGCATCTCTGGCCACACGTGCCGGCCGACCCCCCCAGATAAATGAAGTGAAGAGCGAATCGATGACCTGGAAACGACGTTTGGTAACATATATCGGGGAGTGACTCAACACATACAGAAATCGGGGAAGGAACATCATTTTAAAAATATTGATCCTACCCAAAACCGTGAGAGGAAGCTGGGACCAGAGCTGCAAAGAAGATTTAAGTCGGGCAACCAAGGGATCTAAATTATTGGGGAGGAAACGAGACAAGGGAAGTTGAATGTCAACCCCCAAGTATCGAAACCGATCTACCACCTGGAGAGGGCATAATGCGAGAGAAGGGGGCAGAACCTGGGGATCCAGGGGGAACAGAGTAGATTTACTCCAGTTCACCCGGAAACCCGAGAAGTGACCGAAGCGATCAATAATGGACAATAGAGTGGGGAGGGATTGATGTGGATCCGCTAGATATATCAACATATCATCCGCATACAAGGAAACCTTTTCCTCCAAGCCATTGATCACAAAGCCCGCAACAGCCGCACACTGGCGGATCTGCGCAGCCAAAGGCTCAATGGCCAGGGCGAAAAGCAACGGGGACAACGGGCACCCCTGCCTAGTACCCCGAAAGATGGGAAAGGAGTCAGACACGGAATTATTGACCCTGATACGGGCACGAGGGAGATAATATAGAAGTTGTACCCATTTTATGAACCCCGGTCCGAATCCAAATTTCGCCAATACCTCCAAGAGATAAGGCCACTCCACTGAATCAAAAGCCTTGTGAGTGTCCAGGGCCACCACAACCCTGGCCCCCACAGAATCATGAGTCGTCTGAAGGTTGGTAAAAAGTCTACGCAAGTTGATCGAGGTAGACCGGCCAGGAATAAACCCCGACTGGTCCGCCCCGACCAAGTCCGTGACAACCGTATTCAGCCTCCTCGCGAGGACCTTGGCCAAAATCTTCACATCTGTATTAATAAGTGAGATCGGACGGTACGATTCACAGAGAAGAGGGTCCTTGCGCGGCTTCGGGATGAGTACTATAAGGGCTTCCGTCATGGAGGGTGGCAGACGTCCTTCCTTCAGAGCACAAGTAAACACTTTCAACAAATGGGGGACCAGCAATTCCCTATAGTGAAGATACCATTCAATGGGGAAACCATCCAAGCCAGGTGTCTTATTATGTGCAAACGTAGCTATGGCCTTGTCAATCTCCTCTGTGGTCAAAGGGGAGTCTAAGAAGCGAGATTGGTCGACCGACAATGCGGGCAATTCAATATCATATAAAAAATCATCAAGTTCGATAATAGTGTAATGGGCCTGGGTGCGGTATAAAGAGGAATAAAATTCAACAAAACTATGAAGAATATCAGGAGTTTGTTCTACAATGACACCGGCCTGGTTGGTGACCCGGGGAATGATACAAGGTTGAAAATCCGGCCTAGCCAAGTAGGCCAACAAGCGACTGTTTTTGTCCCCCAGTTCAAAAATTCTTTGATTCTGATATAACAGTTTTTTCTGGGTGCGCTCAATAAGGACGAGATCCAAATCACGGGCTCTGGCCCGCCAAGCGGCGTGATTCTGAGGGGAGGGGTCGTCAGAGTATTGCCGTTCAGCCGTATGCAATGCCCGTTCGGCGTCAACCAACTTGGTCTGACGCGCCTTCCGAGCATGGCCTATGGCAGACGAGAAGGTGCCCCGCATAGTGGCCTTGAAGGCGTCCCAGGTCAGCAGTGCCGACCCCTCCCGTCCATTGAGCGCCCAGAAAGAATTCAATTCCGTGAGCCCCTGATCAGTCACCGCAGGGTCCGCCAGCCACAGAGGGCTTAGTCGCCACAATTTATAATTAGGTGGGGACCCCAAAGCAAGGTCCACCAGCAAAGGGGAGTGGTCAGATACCGCCCGAGGGAGGTACCTGATCCCCGAGAGCGGACCCAGCAGTTCCCGAGAGAGCAAACAGAGGTCAATCCTAGATAGAGTGTGGTGTGAGCTCGAATAACAAGAAAACTCAGTAATCCCCCCATGTTTCCACCTCCAGGCGTCCGTGAGGTCCAATTTGTCTAAGTAGGAGCGCAGGGGGGTATGTTGGGAAGAAGCAGCCCCAGAGCGGTCCAAAGCATTGTCGAGGACCGTGTTAAAGTCACCCGCCATAATAAGAGGGCCCTCCGCCATTTCCAAAACCAAACCCAAAACACGGTCAAAGAATGACTTAGTAAACGGCGGGGGGACATAAACATTCACCAGGGTATAAGGTTTGCCTAAATATTCAATAACAAGGATAACAAAGCACCCCGAGGGGTCCGTCTTTAAATGTTTAATAGTGACTGGAGCGGATTTGGCAATCAAAATGGACGTGCCTCGGGCATAGGAAGAGTAGGTAGAGTGTAGCGCATACGCCACGTGTGCCCGCTTAAGGGCCATAACCCTGGACCCCTGGAGGTGTGTCTCCTGTAACAAAACAACGTGAGGACTATGGCGTTTCAAATAGTCAAACATCAGAGACCGTTTCACTTTAGAATTTAGCCCCCTGACGTTCCATGAGATTATACGTAGAGTAGACATAGGAATATACCAACAATCAGCGTTAGCGCCCCGTAGGTCAGCCCAAAAACAGGCAAACCCCGAAGGGCCAAGGCACAACCAGCATCTGAGAGGAGCCCAGAAAAAGGAGTACACATAAGACATAAAAAAAGTGACCACAGTAACATAGTAAACAAAAGCAACTGCATCGCATAAGGAGAGAGCATGACCCCAGAAACAAAAAAAGGAAAAACTGTACCGACCCTGTGGATCAAAATGGTGCAAACAAACAAACCAAAAAGAAAAAACCCGCCTAGACCCGCAGGTTGCGGATGGCAATAGTAACAAACACCCCCTCCCCCCACCCTAGCCCACCCGGCCCTCAAACCCCAACAATTGAGAGCTTTGTAGCCCATAACAACAAAAGGAAGTCAAATGCAGGGAAACGTGGATCTGCTCGTCCTGTAGTAGACAAACGAGAAAAAACAATAAAAAGGAAAGAGATGAGGGGGGAGCCCCCCCACCCCAAAAATGCCCATCAGAAAAAACAGAAAAATAGGAACCCCGACCCCCAGAAAAAGGGAATAGCCATCTGTCCCAAAAAATCAATCAGGCGAGAGAGGGTCCATGAGGAGCACCAGGACGAGCCCAGAGCCCAACCATACTATCAGCAGACAAACAGTCTTTCATCTAGGAGGAGACCGCCGGTCCTGGCGGCCAGGAGAGCCACGGCCCAAGGAGTCCACCCAGTGCGCAGCCTCCCGAGGATCCTGGAAAAAATGAGCCTTGCCTTGAGAGATGATCCGGAGACGGGCAGGATAAAGCATACTATATGGTAACTGGAGATCACGCAGCCGCCTCTTAACTGCCATAAAGGAGGCCCGCTGCTTTTGGGTGGCTGCAGAGAAGTCAGGAAAGATGGAGATAGCATTATTATTGTAGGAGACACGGCCCTTCTCCCTGGAGGCCCGTAGCACAGCCTCCCTGTCCCGGAAATGCAGAAGTTTAATGAGAAGAGGACGAGGTGGCGCCCCCGGTGGCAGGGGGCGCAGCGGCACCCTGTGCGCCCGTTCAATGGCGAATAATGGAGAAAAAACATTCTTCCCAAAGGTGTCAAGGAGCCACTTTTCCATAAATGATTCGGGGGTCTTTCCCTCCGCCCCCTCAGGGAATCCCAGAAAGCGGAGGTTATTACGTCGGAGGCGATCCTCCATGTCAGTGATCTTATCAATGGTGGCCGTGTGACCCCTCTGTAAATCAGACACAGTGGCCTGCAAGGGGCGGTGGGCATCCTCCAGGTCGCCAATACGTTGCTCCGCGTTGCCCACCCTATGGCGGAGATTATGGACATCCTGCTTCAGGAATGACATCTCCATCCTCACAGACTCAATTTGAGTAGTGAGAGAGGCCTGACAATGGCGGATGGCATCCATGATGGCAGCAAGGGATGGCTCAGGCCTATCCACCCCCACCCCTGCCTCAGCAGTGGGGTCTACGGGGGATGAAAGAAGAAGGTCACTCACAGTCTCATGCCGGTGCAGGGAGGAAGAGTCGTCAGGCTCCGAACCACCTCCGTGGGAGAGAGAGGCGGATGACTGCAAGGATCGTGCAGCAGCAGCTGGCTGGCTCGAGCTCCGTGGCGGGCCGGCGCCATCTTGGGACCGCTCGAGGAGGGAGGCCGACGGCCGGGATCCAGGCGCCTCCGGACCAGGGGGACCGATCTTCACCATCTCCGCTGATGCACCGAGGGATCAGGAGTACACGGGCGTCGGAATCAGGTGAGTAGCGGCTCGGGGTTCCACAGGATCACTGAAGGATCAGGGCAAGCAGGAGAGAGCTCCGGGACCGCGCTGCTCTCACATCAGTAGCCGGCCACGCCCCCCGCAAGTCTCCGTATCTGGTTGTTCATTTGGATAAGGTGGTCTTGCGACCTAATCCTTCTTTTCTTCCGAAGCGAGTTTCGGAATTCCATCTTAATGAGGATATTGTCTTGCCTTCGCTGTGCGCGAAGCCTAAACATCCAAAGGAGGTGAGATTACATTCTTTGGATGTTGTTCGGGCGATAAGGGTTTACCTTAAATCGACTGAGTCTTTTCGAAAGACGGATTCCTTGTTTGTTCTTCCAGAGGGTCCTCGGAAGGGCATGGCGGCGTCGGCCTCTACCATCGCCAAATGGATCAGGCAGACCATTGAACAGGCCTATGCTTTGCAGGGGAAGGTTCCCCCTGTGCCTGTGAAGGCGCACTCTACTAGATCTCTGAGTACGTCTTGGGCCTGTCGTCATGGGGCTTCTGTAGCCCAGGTGTGTAAGGCGGCGAACTGGTCGACCGTGCACACTTTCACAAAATTCTACAAAGTAGATGTTCAGGCATCGGCGGATGCTTCCTTTGGCCGCAAGGTTCTTAGTGCGGCAATTCCCTAGGGTCCCTTGTTGGGGACCTCTGGCTGTTGGGATAAGTTTTTTATCCCTTGGTTATTTGTCTTTTCCTGGGTTGTTGCTCCTGTTGAGCACTTGTTTTTCATGTAGCCCAGCTGGTTTCCTTCCTTTGGTAAGGTTCCTTTCTTTGATGCGGAGACTGCGTTGCCTTTCGGCGCGGATGCGTTTCCCACCCCTCATGTTTGCACTGCTTTGGGACGTCCCCATATGTGACGAATATGAAGAGGCGGCGACTGTCGGAGGACGTAAGAGAAAACGGAATTTTTGTAAAATCTTACCTGTAAAATTCCTTTCTCTGAGTCCTCCGACAGTCGCCGCCCCCGCCCCTCTTTTGGGGTTTGGTTGTATACTCTACTGCTATTCCACTGAAACTGAGATATGGTTGCAGGAAGTAGGAGGGTATTGACTGAGGGGACCACCCCTTGAGGGTGGGATATGTTAAAAGCTTTAATGTTAACATATTCTGTTGCCTAGCTACTCCTTCGGAGCAAAGTCTAATACCCCATATGTGACGAATATGAAGAGGCGGCGACTGTCGGAGGACTCAGAGAAAGGAATTTTACAGGTAAGATTTTACAAAAATTCCGTTATCTCAACCGTACAAACCCAAACTAGGTCCCGATTACAATTTTTTGTACCCTAAAGGCAGGATGAGGATGAGGAGTAGGAGGAGTTCGGAACAGGAGGCAAACTGAAGCACCCTGCAACCCTCGGCGGTGGAAGATGCGCCCAAAAATTGGAAAGATGTATCTCACACGTACCGATACAGACTATGCCGCAATTTAATTATTTTTACCCCAAAGGGTGTAGATTAAATAGCAGAATAGAAAATATGATACAAAAAGGTGTATCTCACATGTACAAACCCAGACTAAGCCCCGATTACAATTTTTTGTACCCTAAAGGCAGGATGAGGAGTAGGAGGAGTTCGGAACATGCAGGAGGCAAACTGAAGCACCCTGCTATCCTCGGCGGTGGAAGATGCGCCCAAAAAATTGGAAAGGTGTATCTCACACGTACCGATACAGACTATGCCGCAATTTAATTCTTTTTACCCCAAAGGGTGTAGATTGAATAGCGGAATAGAAAATATGATATAAAATGGTGTATCTCACATGTACAAACCCAGACTAAGCCCCGATTACAATTTTTTGTACCCTAAAGGCAGGATGAGGAGTAGGAGGAGTTCGGAACAGGAGGCAAACTGAAGAACCCTGCAATCCTCGGCGGTGTAAGATGCGCCCAAAAAATTGGAAACGTGTATCTCACATGTACCGATACAGACTATGCCGCAATTTAATTCTTTTTACCCCAAAGGGTGTAGATTGAATAGCGAAATAGAAAATATGATATAAAAAGGTTTATCTCACACGTACAAACCCAGACTAGGCCCCGATTACAATTTTTTGTACCCTAAAGGCAGGATGAGGAGTAGGAGGAGTTCGGAACAGGAGGCAAACTGAAGCACCCTGCAATCCTCGGCGGTGGAAGATGCGCCCCAAAAATTTGGAAGGTGTATCTCACACGTACCGATACAGACTATGCCGCAATTAAATTCTTTTTACCCCAAAGGGTGTAGATTGAATAGCGGGATAGAAAATATGATATAAAAAGGTGTATCTCACACGTACAAACCCAGACTAGGCCCCGATTCCAATTTTTTGTACCCTAAAGGCAGGATGAGGAGAAGGAGGAGTTTGGAACAGGAGGCAAACTGAAGCACCCTGCAATCCTCGGCGGTGGAAGATGCGCCCCAAAAATTTGGAAGGTGTATCTCACACGTACCGATACAGACTATGCCACAATTTAATTAATTTTACCCCAAAGGGTGTAGATTGAATAGCGGAATAGAAAATATGATATAAAAAGGTGTATCTCACACGTACAAACCCAGACTAGGCCCCGATTACAATTTTTTGTACCCTAAAGGCAGGATGAGGAGTAGGAGGAGTTCGGGAACAGGAGGCAAACTGAAGCACCCTGCAATCCTCGGCGGTGTAAGATGCGCCCAAAAAAATTGAAAAGGTGTATCTCACACGTACCGATACAGACTATGCCGCAATTTTATTCTTTTTACCCCAAAAGGGTGTAGATTGAATAGCGGAATAGAAAATATGATATAAAAAGGTGCATCTCACACGTACAAACCCAGACTAGGCCCCGATTACAATTTTTTGTACCCTAAAGGCAGGATGAGGAGTAGGAGGAGTTCGGAAGAGGAGGCAAACTAAAGCACCCTGCAATCCTCGGCGGTGGAAGATGCGCCCCAAAAATTTGAAAGGTGTATCTCACACGTACCGATACGGACTATGCCGCAATTTAATTTTTTTTTACCCCTAAAGGGTGTAGATTGAATAGCGGAATAGAAAAAAGTATATAAAATTGGTGATTTTTCAATAGCACATGTGAACACAGCAGTGTCTTATGTTTTATGTCACGGTCAGCTCAGCAGCAGGCTATGAAGGGAAAAAAAAAAATTCCCCTTTAACCTTGTAATTTTTAAATAGCAGATTAGTACAGACTATGCCACAATTTAATTTTTTTTAACCCAAAAGGGTGTATATTGAATAGTGGAATAGAAAAATGTATATAAAATTGGTGATTTTTCAATAGCACATGTGAACACAGCAGTGTCTTATGTTTTATGTCACGGTCAGCTCAGCAGCAGGCTATGAAGGGAAAAAAAAAAAATTCCCCTTTAACTTTGTAATTTTTAAATAGCAGATTAGAACAGCAATCTGTAGTAAAATATAGCTGAACGCTGCACACAACAGACTGATAAAAATATATTTTTTTCTCCCTCCTCCTCCTCCTCAGTGGGCTCAAGTGAGGGCAAAAAGA
This sequence comes from Pelophylax lessonae, assembly GCF_965119305.1. Lineage (NCBI taxonomy): Eukaryota > Metazoa > Chordata > Amphibia > Anura > Ranidae > Pelophylax > Pelophylax lessonae. The sequence continues at coordinate 107,034,161 of NC_138778.1, forward strand.
TTGTTCACTGCACCGCCCCCCACACAGCAAAATCGATGTAGATCGCTAACGGACAATTGTTCTGTCCCTGCCTAATCTCTCCAGCCTGTCCCTAAAATGCACAAATATCTTTCCCTGCCTACACTCCGACCTGTCCCTGCATTCTTTTCGGGCACAATTTTTCACTGTCTGTCCCTAATCAGCAGCAGCCAGCACGTATGATGTGTGCTCTCTCCCTACACTACAGCAGAATGACGCACCGCGCTGTGTCTCTCGAACTTATAAAGACATGGGTCACATGCTTCAGATGGCCAATCACAGCTACTAATACATTTGTAGGCATGGCTGGGATGGCTTAAAGAAGTTGTAAACCCACTTGTATAACTTTTACCTATAAGTAAGCCTATATTAAGGCTTACCTATAGGTGCTATAAATATCTCCCAAACTTGCACCGTTTAGGAGATATTTACAGTGCAAACTGCCGATGACGTCATCGGTGCAGGCGCTCTGAGGGAACAGCCACCCGTGCCGTTCCTTCAGAGCTCAGCGCCGTGAACCCAATCAGATGACCGGAGGACGCGAACCCGGAAGCAGGACGGCAGGACATGTCGCCGTCCTGTCGCTGAGGTGGCGGCACGGTGGGGGCTTCGTTTTAAGGTAAGTACTACATAATGAGCTAGTATGCGATGCATACTAGCTCATTATGCCTTTCTCTTTACAGGGCTTTTTTTTTTCTCGTTTTTTTTTTTTCGACTTTACTTCCTCTTTAAGGCACACCAGTTAAGCGCTTATTGATTGGCTGTTGAAAGCCCGCCATTAAAAGCACGCCATTACATACAAAACAGGAAATAAAATTACCGAACACGGATTTTAAACCCGAACATACAGTAAAGTTTTCGGGTCCGTGTCCGGGTAGCAAAAATCCAATTATCCGGTACGGACCCGAATAATACAGTCCGTGTTCGCTCAACACTACTCTTAACAGCCGCCGGGAATTCTGGGGTCCCAAAGAATGGTGACATTGGTCCCCGAACCTTAGGGATTGAACTAGATTCCACCACATTATCCCAAATCCGTAAGGTCTGACGTGTCATTCCAGCAAATAGAGATAAATCTCCTTGGTGAGTTGCTGGCACCCAGGCCATGGCTCCTAAGTCATAGGGGTTGATATATTGCTCCAATTAAACCCATAGCTTAGATGATAAGCCATGGAACCAAGCTACTATTCGTGTCAACACTGCCGCTTTGTAATAAGGAGAAGGATCAGGTGCTCCAGCACCAACCCTTATCTTTTGGAAGGGACAAGGTCTCATATCGTAATCTAGGTCGGCTTGAGTTCCATATAAACCAAGAAAACAATAGACGAAGTTTAATGAAATATACAGATGGAATAGAAATGGGGATCGTCCGAAACTGGTATAAAAAGCATGGAAGAACATCCATTTTCAAAACGTTTATCCTTCCAAACCAGGAAAGTCTTTTATTAGAAAAGGACAACAGATCTGTTTGAGTTTTACAGAATAAGGGCTCAAAATTTGCTGCAAAAAGCTCAGATGCCTTAGTGGGGAGGATAATCCCTAGATCAGTGTTTCTCAACTCCGGTCCTCAGGGCAGACTAACAGGCCAGATTTTAAGTATTACCTTGGGGAGATGCAGACTAGAATACAGCAATCACTGAGCAGCAAATGATATCACCTGTGATGTATTTCAGTTTTCTTGCAAACCTGGCCTGTTAGTGTGCCCTGAGGACCGGAATTGAGAAACACTGCCCTAGATAACGAACCGAAGTAGAATTTGTCTTAAATGGGAAGGAAGACGAAAGCTGCTGTAGGGTACTTATAGATGGAGACACATTTAGAATGTCAGATTTGGTAAAATTAACTTTAAAGTTACTCATTCTCCCAAACTCCTCAAACTCCTGTATAATTGCAGGTAGTGAATTATGGGGGTGAGTAACAAACAACAATAGGTCATCCGCATAGAGAGCCAATTTTGAATGAATAGGACCAGTTGTAACCCCACATATAGAGGGGTTATTCCGTAGAGCTACGGCTAGGTGCTCCATTGTCAGTACATACAAAAGAGGTGAGAGGGGGCACCCCTGCCATGTCCCATTACGAATCCTAAATGAGGTAGATAACGAACCATTAATTCGAATCCTTGCAGAAGGAGAGGAGTACAAAGCCATGATCCTTGATATCATATGAGATCCCAACCCAATCTGTTGCAAAGTCAATCAGAGAAATTGCCAATCTACCCGATCAAACGCCTTTTCGGCATCCACCGTAAGAAGGCACAATGGAATATTGTGGGAACACGCATAATCCATCAGAAGTAGAGTCTTTAAAGTGATATCTCTTACCTCTCGACCCCCAACAAACCCCACCTGAACCAAATGGATCAACTCAGGCATTACCAACTGCAGCCTATTTGCTAAAACTCTGGCATAGATTTTAAGATCCACCCCAATTAAAGATATGGGGCGATAATTTGTACAGAAAGATGGGTCTTTGTCGGGTTTTGGGATTAGAGATATGTGAGCCTCCAACGTTTGAGGCGCAAACAAAACGTCTTCTGACAGAGAATTAAACATTTTAGTCATGAAGGGAGCAAGAAGAGAAGAAAAAGCTTTAAAAGATTTAGGGGTAAAACCATCTGGGCCTGGACTTTTCCCTGAAGGAGTGGTCGAGATCGCTCTCGCCACCTCTTCTACTGTAATAGGCGATTCAAGTTCTTCCACTACATCTCCTTCTAAGCTCGGAAGAGCGGTCTTCATAATATAAGAAAGTTTGTCTGCTTCCAAAAGGGCATACTGATCTGAAGACAGTGTTGACGAAATATTATATAAAGAGTGGTAAAATTCTTTAAACGTTTGCCCGATATTATTAGGGGAGAATACTAATTCTCCAGTAGCATCATGGATATGAGTTATAAAAGTAGATGGAGACCTAGGATGCAGAGTCCTAGCTAAGTACTTTCCACATTTATCTTGAGATTTGTATTGATGCAAAGCTATTTTATCAGAATATCTGCGGGCAGATGTCTCATACAGCTCTCTAAGATGTAGACGAGCCGTCGATACATCAGCCAACGATTGCATTGTGGGCGCTTTTTTATGTTCCGTTTCCAGAATACGGAGGCGTGTAACTGCGGCCTCTCTGGCCGCTGAACGTTCCTTCTTCAATCTAGACCCTATCTGAATAAAAAAGCCACGGAGAACAGCCTTAAGTGCCTCCCATTGAATGGGGAGAGAAGTCTCATCAGAAAAATGGTCACTATAAAAATTAGTAATAGTCTCCTCAATCAGATTTATACATTCTGAATTCATCAATAAAGTGACATTTAAGCGCCAGGTCCAATCTCGTGTCGGTGAAGCCGGTAGGAGAAATGTTAAATATATTGGAGAGTGATCAGACCATACCAAAGAGTTTATATCACATATAGGGGACCAGTCTAAACAGCTATGAGCCACAAAAAAATAATCTATGCGACTAGAAGTTTGGTGAACTGATGAAAAATATGTATAATCCCGAGTTTTTGGACGCAGGATCCGCCAAACATCTATCAAGTGCAAATGAAATAGAGCCCGCTTAAAAGCCCTTAGTTTAGTGAAGGAAATTGCGGATCTCGAAGCCGATGAATCTAACAGGGGATCCTGCAGGATGTTAAATTCCCCCCCCCCCCCCCCAATAGAATTTTCCCTTCTGCAAAATTGGACAGAAGCTCTAAAAACTTCAGAGCTGTTGTTACCTGATCCACATTAAGCAGGTAAAAATATGCTACTGTAAATTTAGTCTCCCAAAGTAAGAATTTTATAAACACATACCTTCCTTGTGGGTCAGATACCTGGTCTATCACCTCAATAGGTAGCGATTTATGAATTGCAATAGATACTCCTTTTGACTTCTGGAATGGATTGGTACTATGAAACCACCTGTTAAAATATTTATTGGAGCATGAGGGTACAGAGTCAGCCCGAAAATGTGTTTCCTGTAATAGTAGTAAGTTTACTTGATTTTTATGCATTTGATACAAAATTTGCCCCCTTTTAGAGGAACCATTTTTATTCAATTGACGTTATAAGACCCCAGCTACAGCCGGGTCCGAGAGAGGTTTGTAGGTATCATAGCAAAGCGCAGTAAAAAACAGGGAAAGGCACTCCAAGATAGGAGTCCAACAAAACTATAGTGTGGGCTTAACAGACTAAGCACAACACTACGTGAATATCACGTCGAAGGCACTAACTGTGCCTAGCCTAATTTTGAAAAAAAAATGAATGAAGGGGGCAGTTCTAAGCCAGATCGGGGAAGACGGAGGAGAACACCCTGTCGCGTACCTGAGTAGAAAATTGTTACCCAGAGACGTGGCAGTGGAAAAGGAGTGTTTAGCCCTGGTCTGGGCTCTAAAGAAACTTACACCATATCTGTATGGCCAAAAATTTACCCTTATTACAGATCATAATCCCTTGGTATGGTTGAACTGAGTGGCTGGAGATAATGGACGCTTGTTGAGATGGAGCCTAGCACTACAACCATACAATTTCTCCATCCAATACCGCCCTGGCAAGTTGAATGGGAACGCGGACGGACTGTCCAGGCAAACAGAACTTTTACCCTGACAGTCGGTCGGACAGCCCCAAGTTGACCCGAAAAGGATCAATCCGGGTCTGCCGGAGTGTTCCACAAAAGGGGAGCAGTGTAACAGACCCTTACCTTTAACAGAGAATATTTGTGCTTACCTGGTTCATGTGTGTGAAGGATTTCCGTTATTTACACTCCCTGCTATCATATCTCTCTTTGCACTGTGAGCCCCAGGAAGTGACTCCTTATATGGACATTCCATGAAGTCAAGGTATGGCCAGCCTAGAGACGAATGTGTGCTGATTAACGAGGCGCTTTTTTCTACATTATGTTGATTTGGGCTGAGGCAGCTTTTGTTAAGTGTGGTAATGACCTTACCTATTTGTCTGGGTGGATGTCAGGCCATTGTTTAAGTAGTGTCTGATATACTCCCCAGGTGTATAAAAGCCTGTATTCTGGTTTCAATAAAGTGTTGTTTTCCTTGACCCTTCAAAACGTAGCTTCGTCTCGTTCCTGGAGGGGGATTTTCCAGCATTACCCGGTCATTCAACAGCTGAACCTGACTCTCCTCTTGGATCCTATGGTTGGGATTCTACTACTCCATTACTACACAGGGACTTGCCAGGAAAAAAGGACGTCCCCAATGGCTGATACCCTCTCACCACCTGGATAGCCGTTACATCCGCGAACCGCGAGTTTGCGGTGGGCCCCATTGACTTTAATGGGAGGCGAACTTTAAAAACCTTTAGGTCATATTTGCAGCCACAAAAGACATACTAGCTGTGCACAAATAGTCCCAGCACATGGACAATGTCATAACAGAAGTATTGCAATTGAAAAAGTTGCCCTAATTTTTTTTTTTTTTTTTTACAGCAAAAAATATATATATTTTTTTCATAAATCAGCCAGAACTGACAGCAGCTTTAAATACATTGTCTAATACATATAGGTCCATTCACATTGACAGAGCGATTTGTGTTTGACTGCAGCCAATCTCTAACTGCCCCTAAAGCAACCACTGGATACCTCTCCCTAAGCTCAAAAGATACTAGTAGACCTATACTGAAAAATACCAGCCCTGAAAAGGACTTTTGTGGATCTTCATAACACTATATGTGTCTAGCAAACCCTCCCTGATGAGCACAGCAGACCTCTCCCTACACTGGCAGAAAGCGGAATGTGAAATGGCCGCCAGATCGGGTCTATTTATAGGGTAGGGGGACTGTCCATGTGCTGGAATGTTTCACTTGGCTGTCCCGTTCCACCTGACGGCTGTGTCACGGGTCAAAGTTCTCCCCAATGTAAACAAATATGGCCGCCGCAAACGACGCCATGTGTCCAAAAATTTGGCGGATAGCGAACAAGCAAAATTTGCCGCGAACCTACCGCCGGGCGAACCGCAAGGCCATCTCCATTAGAGATAGGATTAGGGATAGGGTTGGGTTTAGGGTTATGGTTGGAGTTAGGGATAGGGTTGGGGTTAGGGATAGGTTTGGGGTTAGGGATAGGGTTGGGGTTAAGGTTAGGATTAGGGATAGGGTTTGGGTTAGGGTTAGGATTAGGGATTAGGGATGATCGAACGGTTTGGGTCGACCATCGGTTCGACCTGAACATTGGGTGTTCGAAATTCGGCCGAATTCCGAACTTTTTTCGGTAAAAGTTCGGAATTCGGTCACCAGAACTGCCCAAAATGCAATGGGACAGGAAGTGGGCTTTAAAAGCCCGTGATTGGCCCAGAAACGTCAGTAAAAGCCAATGAGGGGGCAGGAGTCTGCTAGGAACGTGATTGGAGTGACTACGGGGACCAGAGGCCAATCAGGAGTGAATACGCCTCCCAGTATATAACATAGCCCCGCCTAACCTCTAGCACTGTAATATAGAGGCTGTGGAAGAGAGTGGAAGCATTTGTGTTACTCCTGCTTTGTTACACAACGTTTGCTGCATAGCCGATTGCTTGTAAAGCTCCATATCAGCAGAAGAGCAGTTAGCTTACAGACAGATTGTCAGTGTAGTTAGAAATACAGCGATTGTTCTGTTTGAGTCAGAAAAAAAAAAAAAAAATTAAAGGGACAGTGTCAGTTAGAAATTATCTTCTGCTGTATGGAGCTGTTCTTTTAGTGTGAAGAAAGGGATATGCAGTGTAGTTAGGGTACTATATACCACTATAGTTAGATTCAATAATCTAGTTTTTGTAGGGATACTTTTAAGTGTCAAGGTTCCGTCTAGTGAGCACGTTGCACTGCTGATATATCTACAGCAGGTATACGTGCTTGCTAGTCAGCTATTGTGCAAAATACATTGCAGCGATACACACATCTGCTGTATTTAGCGACAACTTTGGGTCGCATAGCAGTGTGCGTTTTGCAGGTGAATTTCAATGCGCAGAGTTGTCAAAGCCTCAGTGACAAGTTAACGCCTATGCAAAAGGCTTTGCTACTCTGCGTCACACACATCTGCTGTATTTAGCGACAACTTTGGGTCGCATAGCAGTGTGCGTTTTGCAGGTGAATTTCACCGCGCAGAGTTGCCAAAGCCTCAGTGATAACTATGTCAGGTAGACCAAGGAAAGGCATACGTGGCCCTGCTGCGGAAAGGGGCACAGCTTCTACGGTGTCTAGAGGCAAGGGTGGACGTGGTGGTCAGTCCTCAGCTAGGCCACCATTGCGATTGTTCTCCCGCAGTGGCCAAGCTATACGTCCACAGTACGTACAGGAGGTGGTGGACTATATTACCAAACCCTCATCATCGTCATCATCAGCAACTACAGTGACCTAGGCAGAGAAAAGTGGTCAGTCTTCTGCAGTTGGCAGAGCAAATAAAGATGAGTCCATGTCCACCTCAAGTCCTTCCTTAGACCCAACTTCAGACATGGCAGAGGAGTCAGCTGAGCTGTTTGACCACAGTGTCGGCCATCTACTCCAGCCTGATGCTCAGTCCTTTATGGAGTTTGATGTTGGGTCTGAGGTTCAGGAGGAGGCAGAGCAAGCAAGAGGGGAGAGCAGATGGCCCACTCCATCTAAGGCCGCACCTGTTGTCTCCCGGGCCACGCCTGATGCTCAGTCCTTTATGGAGTCTGATGTTGGGTCTGAGGTTGAGGAGGAGGCAGAGCAAGCAAGAGGGGAGAGCAGACGGCCCACTCCATTTAAAGCCGCACCTGTTGTCTCCCGGGCCACTATAAATCCTCTTCTTGCTGGACCTTTTTTGAGACATCTCATGCAGATCGAACAGTTGCGATCTGCAAGATTTGTCATAAGGGAATAAAACGTGGCAAAAATGTCAACCACTTGGGTACAAGCTGCCTAACCAGGCATTTGACAACCCACCACTTGGCCCATTGGCAGGAGCATTTGAAGAACCCGCAAAAGGGCCAAAGATCGGACAGTCGGCCTCCTAGTCCTCCTCGCACTCCTCCTCGTGCTTCACCTGCACATAAGTCTGTCCCTGCTATAGTCACTCGTCACCTGTTGGCAGCCTCCACTGACAGGGATGATGATATAGCATGCAGTGTCGCATCTATCTCCAGCACACCACCAGCTGTAACATCTAGATGGCAAATTTCTATTCCACACACGCTGGAACGAAAAAAAAGTATACTCCCCGCCACCCACATGCCCAGCGTCTAAACAGTAGTTTGGCAAAACTACTGGCTCTGCAACTCTTACCATTTAACCTGGTAGAGTCTGCTCCCTTCCGCGACTTTGCAAAATGTGCAGTTCCACATTTTGGCAGGTGCCAAGTCGGCATTACTTTACCCGTAAGGCCCTGCCATCCCTATACCAACATGTGGAAGGCAATGTAGTGTCGTCCCTGGCCAAGTCAGTCAGCCGTAAGATACACCTGACGGCTGACACTTGGTCAAGCAAACATGGGCAGGGACGGTACATTTCTGTCACTGCTCATTGGGTGACACTGCTTGCCAGTGGAAGGGATTGTAGCCAGAGCTCGGTGCTGCAGCCAGTATTGCCCCCACGTCTCCAAACAGCTGGTGGTGTCACTGATCCGGGTAGATCGATCACTTCTACCCCCTCCTGCTCCTCCTCCTCCATGCCCTCCTCTGCAGCATGGTTCTTTGAATAGGATGAGGTACCACGTAAGCGTTCAAAGGTCTATTCTATGTCTCAGGCCAAAAGGTGTCACGCAGTGCTGCAGCTTGTGTGTCTAGGGGACAGGCAGCACACTGCCCCTGATATTCTTGGGGCTCTGCAGGCACAGGCCCAGAGTTGGTTTACACCACGTCAGCTGCAGTCAGGAATGGTGGTTACCGATAATGGGTCAAACCTCCTGGCCGCCCTTCGGCAGGGAAAGTTGACCCATGTGCCATGCCTGGCGCATGTCCTGAATCTCGTGGTACAGCAGTTTTTGAATTCGTACCCGGGAATGCAGGATGTGCTAAGGATGGCAAGAAGGGTGTGCAGTCACTTCAAGCGGTCGTACAGTGCCACTGTACGTTTGGCCGAAGTGCAGCGTGAGTTTCACCTGCCGGTACAACGCCTCGTCTGTGACATGCCCACCCGCTGGAACTCCACCTTGGCTATGCTGCAGCGCCTGTACACGCAGCAGAGGGCCCTCAATGAATATCTATGCGAGTACGGCACCAGCACTGGCTCTGCGCGCCTGGGCTTCTTTTCACCATGGCAGTGGCTTTTGATTAAGGATGCATGCGCTGTCCTCTCGCCATTTGAGGAGGCCACAAGGATGGTCAGCCTGGACAGCGCATGCATCAGTGACACCCTAACGGTACTGTTTTTGTTGGAGCACACACTGCGTGGCATTATGGACAGGGCACTGGAGGCAGAGCATCAGGAGGAAGAGGATGACTTCCTTGTCTCTCAAGGCCCCCTTTATCCTGAGAATGCTGACCCCATTATGCCTAGCTCCCAGAGGCCCGAGCAGGATCCAGGGGTTGCAGAGGAGGAGGAGGACAATTCTTCGGGAACTTTTGCAGGCTTTGAGGAGGAGGAAGACATGCGGCAATCTGCAAGGCCTATTTTGACTCCCTCGGGACACTTTGGAGTAGTGCGTGGCTGGGAGGAGGAGGAGCACGTTCAAGATCGTGTCATTTTGAGTGACCCCGAGGAGTCAGCTTCTCAGGCCTTTGCAAATGTGTGACGCATGGCAAACATCATGCTTCAGAGCCTGCGAAAGGACCCCAGAATCAAGGCCATTAAAGAGACTGACCACTATTGGTTGGCCACCCTACTTGACCACCGGTACAAGTCAAAAGTCTCTGAGCTTTTCCCATCCACCCAGAGAGTCCACAGGATCAAATCCCTTGAGGACAGTCTCAAGAGGATTCTGGTGAACACGTTCCCCGACTCCCGTAGGGTGCAGGGACGGGGACAACCTACCATGGACTCTACTGCGGGTCACGAGAGGAGCGTTGGAGAAGGCGTGCGGTTGACGGATGCCTTTCAGTCTTTTTTTAGTCCTCACCGCCCAGGCCTCTCAGCTGCCACATCGCATCGACAGCGTCTGCATCACATGGTGGACGATTACGTCAGGGCACAAAGTGACACAGAGGGCTTTTCATGTGACGAATCCGATCCACTGGCATACTGGGTCTTAAGATTAGACCACTGGCCTAAACTGGCCCAGTATGCCATGGAGTTGTTGGCCTGCCTTGCTTCCAGTGTCCTATCAGAACAGGCATTCAGCGCAGCTGGAGGATTCATCACAGACCATCGAACGAGACTCTCCACCGACTCAGTCGACCGTTTGACATTCATTAAAATGAATCAGTCGTGGATATCAAGCTTTGATGCACCTGATGCAGACCTTGTAGACTAGTCTATCGTTGTGATGTGGCAGCTAAAGCCTCAGTTTAAGCCTGGACCAGGGTGCCACCCTCAAACCCTCCTCTCATTCTGTTTAGGTTCACAGAACCTCATTCTAGTTTCCACTAGAAAAGATTAATTTTTTTTTGGCCTTCTGCAACACCAGCTCTTTGGGCTTATGGTGGGGAGGCTCCGCCAACACCAAAAATACCATGTTTGCGCACCTGTTCCACAGGTGCACACCTTCATAATTTTTTGGCCTTCTGCAACACCAGCTCTTTGGGCTTACGGTGGGGAGGCTCCGCCAACACCAAAGATACCATGTTTGCGCACCTGTTCCACAGGTACGCATCTTCATAATTTTTACGCCTTCTTCAAAACCAGCTCTTTGGGTTTACGGTGGGGAGGCTCCGCCAACACCCAAAACACAATGTTTGCTCACCTGATCCACAGGTACACATCTTAATTTTTTCACCTACTTCAACACCAGCTCTTTTGGCATACAGTGGTATGGCTCCGCCAACACCCAAACAACAATTTTTTTCACAGATGCATATCATTGCAATTTTTTTTTCCTCACAAAGGCAATTATTGCCTACAGGACCAGCACTTTCATAGGGTTATGGTGTCAAGGCATCGTCGGCACCACCAAAGGCCCAATTTTTAAGCATCCTTTACTTCTATTCAAAGTCAAGAGACAACAGTATTCATCCAAAACATCTCTAATCTTGTTCACTCTGCACTACATTGTGGCCCCTACCCCTAACCCTCAATGTACCCGTACATATATGTCTGTTTCTTGTGAGAATTCAAGTTAAAGTGCACCAAACACCATTTTACATGAAATAAATTGCATCTACATACATCTTTTGACTTCTTGAAAACATTTGGTAATAATAGCCCCATTGTGAAAATACACCCGTTAATTATATCCACATTTAGAGAGACAGCACCTTTTTCCAAAAAAAAAAAAAAAAACTCTTGTTCCCAGTGCACTGCATTATGTCCCCATCATACACATTGGCAGTGCAGTTGATTAGGAGCAAAAGAAAGACACCGCTAAGCAAAAAAGTCATTTTTGAAGGTTTGGCATGCTATAATTCTGGTTCTGTACATGCTACAGAGCTGAAACTTCACATGTACACTTTTTTAGAGCCCCCAGAAACTAAATCCAAAGAAATCTCATTTTTTTTTTCAATAATCTTTTCAATAATTGGCTCTCAATCAAAAACGACAATTTTTAAGAACTTTTTTTTGCCTGATTCATAGTCCCTGGGACATGACCCAGAACCCTAAGCACTTTTTAGGGGCATCTATTAGGTTTTAGGGCTTCAAAATGGTGTTTTTTGATTCCCGAAGTTCGGGTCCTATTGATTTCAATGGGGTCCGGGAATCCGAACCAAACTTTCGGGAAATTCGGGTGTTCTGGTCGAACCGAACTTTTCAAAAGTTCGATCATCCCTATTAGGGATAGGGGTAGGGATAGGGTTAGGGTTGGGTTTATGGTTGAGGTTAGGGATAGGGATAGGGTTAGGGATGGGGTTAGGGTTAGGATTAGGGTGAAGGACAGGGTTAGGGATAGGGTTGGGGTTGGGGTTAGGGTTAGGATTAGGGTTAGGGTTAGGGTTAGGGTTAAGGTTAGGGATAGGGTTGGGTTTAGGGTGGATAGGGTTAGGATTAGGGTTAGGGTCAGGGTTAGGGATAGGGTTGGGGTTAGGGTTAGGATTAAAGATAGAGTAAGGGTTAGGCATAGGGTTAAGATTAGGGTTGGGGTTAGGGATAGGGTTAGTGATAGGGATAGTGTTAGGGTTGGGGTTAGGGTTGGGGTTAGGGTTAGGGTTAGGGATAGGGTTGGGTTTAGGGTTATGGTTGGGGTAAAGGATAGGGTTAGCGATAGGGATAGGGTTGGGGTTAGGGATAGGGTTAGGGTTAAGGATAGGGTTAGGGATAGGGTTGGGGTTAGGATTAGGGATAGGGATAGGGTTAGGATTAGGGTTAGGGTTAAAGATAGAATTAGGGATAGGGTTGGGGTTAGGGTTAGAATTAGGGTTAGTGATATGGTTAAGGTTAGGGATAGGGATAGCGTTAGGGATGGGGTTAGGGTTAGGGATAGGGTAAGGGGTGGGGTTAGGGTTAGAATTAGGGATAGGGATTAGGGTTAAAGTTAGGGATAAGATTAGGGTTAGGGATAGGGTTAGGGAAAAGGTTGGGGGTTAGGGATAGGGTTAGAGTTATGGATAGGGTTGGGGTTAGGGAAAGGGTTGGGGTAAGGGTTAGGGATTGGGTTAGGGTTAGGATTAGGGATAAGGTTTGGGTTAGGGTTAGGGATAGGGTTGGGTTTAGGGTTATGGTTGGGGATAGGGTTAGGATTAGGGATAGGGTTAGGGTCAGGGTTAGGGTTAGGGATAGGGTTAGGATTAATGATAGAGTAAGGGTTAGGCATAGGGTTAGGGTTAAGGTTAGGGATAGGGTTAGAGTTAGGGTAATGGTTAGGATTAGGGATAGGGTTAGGGTTAGAGTTCTTGTTAGAGTTAGGGATAGGGTTGGGGTTAGGATTAGGGATAGGGTTGTGGTTAGGATTAGGGTTTAGGGTTTAGGGTTGGGGTTAGGGATAGGGTTAGGGTAAGGATTAGGGATAGGGTTGGGGTTAGAGTTATTTTTAGGGTTAGGGTTAGGGATAGGGTTAGGTTTAGGGTTAGGGTTAGGTTAGGTTTAGGGTTAGGGATAGGATTAGGGTGAAGGACAGGGTTAGGGATAGGGTTGGGGTTGGGGTTAGGGTTAGGGTTAAGGTTAGGGATAGGTTTGGGTTTAGGGTGGATAGGGTTAGGATTAGGGATAGGGTTAGGGTCAGGGTTAGGGATAGGGTTGGGGTTAGGGTTAGGATTAAAGATAGAGTAAGGGTTAGGCATAGGGTTAAGGTTAGGGATAGGGTTAGAGTTAGGGTAATGGTTAGGATTAGGGATAGGGTTAGGGTTAGAGTTCTTGTTAGGATTAGGGATAGGGTTAGAATTAGGGATAGGGTTGGGCTTAGGATTAGGGATAGGGTTGGGGTTAGGGTTATGGTTAGGATTAGGGATAGGGTTGGGGTTTAGGGTTAGGGATAGGGTAAGGATTAGGGATAGGGTTGGGGTTAGGGTTATTTTTAGGGATAGGGTTAAGGTTAGGGATAGGGTTAGGTTTAGGGTTAGGTTAGGTTTAGGGTTAGGAATAGGATTAGGGTGAAGGACAGGGTTAGGGATAGGGTTAGGGTAAGGGTTAGGGATAGGGATGGGGTTAGGGATAGGGTTAGGGTTAGGGGTGGGGTTAGGGATAGGGTTAGAGGGTTAGAATTAGGGATAGGGATTAGGGTTAGAGTTAGGGATAAGGTTAAGGTTAGGGAAAGGGTTGGGGGTTTAGGATAGGGTTAGGGTTAGAGTTAGGGTTAGGGATAGGGTTGGGTATTAGGGAAAGGGTTGGGGTTAGGGATTGGGTTAGGAGTAGGGTTAGGATTAGGGATAAGGTTAGGGTTATGATTAGGGATAGGGTTAGGGATAGGGTTAGGGATAGGGATAGTGTTAGGGATAGGGTTGGGGTTGGGGTTAGGATTAGGGATAGGGTTAGGGATAGGGTTAGGGATAGGGTTGGGGTTAGGGTTAGGATTAGGGTTAGTGATATGGTTAAGGTTTGGGATAGGGATGGGGTAAGGGATAGAGTTAGGGATAAGGTTAGGGTTAGGGTAAGGGAAAGGGTTGGGGGTTAGGGTTAGAGTTAGGGTTAGGGATAGGGTTGGGGTTAGGGAAAGGGTTTGGGTTAGGGTTAGGGATAGGGTTAGGATTAGGGATAAGTTTAGGGTTAGGGTTTGGGATAAGGTTGGGTTTAGGGTTATGGTTAGGGTTAGGATTAAGGATAGGGTTAGGGTCAGGGTTAGGGATAGGGTTAGGGTTAGGGTTAGGATTAATGATAGGGTTAGGGTAAGGATTAGGGATAGGGTTGGGGTTAGGGTTAGGGATAGGGTAAGGGTTAGCGTTAGGGATAGGGTAAGGGTTAGCGTTAGGGTTAGGGATAGGGTTGGGGTTAGGGTTAGGGATAGTGTTAGGGTTAGCATTAGGGATAGTGTTAGGGATAGGGTTGGGGTTAGGCTTAGGGATATGGTTAGGGTTAGGTTAGGTTTAGGGATAATGTTAGGGTTGGGGTTAGGGTTAAGGTAACGATTAGGGATAGGGTTAGGATTAGGGATAGGGTTGGGGTTAGGGTTAGGGATAGGGTTAGGGTTAAGGTTAAAGATAGGGTTAGGATTAGGGATAGGTTTAGGGATAAGGTTAGCATTAGAAATAGGGTTGGGGTTAGGGTTAGGGAAAGGGTTAGTTTTAGGGATAGGGTTAGGTATAGGGTTAGGGTGAAGGACAGGGTTAGGGATAGGGTTAGGGATAGGGTTGGGGTTAGGGATAGGGTAAGGGTTAGGGAAAGGGTTAGGGATAGAGTTAGGATTAGGGATAGGGTTAGGGATAGGATTAGGGATAGGGTTAGGGTTTGGGATAGGGATAGGGTTTGGGGTTGGGTTAGGGTTGGGGTTAGGGATGGTTATAGGGACAGGGATAGGGAAATTGTTAGGATTAGGGATAGGGTTGGGGTTAGGTTTAGGGATAGGGTTAGAGATAGTGATGGGGTTGAGATTGGGGTTAGGGACAGGTTAGGCTAAGGATTAGGGATAGGGTTAGGATTAGGGTTATTGATAGGGTTGCGGTTAGGGTTAGGGTTAGGGATAGGGTTGGGGTTAGGATTAGGGATAGGGATAGGGTTAGGATTAGGGTTAGGGTTAAAGATAGAATTAGGGATAGGGTTGGGGTTAGGGTTAGAATTAGGGTTAGTGATATGGTTAAGGTTAGGGATAGGGATAGCGTTAGGGATGGGGTTAGGGTTAGGGATAGGGTAAGGGGTGGGGTTAGGGTTAGAATTAGGGATAGGGATTAGGGTTAAAGTTAGGGATAAGATTAGGGTTAGGGATAGGGTTAGGGAAAAGGTTGGGGGTTAGGGATAGGGTTAGAGTTATGGATAGGGTTGGGGTTAGGGAAAGGGTTGGGGTAAGGGTTAGGGATTGGGTTAGGGTTAGGATTAGGGATAAGGTTTGGGTTAGGGTTAGGGATAGGGTTGGGTTTAGGGTTATGGTTGGGGATAGGGTTAGGATTAGGGATAGGGTTAGGGTCAGGGTTAGGGATAGGGTTAGGATTAATGATAGAGTAAGGGTTAGGCATAGGGTTAGGGTTAAGGTTAGGGATAGGGTTAGAGTTAGGGTAATGGTTAGGATTAGGGATAGGGTTAGGGTTAGAGTTCTTGTTAGAGTTAGGGATAGGGTTGGGGTTAGGATTAGGGATAGGGTTGTGGTTAGGATTAGGGTTTAGGGTTTAGGGTTGGGGTTAGGGATAGGGTTAGGGTAAGGATTAGGGATAGGGTTGGGGTTAGAGTTATTTTTAGGGTTAGGGTTAGGGATAGGGTTAGGTTTAGGGTTAGGGTTAGGTTAGGTTTAGGGTTAGGGATAGGATTAGGGTGAAGGACAGGGTTAGGGATAGGGTTGGGGTTGGGGTTAGGGTTAGGGTTAAGGTTAGGGATAGGTTTGGGTTTAGGGTGGATAGGGTTAGGATTAGGGATAGGGTTAGGGTCAGGGTTAGGGATAGGGTTGGGGTTAGGGTTAGGATTAAAGATAGAGTAAGGGTTAGGCATAGGGTTAAGGTTAGGGATAGGGTTAGAGTTAGGGTAATGGTTAGGATTAGGGATAGGGTTAGGGTTAGAGTTCTTGTTAGGATTAGGGATAGGGTTAGAATTAGGGATAGGGTTGGGCTTAGGATTAGGGATAGGGTTGGGGTTAGGGTTATGGTTAGGATTAGGGATAGGGTTGGGGTTTAGGGTTAGGGATAGGGTAAGGATTAGGGATAGGGTTGGGGTTAGGGTTATTTTTAGGGATAGGGTTAAGGTTAGGGATAGGGTTAGGTTTAGGGTTAGGTTAGGTTTAGGGTTAGGAATAGGATTAGGGTGAAGGACAGGGTTAGGGATAGGGTTAGGGTAAGGGTTAGGGATAGGGATGGGGTTAGGGATAGGGTTAGGGTTAGGGGTGGGGTTAGGGATAGGGTTAGAGGGTTAGAATTAGGGATAGGGATTAGGGTTAGAGTTAGGGATAAGGTTAAGGTTAGGGAAAGGGTTGGGGGTTTAGGATAGGGTTAGGGTTAGAGTTAGGGTTAGGGATAGGGTTGGGTATTAGGGAAAGGGTTGGGGTTAGGGATTGGGTTAGGAGTAGGGTTAGGATTAGGGATAAGGTTAGGGTTATGATTAGGGATAGGGTTAGGGATAGGGTTAGGGATAGGGATAGTGTTAGGGATAGGGTTGGGGTTGGGGTTAGGATTAGGGATAGGGTTAGGGATAGGGTTAGGGATAGGGTTGGGGTTAGGGTTAGGATTAGGGTTAGTGATATGGTTAAGGTTTGGGATAGGGATGGGGTAAGGGATAGAGTTAGGGATAAGGTTAGGGTTAGGGTAAGGGAAAGGGTTGGGGGTTAGGGTTAGAGTTAGGGTTAGGGATAGGGTTGGGGTTAGGGAAAGGGTTTGGGTTAGGGTTAGGGATAGGGTTAGGATTAGGGATAAGTTTAGGGTTAGGGTTTGGGATAAGGTTGGGTTTAGGGTTATGGTTAGGGTTAGGATTAAGGATAGGGTTAGGGTCAGGGTTAGGGATAGGGTTAGGGTTAGGATTAATGATAGGGTTAGGGTAAGGATTAGGGATAGGGTTGGGGTTAGGGTTAGGGATAGGGTAAGGGTTAGCGTTAGGGATAGGGTAAGGGTTAGCGTTAGGGTTAGGGATAGGGTTGGGGTTAGGGTTAGGGATAGTGTTAGGGTTAGCATTAGGGATAGTGTTAGGGATAGGGTTGGGGTTAGGCTTAGGGATATGGTTAGGGTTAGGTTAGGTTTAGGGATAATGTTAGGGTTGGGGTTAGGGTTAAGGTAACGATTAGGGATAGGGTTAGGATTAGGGATAGGGTTGGGGTTAGGGTTAGGGATAGGGTTAGGGTTAAGGTTAAAGATAGGGTTAGGATTAGGGATAGGTTTAGGGATAAGGTTAGCATTAGAAATAGGGTTGGGGTTAGGGTTAGGGAAAGGGTTAGTTTTAGGGATAGGGTTAGGTATAGGGTTAGGGTGAAGGACAGGGTTAGGGATAGGGTTAGGGATAGGGTTGGGGTTAGGGATAGGGTAAGGGTTAGGGAAAGGGTTAGGGATAGAGTTAGGATTAGGGATAGGGTTAGGGATAGGATTAGGGATAGGGTTAGGGTTTGGGATAGGGATAGGGTTTGGGGTTGGGTTAGGGTTGGGGTTAGGGATGGTTATAGGGACAGGGATAGGGAAATTGTTAGGATTAGGGATAGGGTTGGGGTTAGGTTTAGGGATAGGGTTAGAGATAGTGATGGGGTTGAGATTGGGGTTAGGGACAGGTTAGGCTAAGGATTAGGGATAGGGTTAGGATTAGGGTTATTGATAGGGTTGCGGTTAGGGTTAGGGTTTGGGATAGGGTTTTGGTTAAGGTTAGGGATAGGGGTTAGGGTTAGGGATAGTGTTAGGGTTTTGGTCGGGGTTAGGGTCAGGGTGGGGGTTAGTGTTAGGGTTAAGGATAGGGTTAGGGATTAAGGATGATCGAACGGTTCAGGTCGACCATTGGTTCGACCCGAACATTGGATGTTCGATATTCGGCCGAATACCAAACTTTTTGCGGTAAAAGTTCGGTATTCGGCCACCAGAACCGCCCAAAATTCACTGGGACAGGAACTGGGCTTTAAAAGCCCGTGATTGGCCCAGAAACGTCTGCAAAAGCCAATGAGGGGGCAGGAGTCTCCTAGGAACGTGATTGGAGTGACTACGGGGACCAGAGGCCAATCAGGAGTGAATACGCCCCACACTATATAAGATGGCCCCGCCTAACCCCTAGCACAGTGATCAGAGCCTGTTGAAGAGAGTTGAAGCAGTTCTCTGACTCCTGCTTTGCTACACTACATTTTCTACATATCTAGTGGTTCTAAAGCTCCATATAGCAGAATTGTATTTAGCTTACAGCCAGTGTAGTTAGATACAGCGATTGTGCTGGTTCTTAGAGTTACAAAAAAAAAAAACTTAAGGGACAGTGTCAGTCTTCTGCTGTATGGAGCTTTCTATTTAGTGGAAAGGGATATCTAGTGTAGTTAGGGAACTTTGTATTACATTAGTTATATTTAATAATTGAGTTTCTGTAGGGAAAGTGTGAGGGTTCTGTTTAGTGAGCACGTTGCACAGTGCTGCTGTATCACAGCAGGTATACGTGCTTGCTAGGCAGCAAAATACAGTGACAACTTAACGCCTGTTGTTCAAAGCGTTAGGTGCACTGTACAAAAGCCTTTGCAACTGTGCGTGACACGCATCTGCTGTGCTGTATCCAGCGACAACTGTGGGTCGCATAGCAGTGTGCGTTTTTCACCGCACACAGTTGCCAACGCATCAGTGACAACCTAACGCCTGTTGTTCAAAGCGTTAGGTCCACTGTGCAAAAGGCTTTGCAACTGTGCGTGACACGCATCTGCTGTGCTGTATCCAGCGACAACTGTGGGTCGCATAGCAGTGTGCGTTTTTCACCGCACACAGTTGCCAACGCATCAGTGACAACCTAACGCCTGTTGTTCAAAGCGTTAGGTCCAATGTGCAAAAGCCTTTACAACTATGCGTGACACGCATCTGCTGTGCTGTATCCAGCGACAACTGTGGGTCGCATAGCAGTGTGCGTTTTTCACCGCACACAGTTGCCAACGCATCAGTGACAACCTAACGCCTGTTGTTCAAAGCGTTAGGTCCACTGTGCAAAAGGCTTTGCTACTGTGCGTGACACGCATCTGCTGTGCTGTATCCAGCGACAACTGTGGGTCGCATAGCAGTGTGCGTTTTTCACCGCACACAGTTGCCAACGCATCAGTGACAACTTAACACCTGTTGTTCAAAGCGTTAGGTCCACTGTGCAAAAGCCTTTGCAACTGTGCGTGACACGCATCTGCTGTGCTGTATCCAGCGACAACTGTGGGTCACATAGCAGTGTGCGTTTTTCAACGCACACAGTTGCCAACGCATCAGTGACAAATATGCCTGGTAGACCAAGAAAAGGCATATGTGGCCCTGCTGCGGAAAGGGGCACAGCTTCTAGGGTGTCTAGAGGCAGGGGTGGACGTGGTGGTCAGTCCTCAGCCAGGCCACCATTTGGATTGTTCTCCGGCAGTGGCCAAGCTATACCTCCACAGTATGTACAGGAGGTGGTGGACTATATGACCAAACCCTCATCATCGGCATCATATGCAACTACAGTGACCCAGGCAGAGAAAAGTGGTCAGTCTTCTGCAGTTGTCAGAACAAATACAGATGAGTCCATGTCCACCTCACGTCCTCCCTTAGACCCAACTTCAGACATGACAGAGGAGTCAGCTGAGCTGTTTGACCACAGTGTCGGCCATCTACTCCAGCCTGATGCTCAGTCCTTTATGGAGTCTGATGTTGGGCCTGAGTCTGAGGAGGAGGCAGAGCAAACAAGAGGGGAGAGCAGACGGCCCGCTCCATCTAAGGCCGCACCTGTTGTCTCCCGGGCCAGGCCTGATGCTTAGTCTTTGATGGAATCAGATGTTGGGTCTGAGGTTGAGGAGGAGGCAGAGCAAGCAAGAGGGGAGAGCAGACGGCCCGCTCCATCTAAGGCCACACCTGTTGTCTCCCGGGCCAGGCCTGATGCTCAGTCTTTGATGGAGTCAGATGTTGGGTCTGAGGTTGAGGAGGAGGCAGAGCAAACAAGAGGGGAGAGCAGACGGCCCGCTCCATCTAAGGCCGCGCCTGTTGTCTCCCAGGCCAGGCCTGATGCTCAGTCTTTGATGGAGTCAGATGTTGGGTCTGAGGTTGAGGAGGAGGCAGAGCAAGCAAGAGGGGAGAGCAGACGGCCCGCTCCATCTAAGGCCGCACCTGTTGTCTCCCGGGCCACTATACACACCTCATCTTGCTGGGACTTTTTGAGACATCCCATGCAGACAAAACAGTTGCGATCTGCAAGATTTGTAAGAAGGGTATAAAACGTGGCAGAAATGTCAACCACCTGGGTACAAGCTGCCTAAACAGGCATTTGACAACCCACCACTCGGCCCGTTGGCAGGAGCATTTAAAGAACCCACAAAAGGGCCAAAGATCGGTCAGTCGGCCTCCTAGTCCTCCTCGCGCTCCTCCTCATGCTCCACCTGCTCCACCTGCACATCAGTCTGTTCCTGGCCCTGCTATAGTCACTCGTCACCTGTTGGCAGCCTCCACTGACAGGGATGATGATATAGCACGCAGTGTCGCATCTACCTCCAGCACACCACCAGCTGTAACATCTAGACGCCAAATTTCGATTCCACACATGCTGGAACGAAAAAAAATGTATACTCCCCGCCACCCACATGCCCAGCGTCTAAACAGTAGTTTGGCTAAACTACTGGCTCTGCAACTATTACCTTTTAACCTGGTAGAGTCTGCTCCCTTCCGTGACTTTGCAAAATGTGCAGTTCCACAGTGGCAGGTGCCAAGTCGGCATTACTTTGCCCGTAAGGCCCTGCCATCCCTATACCAACATGTGGAAGGCAATGTAGTGTCGTCCCTGGCCAAGTCAGTCAGCCGTAAGATACACTTGACGGCTGACACTTGGTCAAGCAAACATGGGCAGGGACAGTACATTTCTGTCACTGCTCACTGGGTGACACTGCTTGCCAGCGGAAGGGATTGTAGCCAGGGCTCGGTGCTGCAGCCAGTGTTGCCCCCACGTCTGCAAACAGCTGGTGGTGTCGCTGATCCGGGTAGATCGATCACTTCTACCCCCTCCTGCTCCTCCTCCTCTACCTCCTCCATGCCCTCCTCTGCAGAATTGTCCTTTGAATATGATGAGGTACCACGTAAACGTTCAAAGGGCTATTCTATGTCTCAGGCCAAAAGGTGTCATGCAGTGCTGCAGCTTGTGTGTCTAGGGGACAGGCAGCACACTGCCCCTCAGATTCTTGGGGCTCTGCAGGCACAGGCCCAGAGGTGGTTGACACCACGCCAGCTGCAGCCAGGGATGGTGGTTACTGATAATGGGTCAAACCTCCTGGCCGCCCTTCGTCAGGGAAAGTTAATCCATGTGCCATGCCTGGCGCATGTCCTGAATTTCGTGGTACAGCGTTTTTTGAACTCGTACCCGGGAATGCAGGATGTGCTAAGGATGGCAAGAAGGGTGTGCAGTCACTTCAGGCGGTCGTACAGTGCCACTGCACGTTTGGCCGAAGTGCAGCGCGAGTTTCACCTGCCGGTACACCGCCTCATCTGTGACATGCCCACCCGCTGGAACTCCACCTTGCCTATGCTGCAGCGCCTGTACACGCAGCAGAGGGCCCTCAATGAATACCTATGCGAGTACGGCACCAGCACTGGCTCTGCGCGCCTGGGCTTCTTTTCACCACGGCAGTGGCTTTTGATTAAGGATGCATGCGCTGTCCTCTCGCCATTTGAGGAGGCCACAAGGATGGTCAGCCGGGACAGCGCATGCATCAGTGACACCCTACCGGTACTGTTTTTGTTGGAGCACACTCTGCGTGGCATTATGGACAGGGCACTGGAGGCAGAGCAGCAGGAGGAAGAGGAGGACTTCCTTGCCTCTCAAGGCCCCCTTTATCCTGAGAATCCTGACCCCATTATGCCTAGCTCCCAGAGGCCCGAGCAGGATCCAGGGGTGGAAGAGGAGGAGGAGGAGGACGATTCTGCGGGAACTTTTGCAGGGTTTGAGGAGGAGGAGGAGGAAGACATGCGGCAATCTGCAAGGCCTAGTTTGACTCCCTCGGGACACTTTGGAGTAGTGCGTGGCTGGGAGGAGGAGGAGCCCGTTCAAGATAATGTGGTTTTGAGTGACCCCAAGGAGTCAGCTTCTCAGGCCTTCGCTAATTTGCGACGCATGGGAAACATCATGCTTCAGAGCCTGCGAAAGGACCCCAGAATCAAGGCCATTAAAGAGACTAACCACTATTGGTTGGCCACCCTACTTGACCCCCGGTACAAGTCTAAAGTCTCGGAGCTTTTCCCATCCACCCAGAGAGTCCACAGGATCAAATCCCTTGAGGACAGTCTCAAGAGGATTCTGGTGAACACGTTCCCCGACTCCTGTAGGGTGCAGGGGCGGGGACAACCTACCATGGATTCTACTGGTGGTCACGAGAGGAGCGTTGGAGAAGGCGTGCGGTTGACGGATGCCTTTCGGTCTTTTTTTAGTCCTCACCGCCCAGGCCTCTCAGCTGCCACATTGCATCGACAGCGTCTGCATCACGTGGTGGACGATTACGTGAGGGCACAAAGTGACACAGAGGGCTTTTCATGTGACGATGCCGATCCACTGGCATACTGGGTCTTAAGATTAGACCACTGGCCAGAACTGGCCCAGTATGCCATGGAGTTGTTGGCCTGCCCTGCTTCCAGTGTCCTATCGGAACGGGCATTCAGCGCAGCAGGAGGATTCGTCACAGACCATCGAAAGAGACTCTCCACCGACTCAGTCGACCGTTTGACATTCATTAAAATGAATCAGTCGTGGATATCAAGCTTTGATGCACCTGATGCAGACCTTGTAGACTAGGCTATCGTTGTGATGTGGCAGCTGAGCCTCAGTTTAAGCCTGGACCATGGTGCCACCCTCAAACCCTCCTCTCATTCTCTTTACGTTCACAGAACCTCATTTTGGTTATAACAAAAACTACCATGTTTGCGCACCTGTTCCACAGGTGCACACCTTTACAATTTTTGGGCCTCCTTCAACACCAGCTCTTTGGGGTTAAGGTGGGGAGGCTATGCTAAACACAAACTACCATGTTTGCGAACCTGTTCCACAGGTGCACACCTTTACAATTTTTGGGCCTCCTTCAACACCAGCTCTTTGGGGTTAAGGTGGGGAGGCTATGCTAAACAAAAACTACCATGTTTGCGAACCTGTTCCACAGGTGCACACCTTTACAATTTTTGGGCCTCCTTCAACACCAGCTCTTTGGGGTTAAGGTGGGGAGGCTATGCTAAACAAAAACTACCATGTTTGCGAACCTGTTCCACAGGTGCACACCTTTACAATTTTTGGGCCTCCTTCAACACCAGCTCTTTGGGGTTAAGGTGGGGAGGCTATGCTAAACAAAAACTACCATGTTTGCGAACCTGTTCCACAGGTGCACACCTTCATAATTTTTACGCCTTCTTCAACACCAGCTCTTTGGGCTTACAGTGGTATGGCTCTGCCAACACCCAAACAACAATTTTTGCGCACCTGTCACACAGATGCATATCATTGTAATTTTTTTCCTTACAAAGGCAATTATTGCCTTCATTACCAGCACTTTCATAGGGATATGGTGTCAAGGCATCGTCGGCACCACCAAAGGCCCAATTTTTAAGCATCCTTTACTTCTATTCAAAGTCAAGAGACAACAGTATTCATCCAAAACATCTCTAATAGGGTTGAGCGGACACCTAGATGTCCGTGTTCGACGGGTTCGGCCGAACTTTAAAAAAAAGTCCGGGTCCGTGTCCCGGACTTTTACCGAACTTTTCCCGGACACCGAACCCCATTGAAGTCAATGGGGACCCGAACTTTAAGGCACTAAAATGGCTCTAAAACACCAAAGGAAAGGGCTAGAGTGCTGCAAATGGCAGCAAAACGTAATTAAGAGCATGGCAAGTGCTCTGCAAACAAATGTGGATAGGGAAATAACTTAAAACAACAAAAAAAAACAGAAAAATAAAACAATGTTCTTCTTCATCTCTGAAGGACGAGGCCCATATGGAGTAGGAGGGAGGTTGAGGTGGTGGTGGATGTGGCGGTGACATAGGCGTGCGCACAGGGTGTGCTGGGTGTGCCTGGGCACACCCTAATCACCTAGGGCACATAGCATTGCCAGTGAGGAGATGGGAAAGATCTCCCTGGGACCTGCTCTGCTCTATTTCTCCTTGCCTACAGGTACATGGCCCCGATACATTACTCTCCCTGCTGGCAAACACATGCATGTGTATTTCAACTTTGGGGTGCACACCTTAATGCAATAGGCTGCGCACACCTATGGGCGGTGTAGGTGGAAGCGGCGGTGGAGGAGGACCAGGGCCGGATTAACAGCATCATGGGCTTGGTGCTGAGGATTTTGAAGGGCCTTAAGGGCCGTGCCTTGCCATGCACCCAGAGGAGGAAGGGTGCAGCCATGCATGCCTAATTCAACATGGGATGCTGTCTCTGAAGCCCATAAACACATCCATGCATCGCCAACTGTCCCTCCTTGTCCGGCCTTCACGCTGTGTGGGGAGGTTCTGAGGGTGCTGCCTGGGGAAGCGAGCATAGAAGCCAGACTTCTGTGTTTACAAGTGACAGAAGAGCGGTAACAGTGAATATGGCCAACCCGGGGCCTATATAAAAGGTAGGGGCCTGGAGCTGCAGCTCCAATAGCCCCTACATTAATCTGGCCCTGAGGAGGAGGACGAGGTAGCCAACACTGCTTCTTTTCAAAAATTTTAAATGAGGGTTCACCCCAAAAGAGTGAGAAAGAGCAAAAATGGAACAATGGGTGGGTAAGGTCGGTATCCATTGCTATTCTGCATAAGGTACGGAAAAGTCCCGTGGGATCCATGCCTGGTTCATTTTAATGAACGTGAGCTTGTCCACATTGTCTCTGGACAGGCGGCTGCGCTTGTCTGTTATAACGCCCCCAGCCGTGCTAAATACCCGTTCAGATAATACACTGGCTGCAGGGCACGCCAGCACCTCCAAGGCGTAAAGGGCAAGCTCAGGCCATGTGCCCAATTTGGAGACCCAGAAGTTGAAGGGGGCAGACCCGTCATTCACTACATGTAGGCGTGTGCACACATACTGCTCCACCATGTTGGTAAAATGCTGCCTCCTGCTAAGACGTTCCATCTGAGCTGCTGGTGCTGCTGTTTGTTGTGGCGTGCTGACAAAGCTTTTCCACATTTCGGCCATGCTAACCCTGCCTTCTGAGGTGCTGGCGGTGCCCTGGTTGCGTTGGCGACCTCCTCCTCCTCCTCCTCTGCCTTGTGCTTCCACTGTGGCCCCGCTGTCAGATGGGAATGCCAGCAGCATGGCGTCTACCAGCGTGCGCTTGTACTCGCGCATCTTGCGATCGCGCTCCAGTGAGTGAATTAAGGACGGTACGTTGTCCTTGTAACGGGGATCCAGCAGCGTGGCCACCCAGTAATCAGCACAAGTTAGAATGTGGGCAACTCGGCGGTCATTGTGGAGACACTGCAGCATGTAATCGCTCATGTGTGCCAGGCTGCCCAGAGGCGACGAAAGGCTGTCCTCTGTGGGAGGTGTATCGTCCGTGTCCTCTGTATCCCCCCAGCCACGCACCAGTGATGGCCATGAGCTGGCCTGGGTGCCACCCTGCTGTGAACATGGTTCCATCTCCTCCTCCAGCTCCTCCTCCTCCTCATCCTCCTCATCCTCCAGAACTGTGCCCCTGCTGGACAATTGTGTCCCTGGCGTTTGTGTGTGCAGGAACCCACCCTCGGAGCCCCTTGCGAATGACTGCCCTGAAAGCCTTTGAAATGTTACCTCTTCATCCTCCTCCTCCTCCTCCTCCTCATCCTGTGCCACATCCTCTTCCATCATCGCCCAAATTGTTTTTTCAAGGAGGCATAGAAGTGGGATAGTTAAGCTGAGAATGGCGTCATTGCCACTGGCCATGTTGGTGGAGTACCCAAAACAGCGCAACAAGGCACAATATATGCAAATGTCAAATATGCAAACTATGCCGCAATTTAATGTTTTTTACACCAAAAGGGTGTGTATTGAATAGCGGAATAGGATAAAAAACTGTGTATCTCACACGTACAAACACAGACTAGGCCCGATTAAATTTTTTCCTACCCTAAAGGGAGGATGAGGAAGAGGAGTATGGAACATGCAGCACCCTCAAATCTTCAGAAGTATGAGATGAACCCCAAAAACTTGGAAAGGTGGATCTCTCTCACACGTACCAACACAGACTATCCCCCAATTTAACTGATCCCCAAAGGTTTTTGATTAAATAGCGGAATAGAAAATATGATCCAAAAAAAGTGTATGTATATCACACGTACACAACCACACTAGGCCCCAATTACTATTGTTTGTACCCCTAAAAGGCTAGATGAGGAGTAGGGGGGGTATGGAACAGGCAGCACCCTCAAACCTTCAGAAGTATGAGATGAACCCCAACAACTTGGAAAGGTGGATCTCTCTCACACGTACCAACACAGACTATCCCCCAATTTAACTGATCCCCAAAGGTTTTTGATTAAATAGCGGAATAGAAAATATGATCCAAAAAAAGTGTATGTATATCACACGTACACAACCACACTAGGCCCCAATTACTATTGTTTGTACCCCTAAAAGGCTAGATGAGGAGTAGGGGGGGTATGGAACAGGCAGCACCCTCAAACCTTCAGAAGTATGAGATGAACCCCAACAACTTGGAAAGGTGGATCTCTCTCACACGTACCAACACAGACTATCCCCCAATTTAACTGATCCCCAAAGGTTTTTGATTAAATAGCGGAATAGAAAATATGATCCAAAAAAAGTGTATGTATATCACACGTACACAACCACACTAGGCCCCAATTACTATTGTTTGTACCCCTAAAAGGCTAGATGAGGAGTAGGGGGGGTATGGAACAGGCAGCACCCTCAAATCTTCAGAAGTATGAGATGAACCCCAAAAACTTGGAAAGGTGGATCTCTCTCACACGTACCAACACAGACTATCCCCCAATTTAACTGATCCCCAAAGGTTTTTGATTAAATAGCGGAATAGAAAATATGATCCAAAAAAAGTGTATGTATATCACACGTACACAACCACACTAGGCCCCAATTACTATTGTTTGTACCCCTAAAAGGCTAGATGAGGAGTAGGGGGGGTATGGAACAGGCAGCACCCTCAAACCTTCAGAAGTATGAGATGAACCCCAACAACTTGGAAAGGTGGATCTCTCTCACACGTACCAACACAGACTATCCCCCAATTTAACTGATCCCCAAAGGTTTTTGATTAAATAGCGGAATAGAAAATATGATCCAAAAAAAGTGTATGTATATCACACGTACACAACCACACTAGGCCCCAATTACTATTGTTTGTACCCCTAAAAGGCTAGATGAGGAGTAGGGGGGGTATGGAACAGGCAGCACCCTCAAACCTTCAGAAGTATGAGATGAACCCCAACAACTTGGAAAGGTGGATCTCTCTCACACGTACCAACACAGACTATCCCCCAATTTAACTGATCCCCAAAGGTTTTTGATTAAATAGCGGAATAGAAAATATGATCCAAAAAAAGTGTATGTATATCACACGTACACAACCACACTAGGCCCCAATTACTATTGTTTGTACCCCTAAAAGGCTAGATGAGGAGTAGGGGGGGTATGGAACAGGCAGCACCCTCAAACCTTCAGAAGTATGAGATGAACCCCAACAACTTGGAAAGGTGGATCTCTCTCACACGTACCAACACAGACTATCCCCCAATTTAACTGATCCCCAAAGGTTTTTGATTAAATAGCGGAATAGAAAATATGATCCAAAAAAAGTGTATGTATATCACACGTACACAACCACACTAGGCCCCAATTACTATTGTTTGTACCCCTAAAAGGCTAGGAGTAGGGGGAGTATGGAACAGGCAGCACCCTCAAACCTTCAGAAGTATGAGATGAACCCCAACAACTTGGAAAGGTGGATCTCTCTCACACGTACCAACACAGACTATCCCCCAATTTAACTGATCCCCAAAGGTTTTTGATTAAATAGCGGAATAGAAAATATGATCCAAAAAAAGTGTATGTATATCACACGTACACAACCACACTAGGCCCCAATTACTATTGTTTGTACCCCTAAAAGGCTAGATGAGGAGTAGGGGGGGTATGGAACAGGCAGCACCCTCAAACCTTCAGAAGTATGAGATGAACCCCAACAACTTGGAAAGGTGGATCTCTCTCACACGTACCAACACAGACTATCCCCCAATTTAACTGATCCCCAAAGGTTTTTGATTAAATAGCGGAATAGAAAATATGATCCAAAAAAAGTGTATGTATATCACACGTACACAACCACACTAGGCCCCAATTACTATTGTTTGTACCCCTAAAAGGCTAGATGAGGAGTAGGGGGGGTATGGAACAGGCAGCACCCTCAAACCTTCAGAAGTATGAGATGAACCCCAACAACTTGGAAAGGTGGATCTCTCTCACACGTACCAACACAGACTATCCCCCAATTTAACTGATCCCCAAAGGTTTTTGATTAAATAGCGGAATAGAAAATATGATCCAAAAAAAGTGTATGTATATCACACGTACACAACCACACTAGGCCCCAATTACTATTGTTTGTACCCCTAAAAGGCTAGATGAGGAGTAGGGGGGGTATGGAACAGGCAGCACCCTCAAATCTTCAGAAGTATGAGATGAACCCCAAAAACTTGGAAAGGTGGATCTCTCTCACACGTACCAACACAGACTATCCCCCAATTTAACTGATCCCCAAAGGTTTTTGATTAAATAGCGGAATAGAAAATATGATCCAAAAAAAGTGTATGTATATCACACGTACACAACCACACTAGGCCCCAATTACTATTGTTTGTACCCCTAAAAGGCTAGGAGTAGGGGGAGTATGGAACAGGCAGTACCCTCAAACCTTCAGAAGTATGAGATGAACCCCAACAACTTGGAAAGGTGGATCTCTCTCACACGTACCAACACAGACTATCCCCCAATTTAACTGATCCCCAAAGGTTTTTGATTAAATAGCGGAATAGAAAATATGATCCAAAAAAAGTGTATGTATATCACACGTACACAACCACACTAGGCCCCAATTACTATTGTTTGTACCCCTAAAAGGCTAGATGAGGAGTAGGGGGGGTATGGAACAGGCAGCACCCTCAAACCTTCAGAAGTATGAGATGAACCCCAACAACTTGGAAAGGTGGATCTCTCTCACACGTACCAACACAGACTATCCCCCAATTTAACTGATCCCCAAAGGTTTTTGATTAAATAGCGGAATAGAAAATATGATCCAAAAAAAGTGTATGTATATCACACGTACACAACCACACTGGGCCCCAATTACTATTGTTTGTACCCCTAAAAGGCTAGATGAGGAGTAGGGGGAGTATGGAACAGGCAGCACCCTCAAACCTTCAGAAGTATGAGATGAACCCCAACAACTTGGAAAGGTGGATCTCTCTCACACGTACCAACACAGACTATCCCCCAATTTAACTGATCCCCAAAGGTTTTTGATTAAATAGCGGAATAGAAAATATGATCCAAAAAAAGTGTATGTATATCACACGTACACAACCACACTGGGCCCCAATTACTATTGTTTGTACCCCTAAAAGGCTAGATGAGGAGTAGGGGGAGTATGGAACAGGCAGCACCCTCAAACCTTCAGAAGTATGAGATGAACCCCAACAACTTGGAAAGGTGGATCTCTCTCACACGTACCAACACAGACTATCCCCCAATTTAACTGATCCCCAAAGGTTTTTGATTAAATAGCGGAATAGAAAATATGATCCAAAAAAAGTGTATGTATATCACACGTACACAACCACACTAGGCCCCAATTACTATTGTTTGTACCCCTAAAAGGCTAGATGAGGAGTAGGGGGGGTATGGAACAGGCAGCACCCTCAAACCTTCAGAAGTATGAGATGAACCCCAACAACTTGGAAAGGTGGATCTCTCTCACACGTACCAACACAGACTATCCCCCAATTTAACTGATCCCCAAAGGTTTTTGATTAAATAGCGGAATAGAAAATATGATCCAAAAAAAGTGTATGTATATCACACGTACACAACCACACTAGGCCCCAATTACTATTGTTTGTACCCCTAAAAGGCTAGATGAGGAGTAGGGGGAGTATGGAACAGGCAGCACCCTCAAATCTTCAGAAGTATGAGATTGTGTTCACTGTACCCCACAAAGATTGAGTTCACTGCACCCCACAATGATTGTGTTCACTGCACCCCACAAAGATTGTGTTCACTGCACCTCACAAAGATTGTGTTCACTGTACCCCCCAAAGATTGTGTTCACTGCACCCCACAAAGATTCTGTTCACTGTACCCCACAAAGATTGTGTTCACTGCACCCTAAAAGGATGTTGTTCACTGCACCCCACAAAGATTGTGTTCACTACACCCTAAAAGGATGTTGTTCACTGTACCCCCCCAAAAAGATTGTGTTCACTGTACCCCCCCAAAGATTGTGTTCACTGCACCCCACAAAGATTGTGTTCACTGCACCCCAAAAAGATTGTGTTCACTGTACCCCCCAAAGATTGTGTTCACTGCACCCCAAAAAGATTGTGTTCACTGTACCCCCCAAAGATTGTGTTCACTGCACCCCACAAAGATTCTGTTCACTGTACCCCACAAAGATTGTGTTCACTGCACCCCAAAAAGATTGTGTTCACTGTACCCCCCCAAAGATTGTGTTCACTGCACCCCACAAAGATTCTGTTCACTGCACCCCACAAAGGATTTTGTTCACTGCACCCCAAAAAGATTGTGTTCACTGCACCCCAAAAAGGATTTTGATCACTGCACCCCAAAAAGGATGTTGTTCACTGCACCCCAAAAATGATTTTGTTCACTCCACCCCAAAAAGATTGTGTTCACTGCACCCCACAAAGATTGTGTTCACTGCACCCCAAAAAGATTGTGTTCACTGTACCCCCCAAAGATTGTGTTCACTGCACCCCACAAAGATTCTGTTCACTGTACCCCACAAAGATTGTGTTCACTGCACCCCAAAAAGATTGTGTTCACTGCACCCCAAAAAGGATGTTGTTCACTGCACCCCAAAAAGGATGTTGTTCACTCCACCCCAAAAAGATTGTGTTCACTGCACCCCACAAAGATTGTGTTCACTGCACCCCAAAAAGATTGTGTTCACTGCACCCCAAAAATGATTTTGTTCACTGCACCCCAAAAAGGATTTTGTTCACTGCACCCCAAAAAGGATGTTGTTCACTCCACCCCAAAAAGATTGTGTTCACTGCACCCCAAAAAGATTGTGTTCACTGCACCCCACAAAGGATTTTGTTCACTGCACCCCAAAAAGATTGTGTTCACTGCACCCCAAAAAGGATGTTGTTCACTGCACCCCAAAAAGGATTTTGTTCACTGCACCCCAAAAAGATTGTGTTCACTGCACCCCACAAAGGATTTTGTTCACTGCACCCCAAAAAGATTGTGTTCACTGCACACCAAAAAGGATTGTGTTCACTGCACCCCAAAAAGATTTTGTTCACTGCACCCCAAAAAGATTGTGTTCACTGCAGCCCAAAAAGATTGTGTTCACTGCAGCCCAAAAAGATTGTGTTCACTGCAGCCCAAAAAGATTGTGTTCACTGCAGCCCAAAAAGATTGTGTTCACTGCAGCTCACACACAGAAAAATGGATGTGGATCACTGACACCTGCCTATCTCCAATCCCACACCACACAGCAATATCGATTGTAGTTTGTAGAACACAGTTTCCCTAAAATTCAGCAGACTCTGTCCCTAACAGGATTGAGAAGAGATCGTAGATCAGGATTGAGTGCAGATTCACCCCACCCCCCACACAGCAATATCGATTGTAGTTTGTAGAAGACACTGACCCTATAATTCAGCAGACTCTATCCCTAAAATGCCTACAACTCGCCCTGCCTAAACACTCCGACCTGTCCCTCAATTCTATCCGGACACAAATGGTTTTTTCCTGCCTATCTTTCCCTAATCAGCAGCCAGCACATTGATGTGTGCTCTGTCCCTTAGCTAAGCAGCAGAATGACGCTGCTGCGGCGGCTGCCTCGAACTTATAAAGACTTGGTCACATGCTTCAGACGGCCAATCACAGCTACTAAGACATTTGCAGGCATGGCTGGGATGGCTTAAGGCACACCAGTTAAACGATTGTTGATTGGCTGTTGAAAGCCCGCCATGAAAAGAGCGCCAAAGCATGCAAAACCCGGAAATAAAACGACCGAACACGGATTTTTACCCGAACATACAGTAAAGTGTCCGTGTCCGTGTTCGGGTAAAAAAAATCCAATTATTCAGTACGAACACGAATAATACAGTCCGTGTTCGCTCAACACTAATCTCTAATCTTGTTCACTCTGCACTACATTGTGGCCCCTACCCCTAACCCTAACCCTCAATGTATCCGTGCATATATGTCTGTTTCTTGTGAGAATTCAAGTTAAAGTGCACCAAACACCATTTTACATGAAATAAAGTGCAATTACATACATCTTTGGACTTCTTGAAAACATTTGGTAATAATAGCCCCATTGTGGAAATACACCCGTTAATTATATGCACATTTAAAGAGACAGCACCTTTTTCCAAAAAAAACTCTAATCTTGTTCCCAGTGCTCTGCATTATGTCCCCATCATACACATTGGCTGTGACGTTGATTAGGAGCAAAAGAAAGGTGCGGTTAAGCAAAAAAGTCATTTTTGAAGGTTTGGTATGCTATAATTCTGGTTCTGGACATGCTACAGAGCTGAAACTTCACAGGTACACCCTTTAGACCCCTTAGACACTAAATGCAAAGAAATCTCTTTTTTTTTTTTTTTTAATTTTTTCAATAATTGGCTCTCTATCAAAAACGACAATTTTTAAGAACTTTTTTTTGTGGGATTAATAGTCCCTGGGGCATGACCCAGAACCCTAGGCACTTTTTAGGGGCATTTATTGGGTTTTAGGGCTTCAAAATGGGTTTTTTTGATTACAGAATTTCAGGTCCCATTGATTTTAATGGGGTTCTGGAATCCGAACCGAACTTTCCTGAAATTCGGGTGTTCTGGTCGAACCGAACTTTTCAAAAGTTCGATCATCCCTATTAGGGATAGGGTTGGGTTTAGGGTTAGGGATAGGGTTAGGGTAAGGATTAAGGATAGGGTTAGGATTAGGGATAGGGTTATGGATAGGGTTGCAGTTAGGGTTAGGGTTTGGGATAGGTTTAGGGTTAAGGTTAGGTTTAAGGTTGGGGTCGGGGTTAGGGTCAGGATTGGGGTATGGGTTAGGGATAGGGTTAGGGTTAAGGAGGATAGGGTAAGGGTTAGGGATAGGGTTAGGGTTAGGGATAGAGATAGGGTTGGGGTTAGGATTAGGGATAGGTTTAGGATTAGGATTAGGGTTAGGGTTAGGGTTAAGGATAGGGTTAGGGATAGGGTTGGGGTTAGGATTAGGGTTAGTGATATGGTTAAGGTTAGGGATAGGGAAAGCGTTAGGGATGGGGTTAGGGTTAGGGATGGGGTAAGGGATAGGGTTGGGGTTAGGGTTAGAAATAGGGATAGGGATTAGGGTTAGGGTTAGAGTTAGGGATAAGGTTAGGGTTAGGGATAGGGTTAGGGTTAGGGAAAGGGTTGGGGGTTAGGGATAGGGTTAGAGTTAGGGATAGGGTTGGGGTTAGGGATTGGGTTAGGGTTAGGGATGGGGTTAGGATTAGGGATAAGGTTTGGGTTAGGATTAGGGATAGGGTTAGGTTTAGGGTTAGGGATAGGGTTGGGTTTAGGGTTATGGTTGGGGTTAGATATAGGGTTAGGATTAGGGATAGGGTTAGGGTCAGGGTTAGGGATAGGGTTAGGGATAGGGATAGGGTTGGGGTTAGGGTTAGGATTAATGATAGAGTAAGGGTTAGGCATAGGGTTAAGGATAGGGATAGCGTTAGAGTTAGGGTAATGGTTAGGATTAGGGATAGGGTTAGGGTTAGGGTTAGAGTTCTTGTTAGGATTAGGGATAGGGTTAGAGTTAGGGATAGGGTTGGGGTTAGGATTAGGGATAGGGTTAGGGTTAAGGATTAGGAATAGGGTTAGGGTTTAGGGTTGGGGTTAGGGATAGGGTTAGGGTAAGGATTAGGGATAGGGTTGGGTTAGGGTTATTTTTAGGGATAGGGTTAGGGTTAAGGTTAGGGATAGGGTTAGGATTAGGGTTAGGTTAGGTTTAGGGTTAGGGATAGGATTAGGGTGAAGGACAGGGTTAGGGATAGGGATAGGGTTGGGGTTAGGGATAGGGTAAGTGTTAGGGATAGGGATTGGGTTAGGGATAGGGTTAGGGATGGGGTTAGGGTTAGTGGTGGGGTTAGGGATAGGGTTAGGGATGGGGTTGGGGTTAGGGTTAGAATTAGGGATAGGGATTAGGGTTAGAGTTAGGGATAAGGTTAGGGATAGGGTTAGGGATAGGGTTAGGGAAAGGGTTGGGGGTTTAGGATAGGGTTAGGGTTAGAGTTAGGGTTAGGGATAGGGTTGGGTTTAGGGAAAGGGTTGGGGTTAGGGATTGGGTTAGGGTTAGGAATAGGGTTAGGATTAGGGATAAGGTTAGGGTTAGGGATAAGGTTGGGGTTAGGGATAGTGTTAGGGATAGGGTTGGGGTTAGGGATAGGGCAGGGGAGGGCTGGCAGCCTTAAGCCTGGGGGGCAAGTCAGGTCAAGTGGCCCGTTGAACTACCGAATCAACTCACCATCCATGCCCAGCTTTTTAGTGGGACTGTGACATTGCGACAGACAAATCTGACACAAAGTGACACTTTTTGGGGACCAGTGACACTAATACAGTGATCAGTGCTAAAAAATGCACTGCTACTGTATAAATGACAATGGCAGGAAAGGGGTTAACACTAGGGGTGATCAAGGGGTTAAGTTTGCTCCTAGGGAATGCTTTCTTACTGTGTGGGGGATGGATGTACTAGAGAAAATAAAAAGATCTGTGTTTCAGCTCAGCTGAAACACAGATCTCCATCTTCCTGTGACAGAACAGCCGTCTGCCTTGTTTACAAAGGCAGACCGCCGTT
Organism: Pelophylax lessonae; assembly: GCF_965119305.1. Lineage (NCBI taxonomy): Eukaryota > Metazoa > Chordata > Amphibia > Anura > Ranidae > Pelophylax > Pelophylax lessonae. The sequence continues at coordinate 107,069,404 of NC_138778.1, forward strand.
CTGTCATTCTCCTGCATGATCGCAGGTGACCTGCTGATTGGCTCCCGCTGTGTCGCGTCCCCTAGAACCCGTGCACAAAATCACGCATCGGTATGTGATTTTGCACAGCCAGGCCGCCCTGCCACACTATATATGCGGTGGGCGGTCTGGAAGTGGTTAAGCTGGATGAATGGGTCCTGTAGTCCTGCACTAGTTGGGGGATCGGGGGTGGGTGACACATGCTGAGCTCTAAAGGGGCTTATGCTGGGACCTGTAGTCCTTCACTTTTGGGGGGATTACATCTGCAAGTCCCAGCATGAACCCTGGCTGAGATCTACACATGTGACCTCCTCCTTTGCGGCCAGCTTACGCTCCCATGACACAAGGGGGAGCCCTAGGGGACCTCAGGGACCCAATACCTTTAAAGAGGTTGTAAACCCATGAAACTATTTTTTTTTTTTTTTTTTGCTGCAACCTGAAAGAGAAACCCATAATGAGCTAGTATGCATCGCATACTACCTCATTATGAAATACTTACCTTAGAACGAACCCCCGCTTACCTGTATGACGGGCGACATGTCCAGTCACCCGTCTTCCGGGATTGCGGCATCCGGCCATCTGATTGGCCAGAGCCGCGGGAGCCGACGGTCACGGCACCGGACTCTGAAGGAACGGCACCGGACTCTGAAAAGATGGCACCAGCGGCCGTTCCTTCAGAGCGCATGTGCCAGTGACGTCACTGGCTGCATGTCAGGTAATTATCTCTTTAAAGAGGAAGTAAACCCTCCTCTGACACTTTTTCCTATAGGTAAGCCTTTATTAAGGCTTACCTATAGGTAGTGTAAATATCTCCTAAAAATGCACTGTTTAGGAGATATTTACCTTACATGCAGCCAGTGACGTTACTGGCGCATGCGCTCTGAAGGACCGGCCGCTGGTGCCATTTCTTCAGAGTCCGGTGACGTCACCACGGCTCCGGCCAATCAGATGGCCGGATGCCGCGATCCTGGAAGACAGGCGACTGGACATGTCGCCCGTCATCCAGCTAAGCGGGCGGCTTGGCGGGGGCTCATTCTAAGGTAAGTATTTCATAATGAGCTAGTATGCGATGCATACTAGCTCATTATGTCTCTCTTGCAGGGTCAAAAAGAAAAAAAAAAAAAAAAAGGGTTTACAACCTCTTTAACTGGACTGTATACAGCATGTATATTGATGTATAGCTGCTCCTGGCTCTAAATACTTGTCTCATACCTGTATAATACAGGTATGAGACAGGTATATAGTGCCAGGAACAGCTTTACATCAATATACAGGCTGTATACAGTGCCAGGGGGAAAGTACAGGGAAAAAATGTCCACATCATGTCACTTTTTTTTTTGGTCACTCACTGGCTGCTCTTCTCCGAGTGACAGTGCCAGGGGAAAGTACAGGGAAAAAATGTCCACATGTCACTTTTTTTTTTGTCACTCACTGGCTGCCGCTGCTCTTCTCCGAGTCCCGACCACCTCACAGACACTGTCCACCGCACCGCAGCAGGTAACTTCACTTAGAATCTCAATCTGGATTGCCGCTGACCCGCTGTTGCCCGTTGCAGACTTGCATTTTCCTAGGCCAGGCCAGCCACCTCTTCTGCATCGGCCCCACGTTGATGGGATGGAGGGAGGAGCCGAAGGTGGGAGGGGCCGGGCGGCTGGGGCCAGTGATCGGCGCGGAGGACGGCCGACGGCTTTGCATGATGGGTCTCCTCTCCTCTCTGCTCTGGAGACCGCTACGTCACTGGTTGCTAGACGCTAAGCGGCCGGTGATCTAGCAACCAGGTCTCCAGGGCAGGGCCATGGCAGGAAGTGACAGCGTGTCTGTGACTGTGACTCACTGACTAGCGACATACCATACCGACGGACGGCGGGACTGACCCCAAACTGAGCGGCCTTTTCTGAGGGGGATTAGACCGGCCCGGGGGGAAATTGCCACCTTGCCCCCCGGGCCAGCCCGCCTCTGGGATAGGGTTAGGTTTAGGGTTATGGTTGGGGTAAGGGATAGGTTTAGTGATAGGGAAAGGGTTATGGTTAGGGATAGGAGGAAGGAAGTGATTGGCGCTGCCTGGTGGGGTGTTATGGGAATGTATACGTAGGGTACTATGCTTCTAGTATGATATCCTATAGAAGCCTGTGTAATAATTTATTATTGGAATCTGTGTATAATCAACTAAAATCTGATAAATGACAGACCTGTATAAAACCAGAGCGGGTCTATGTGTAATTTCTAAAAATGAAATAGAACCCTATATACATAGCATCAATAAATACATTTCATACGTACAAAATGTGCAAAGAGAGGTGCAAAAAGTGAATACAAAAGGTGGAGTGCTAGAAAATAAAATAAAAATTGATCCAATGTGATCCAGTATTAAGTATGTGACCATAAAATGACAATTGGTAAGTATGCTATAAAAATTCTTAATAAAAGTAAAGTAACTAATAGCGTATATATGACCATAAAGTGACAATTGATAAGTATGCTCTTAAAAGTGCCAATAAATATAGGTGGAAAAAATGAATGAATAAATAATTCCCAATAAATAAATAAGTGCAAAAAGTGCAAAGGTGAACCAATTCCTTGGTGAATATATCCGTGCCAAACTAGCGGTACCAAAATGAAAAAATACAGACAAAAGAGTCAGTTAAAATAATCCAACAAATGGATCCAAGTAAATGTGCCGTCTCGGTGGTTTAAAAGTCCAAAAAGAGTCCTAAATAAGTGAGGTCCATATATGGTGGTTTTGAAGTGCTCTTTTCTCTATGCCCAAAGTATGGTGGGTGGGCAGAAGGAAAAAGTGTTCCCCTAAGCCTGGGGTCCTGCGCTTACCAGATTCCCTTACCCCTACAGGGGTAAACAGCGGGTCGATTATTAGGGGATCGCTCCCACACACTGGCAATCAGGGTCTCCTATGGCCTTGGTATTGCTCCGTAGTAGTAATGAAGATGTCAGCTCAATAGGTATAAATAGGAATCCAGTACAGTGCCCGGGTATGCAGAAGAAAAAGGGAAGGAGCCTCCAATAGTGTAAAATTGTTTCACAGAACAGCTTTATTATATAAAAAAAGACATGTACTCACAAAGTATAAAATTCAAAAGGTATGCCCGTCTGGCATAGGAGCCGCAACCTCCTCTCTTGCGGTGCACGTCTGAATGTAGCGTGCGTTCCGACCGCCGGATGTGCGTCCCAAGCCTCGGGTTCAGTAGACGGAAATGACGTGGTCACGCTCTCGACCGGTTTCGTCTCACTGACGTCATCTGGAGAAGCATATATACGCTATTAGTTACTTTACTTTTATTAAGAATTTTTATAGCATACTTACCAATTGTCATTTTATGGTCACATACTTATTACTGGATCACATTGGATCAATTTTTATTTTATTTTCTAGCACTCCACCTTTTGTATTTACTTTTTGCACCTCTCTTTGCACATTTTGTACGTATGAAATTTATTTATTGATGCTATGTATATAGGGTTCTATTTCATTTTTAGAAATTACACATAGACCCGCTCTGGTTTTATACAGGTCTGTCATTTATCAGATTTTAGTTGATTATACACAGATTCCAATATTAAATTATTACACAGGCTTCTATAGGATATCCTACTAGAAGCATAGTACCCTACGTATACATTCCCATAACACCCCACCAGGCAGCGCCAATCACTTCCTTCCTCCTTTATATTTCTTCAAGTGCTCCCCTTCCAGGGTCGCATTTTTGAAGTGGGCAGCAGCTAGGTGCGGTGTTCAATTGTACATATATACCCCCCATCCTAAGCGCGGAACTACACACACCCTTATATGGTTAGGGATAGGGTTGGGCTTAGGGATAGGGATAGGGTTAGGGATAGGGTTGGGGTTAGGATTAGGGTTAGGGTTAGGATTAGGGATAGGGATAGGGTTAAGGATAGGGTTGGGGTTAGGGTTAGGGTTAGGATTAGGGTTAGTGATATGGTTAAGGTTAGGGATAGGGTTAGGGATGGGGTCAGGGTTAGTGATAGGATTAGGGATAGGGTTAGGGATCGGGTTGGGGGTTGGGTTAGGGATAGGGTTAGGGTTAGGGTTAGGATTAGGGATAGGGATAGGGTTAAGGATAGGGTTAAAGATAGGGTTGGGGTTAGGGTTAGGATTAGGGTTAGTGATATGGTTAAGGTTAGGGATAGGGTTAGGGATGGGGTCAGGGTTAGTGATAGGATTAGGGATAGGGTTTGGGGTAGGGTTAGGGATCGGGTTGGGGGTTGGGTTAGGGATAGGGTTAGGGATAGGGTTGGGGTTAGGGATGGGGATAGGGACAGGGATAGGGTTAGGATTAGGGATAGGGTTGGGGTTAGGTTTAGGGATTGGGTTAGGGATAGGGTTAGAGATAGGGATGGGGTTGAGATTGGGGTTAGGGATATGTTTAGGGTTAGGGTTGGGGTTAGGGATAGGTTAGGGTAAGGATTAGGGATAGAGTTAGGATTAGGGTTATTGATAGGGTTGCGGTAATGGTTAGGGTTTGGGATAGGGTTAAGGTTAGGGATAGGGGTTAGGGTTAGGGATAGTGTAAGGATTTTGGTCAGGGTTAGGGTCAGGGTGGGGGTTAGGGTTAAGGATAAGGTTAGGGATAGGGTTAGGGATAGGGTTGGGGTTAGGGTTAGGGTTAGGGATAGGGTTAGGGTAAGGATTAGGGATAGGGTTAGGGATAGGGTTATGGATAGGGTTGCAGTTAGGGTTAGGGTTTGGGATAGGGTTGGGGTTAGGGATAGGGTTAGGGTAAGGATTAGGGATAGGGTTAGGGTTAGGGATAGGAATATGGATAGGGTTGCAGTTAGGGTTAGGGTTTGGGATAGGGTTAGGGTTAAGGTTGGGGTCGGGGTTAGGGTTAGGGTCAGGATTGGGGTATGGGTTAGGGATAGGGTTAGGGTTAGGGTTAAGGTTAAGGATAGTGTTAGGGTAAGGGTTAGGGATAGGGTTAGGGATGGGGTTAGGGTTAGGGATGGGGTTAGGGATAGGGTTAGGGATGGGGTTAGGGTTAGGGATAGGGTTGGGGTTAGGGTTAGAATTAGGGATTAGGGTTAGAGTTAGGGATAAGGTTAGGGCTAGGGTTAGGGATTGGGTTAGGGTTAGGGTTAGGGAAAGTGTTGGGGGTTAGGGATAGGGTTAGGGTTAGGGATAGGGTTGGGGTTAGGGAAAGGATTGGGGTTAGGTATTGGGTTAGGGTTAGGGATAAGGTTTGGATTAGGGATAGGGTTAGGATTAGGGATAGGGTTAGGTTTAGGGTTAGGGATAGGGTTGGGTTTAGGGTTATGGTTAGGGATAGGGTTAGGATTAGGATTAGGGATAGGGTTAGGGTCAGGGATAGGGTTGGGGTTAGGGTTAGGGTTAGGATTAATGATAGAGTAAGGGTTAGGCTTAGGGATAGGGTTAGGGTTAGGGTTAGGGTTAGAGTTCTTGTTAGGATTAGGGATAGGGTTAGAGTTACGGATAGGGTTGGGGTTAGGGATAGGGTTAGGGTTAAGGATAGGGTTAAGGATAGGTTTAGGGATAGGGTTGGGGTTAGGGTTATGGTTAGGATTAGGGATAGGGTTAGGGTTTAGGGTTGGGGTTAGGGATAGGGTTAGGATAAGGATTAGGGATAGGGTGGGGTTAGAGTTATTTTTAGGGATAGGGTTAGGGTTAAGGTTAGGGATAGGGTTAGGTTAGGGTTAGGTTAGGGTTAGGGTTATGGATAGGATTAGGGTGAAGGACAGGGTTAGGGTTGGGGTTGGGGTTAGGGTTAGGATTAGGGTTAGGGATAGGGTAAGGGTTAGGGATAGGGATGGGGTTAGGGATAGGGTTAGGGATGGGGTTAGGGTTAGGTGTGGGGTTAGGGTTTGGGTTGGGGTTAGGGTTAGAATTAGGGATTAGGGTTAGAGTTAGGGATAAGGTGAGGGATAGGGTTAGGGTTAGGGAAAGGGATGGGGGTTTAGGATAGGGTAAGGGTTAGGGATAGGGTTGGGTTCAGGGATTGGGTTAGGGTTAGGAATAGGGTTAGGATTAGGGATAAGGTTAGGGTTAGGATTAGGGATAGGGTTAAGGATAGGGTTGGGGTTAGGGTTAGGGATAGGGTTAGTGATTGGGATAGGGATAGTGTTAGGGATAGGGTTGGGGTTAGGGATAGGGTTAGGTTTAGGGTTATGGTTGGGGTAAGGGATAGGGTTAGTGATAGGGAAAGGGATAGGGATAGGGTTGGGGTTAGGGATAGGGTTAGGGATAGGGTTGGGGTTAGGATTAGGGATAGGGTTAGGGTTGGGATAGGGATAGGTTTAAGGATAGGGTTAGGGATAGGGTTGGGGTTAGGGTTTGGATTAGGGTTAGTGATATGGTTAAGGTTAGGGATATGGTTAGGGATGGGGTTAGGGTTAGGGTTAGAGATAGGGTTAGGAATGGGGTAAGGGATAGGGTTAGGGTTAGAGTTAGGGATAAGGTTAGGGTTAGGGATAGGGTTAGGGTAAGGGAAAGGGTTGGGGGTTAGGGATAGGGTTAGAGTTAGGGTTAGGGATAGGGTTGGGGTTAGGGAAAGGGTTGGGGTTAGGGTTTGGGTTAGGGATAGGGTTAGGATTAGGGATAAGGTTAGGATTAGGGATAGGGTTAGGGTTTGGGATAAGGTTGGGTTTAGGGTTATGGTTAGGGTTAGGGATAGGGTTAGGATTAGGGATAGGGTTAGGGTCAGTGTTAGGGATAGGGTTAGGGATAGGGTTGGGGTTAGGGTTAGGATTAATGATAGGGTTAGGGTTAGGGTAAGGATTAGGGATAGGGTTATTATTAGGGATAGGGTTGGGGTTAGGGATAGGGTAAGGGTTAGGGTTAATGTTAGGGTTAGGGTTAGGATAAGGGTAAGAGTTAGCGTTAGGGATAGGGTTAGGGATAGGGTTGGGGTTAGGGATGGGGATAGGGACAGGGATAGGGATAGGGTTAGGATTAGGGATAGGGTTTGGGTTAGGTTTAGGGATAGGGTTAGAGATAGTGATGGGGTTGAGATTGGGGTTAGGGATATGTTTAGGGTTGGGGTTAGGGTAGGTTAGGGTAAGGATTAGGGATAGGGTTAGGATTAAGGTTATTGATAGGGTTGCGGTTAGGGTTAGGGTTTGGGATAGGGTTAGGGTTAAGGTTAGGGATAGGGGTTAGGGATAGTGTTAGGGTTTTGGTCAGGGTTAGGGTTAGGGTCAGGGTGGGGGTTAGGGTTAAGGATAGGGTTAGGGATAGGGTTAGGGTTTGGGATAGGGTTGGGGATAGGGTTAGGGTTAGGGTAAGTATTAGGGATAGGGTTAGGGTTAGGGATAGGGTTATGGATAGGGTTGCAGTTAGGGTTAGGGTTTGGGATAGGGTTAGGGTTAAGGTTTGGTTTAAGGTTGGGGTCGGGGTTAGGGTTAGGGTCAGGATTGGGGTATGGGTTAGGGATAGGGTTAGGGTTAGGGTTAAGGATAGGGTTAGGGATAGGGATAGGGTTGGGGTTAGGGATAGGGTTAGTGATAGGGATAGTGTTAGGGATAGGGTTGGGGTTAGGGATAGGGTTGGGTTTAGGGTTATGGTTGGGGTAAAGGATAGGGTTAGGGATAGGGTTAGGGATAGGGTTGGGGTTAGAATTAGGGATAGGGTTAGGATTATGATTAGGGATAGGGTTAGGGTTAAGGATAGGGTTAGGGATAGGGTTGGGGTTAGGGTTAGGATTAGGGTTAGTGATATGGTTAAGGTTAGGGTTAGGGATAGGGATAGCGTTAGGGATGGGGTTAGGGTTAGGGATAGGGTTAGGGATGGGGTAAGGGATAGGGTTTGGTTTAGGGTAAGGGGTGGGGTTAGGGTTAGAATTAGGGATAGGGATTAGGGTTAGGGTTAGAGTTAGGGATAAGGTTAGGGTTAGGGATAGGGATAGGGTTAGGGATAGGGTTAGGGTTAGGGAAAGGGTTGGGGGTTAGGGTTAGGGTTAGAGTTAGGGTTAGGGATAGGGTTGGGGTTAGGGAAAGGGTTGGGGTTAGGGTAAGGGATTGGGTTAGGGTTAGGGATAGGGTTAGGATTAGGGATAAGGTTTGGGTTAGAATTAGGGTTAGGTTTAGGGTTAGGGATAGGGCTGGGTTTAGGGTTATGGTTGGGGTTAGGGATAGGGTTAGGATTAGGGATAGGGTTAGGGTTAGGGTCAGGGTTAGGGATAGGGTTAGGGATAGGGTTGGGGTTAGGGTTAGGATTAATGATAGAGTAAGGGTTAGGCATATGGTTAGGGTTAAGGTTAGGGATAGGGATAGCGTTAGAGTTAGGGTAATGGTTAGGATTAGGGATAGGGTTAGAGTTCTTGTTAGGATTAGGGATAGGATAAGTGTAACGAAACCGTCGACCCACACCGTGCTTGTGGTCTTCCGTCAGAATAAGGCTTCCTCCAGTCTGGACATATAGAGATATTCCAGCCGCCCCCCATACAAGAACTAGCCTGAACTTAGCTTGTATGTCTCTGAAAGCAACTAACTCTTTTATTAAAACAAGTAGCAGATTTTTATACACTTGAGAAGCATGACAGTCACTACATGAACAATGACCTGAATATTTACATAAGCATCACACAATGAATAGCTAACGAGGTACAGCTGACTCATGGCTAATCCCATCTAGACAAGGTTATCATTCACATGCTGATTAGCTCAGCGTACTTAAGTCAGCCTGGAAGCCCAGACTGCTGGCACCAAGAGCAAAACAAGATACAAATACACATATTATAGTGTAAATACTGAGAACCCACTGTAAACAATAGATGTGCAGATCAACATGATTTACAATCCATGGAAGACAGGTGTTTGAGCTGATAGCATGCATCTGTTACAAGTCTGATCAACTGAAGCAGTCCAAACCATCAATTTATCTGTCACATAGTTTTTTTCAGTCTCAGTAACGGCGAGTACCATCACAGTTAGAGTTAGGGATAGGGTTGGGGTTAGGATTAGGGATAGGGTTAGGGTTAAGGATAGGGTTAGGGATAGGGTTGGGGTTAGGGTTATGGTTAGGATTAGGGTTAGGGTTGGGGTTAGGGATAGGGATATGGTTATGGTAAGGATTAGGGATAGGGTTGGGGTTAGGGTTATTTTTAGGGATAGGGTTAAGGTTAGGGATAGGTTAAGGGTTAGGATTAGGGTTAGGGTTAGGTTAGGGTTAGGTTTGGGGTTAGGGTTAGGGATAGGATTAGGGTGAAGGACAGGGTTAGGGATAGGGTTAGGTATAGGGTTGGGGTTGGGGTTAGCAATAGGGTAAGGGTTAGGGATAGGGATGGGGTTGGGGATAGGGTTAGGGATGGGGTTAGGGTTAGGGATAGGGCTAGGGATGGGGTTAGGGTTGGGGTTAGGGTTAGAATTAGGGATAGGGATTAGGGTTAGAGTTAGGGATAAGGTTAGGGTTAGGGATAGGGTTAGGGTTAGGGATAGGGTTAGGGAAAGGGTTGGGGGTTTAGGATAGGGTTAGGGTTAGAGTTAGGGTTAGGGATAGGGTTGGGTTTAGGGAAAGGGTTTGGGTTAGGGTTAGGAATAGGGTTAGGGTTAAGGTTAGGGATAGGGTTAGTGATAGGGATAGTGTTAGGGATAGGGTTGGGGTTAGGGATAGGGTTAGGGTTAGGGATAGGATTAGGGTGAAGGACAGGGTTAGGGATATGGTTAGGGTTAGGTTAAGGGTTAGGGATAGAGATGGGGTTAGGGTTAGGGATTGGGTTAGGGTTAGGGGTGGGGTTAGGGATAGGGTTAGGGATGGGGTTAGGGTTGGGGTTAGGGTTAGAATTAGGGATAGGGATTAGGGTTAGAGTTAGGGATAAGGTTAGGGTTAGGGAAAGGGTTGGGGGTTTAGGATAGGGTTAGGGATAGGGTTGGGTTTAGGGAAAGGGTTGGGGTTAGGGATTGGGTTAGGAGTAGGGTTAGGATTAGGTATAAGGTTAGGGTTATGAATTAGGGATAGTGATAGTGTTAGGGTTGGGGTTAGGGATAGGGTTAGGTTTGGGGTTATGGTTGGGGTAGGGATAGGTTTAGTGATAGGGAAAGGGTTAGGGTTAGGGATAGGGTTGGGGTTAGGGTTAGGGTTAGGGATAGGGTTGGAGTTAGCATTAGGGATAGGGTTAGGGTTAGGATTAGGGATAGGGTTAAGGATAGGGATAGGGTTAATGTTAGGGTTAGGGTTAGGATTAGGGTTAGTGATATGGTTAAGGTTAGGGATAGGGATAGGGTTAGGGATGGGGTCAGGGTTAGGGTTAGAGATAGGGTTAGGGATATGGATAGGGTTAGGGTTAGGGTTAGGGATAGGGTTAGGGTAAGGGAAAGGGTTGGGGGTTAGGGATAGGGTTAGGGTTAGAGTGAGGGTTAGGGATAGGGTTGGGGTTAGGGATTGGGTTAGGGTTAGGGATAGGGTTAGGATTAGGGATAAGGTTAGGGTTAGGATTAGGGATAGGGTTAGGGTTTGGGATAAGGTTGGGTTTAGGGTTATGGTTAGGGTTAGGGATATGGTTAGGATTAGGGATAGGGTTAGGGTCTGGGGTTAGGGATAGGGTTGGGGTTAGGGTTAGGATTAATGATAGGTTTAGGGTAAGGATTAGGGATAGGGTTAGGATTAGGGATAGGGTTGGGGTTAGGGTTAGGGATAGGGTTAGGGATGGGGTTAGGGTTGGGGTTAGGGTTAGAATTAGGGATAGGGATTAGGGTTAGAGTTAGGGATAAGGTTAGGGTTAGGGATAGGTTTAGGGTTAGGGATAGGGTTAGGGAAAGGGTTGGGGGTTTAGGATAGGGTTAGGGTTAGAGTTAGGGTTAGGGATAGGGTTGGGTTTAGGGAAAGGGTTTGGGTTAGGAATAGGGTTAGGGTTAAGGTTAGGGATAGGGTTAGTGATAGGGATAGTGTTAGGGATAGGGTTGGGGTTAGGGTTAGAATTAGGGATAGGGATTAGGGTTAGAGTTAGGGATAAGGTTAGGGTTAGGGAAAGGGTTGGGGGTTTAGGATAGGGTTAGGGATAGGGTTGGGTTTAGGGAAAGGGTTGGGGTTAGGGATTGGGTTAGGAGTAGGGTTAGGATTAGGTATAAGGTTAGGGTTATGATTAGGGATAGGGTTAGGGATAGGGATAGGGTTAGGGATAGGGATAGTGTTAGGGTTGGGGCTAGGGATAGGGTTAGGTTTAGGGTTATGGTTGGGGTAAGGGATAGGGTTAGTGATAGGGAAAGGGTTAGGGAAAGGGTTGGGGGTTTAGGATAGGGTTAGGGTTAGAGTTAGGGTTAGGGATAGGGTTGGGTTTAGGGAAAGGGTTTAGGTTAGGGTTAGGAATAGGGTTAGGGTTAAGGTTAGGGATAGGGTTAGTGATAGGGATAGTGTTAGGGATAGGGTTGGGGTTAGGGATAGGGTTAGGGATAGGATTAGGGTGAAGGACAGGGTTAGGGATATGGTTAGGGTTAGGTTAAGGGTTAAGGATAGAGATGGGGTTAGGGATAGGGTTAGGGATTGGGTTAGGGTTAGGGGTGGGGTTAGGGATAGGGTTAGGGATGGGGTTAGGGTTGGGGTTAGGGTTAGAATTAGGGCTAGGGATTAGGGTTAGAGTTAGGGATAAGGTTAGGGTTAGGGAAAGGGTTGGGGGTTTAGGATAGGGTTAGGGATAGGGTTGGGTTTAGGGAAAGGGTTGGGGTTAGGGATTGGGTTAGGAGTAGGGTTAGGATTAGGTATAAGGTTAGGGTTATGATTAGGGATAGGGTTAGGGATAGGGATAGGGATAGGGTTAGGGATAGGGATAGTGTTAGGGTTGTGGTTAGGGATAGGGTTAGGTTTAGGGTTATGGTTGGGGTAAGGGATAGGGTTAGTGATAGGGAAAGGGTTAGGGATAGGGTTGGGGTTAGGGATAGGGTTAGGGATAGGGTTGGGGTTAGCATTAGGGATAGGGTTAGGGTTAGGATTAGGGATAGGGTTAAGGATAGGGATAGGGTTGGTGTTAGGGTTAGGGTTAGGATTAGGGTTAGTGATATGGTTAAGGTTAGTTATAGGGATAGGGTTAGGGATGGGGTCAGGGTTAGGGTTAGAGATAGGGTTAGGGATAGGGTTAGGGTTAGAGTTAGGGATAAGGTTACGTTTAGGGATAGGGTTAGGGTTAGGGATAGGGTTAGGGTAAGGGAAAGGGTTGGGGGTTAGGGATAGGGTTAGGGTTAGAGTTAGGTTTAGGGATAGGGTTGGGGTTAGGGAAAGGGTTGGGGTTAGGGATTGGGTTAGGGTTAGGGATAGGGTTAGGATTAGGGATAAGGTTAGGGTTAGGATTAGGGATAGGGTTAGGGTTTGGGATAAGGTTGGGTTTAGGGTTATGGTTAGGGTTAGGGATATGGTTAGGATTAGGGATAGGGTTAGGGTCAGGGTTAGGGATAGGGTTGGGGTTAGGGTTAGGATTAATGATAGGGTTAGGGTAAGGATTAGGGATAGGGTTAGGATTAGGGATAGGGTTGGGGTTAGGGATAGGGATAGGGTTAGGGTTAGGGTTAGGGTTAATGTTAGGGTTAGGGTTATGGTTTGGGATAGGGATAGGGATCGGGTTGGGGGTTGGGTTAGGGATAGGGTTAGGGTTGGTGTTAGGGATAGGGTTGGGGTTAGGGATGGGGATAGGGACAGGGATAGGGATAGGGTTAGGATTAGGGATAGGGTTGGGGTTAGGTTTAGGGATAGGGTTAGGGATAGGGTTAGAGATAGTGATGGGGTTGAGATTGGGGTTAGGGATATGTTTAGGGTTCGGGTTGGGGTTAGGGATAGGTTAGGGTAAGGATTAGGGATAGGGTTAGGATTAGGGTTATTGATAGGGTTGCGGTTAGGGTTAGGGTTTGGGATAGGGTTAGGGTTAAGGTTAGGGATAGGGGTTAGGGTTAGGGATAGTGTTAGGGTTTTGGTCGGGGTTAGGGTCAGGGTGGGGGTTAGGGTTAAGGATAGGGTTAGCGATAGGGTTAGGGATAGGGTTGGGGTTAGGGATAGGGTTAGGTTTAGGGATAGGGTTAGGGTGAAGGACAGGGTTAGGGATAGGGTTGGGGTTAGGGTTAGGGATAGGGTAAGTGTTAGGGAAAGGGTTAGGGATAGGGTTAGGATTAGGGATAGGGTTAGGGATAGGATTAGGGTTAGGGTTTGGGATAGGGTTAGGGATCGGGTTGGGGGTTGGGTTAGGGATAGGGTTAGGGTTAGGGTTGGGGTTAGGGATAGGGTTGGGGTTAGGGATGGGGATAAGGACAGGGATAGGGTTAGGGTTAGTGATAGGGATGGGGTTAGGGATAGGGTTAGGGATGGGGTTAGGGTTAGGGATAGGGTTAGGGATGGGGTTAGGGTTGGGGTTAGGGTTAGAATTAGGGATAGGGATTAGGGTTAGAGTTAGGGATAAGATTGGGGATAGGATTAGGGTTAGGGAAAGGGATGGGGTTTAGGATAGGGTAAGGGTTAGAGTTAGGGATAGGGATAGGGTTGGGTTTAGGGAAAGGGTTGGGGTTAGGGATTGGGTTAGGAATATGGTAAGGATTAGGGATAAGGTTAGGGTTAGGATTAGGGATAGGGTGAGGGTTAGGGTTAGGGATAAGGTTTGGGTTAGGGTTAGGGATAGGGTTTGTGATAGGGATAGGGATAGTGTTAGGGATAGGGTTGGGGTTAGGGATAGGGTTAGGTTTAGGGTTATGGTTGGGGTAAGGGATAGCGTTAGTGATAGGGAAAGCGTTAGGGTTAGGGATAGGGTTAGGATTAGTGATATGGTTATGGTTAGGAAAAGGGATAGGGTTAGGGATGGGGTTAGGGTTAGGGTTAGAGATAGGGTTAGGGATGGGGTAAGGGATAGGGTTAGGGATAGGGTTAGGGAAAGGGTTGGGGGTTAGGGTTAGAGTTAGGGTTAGGGTTAGGGAAAGGGTTGGGGTTAGGGAAAGGCTTGGGGGTTAGGGATAGGGTTAGGATTAGGGATAAGGTTAGGGTTAGGATTAGGGATAGGGTTACTGTTTTGGATAAGGTTGAGTTTAGGGTTATGGTTAGGGTTAGGGATAGGGTTAGAATTAGGGATAGGGTTTGGGTCAGGGTTAGGGATAGGGTTAGGGATAGAGTTGGGGTTAGGGTTAGGATTAATGATAGGGTTAGGGTAAGGATTAGGGATAGGGTTAGGATTAGGGATAGGGTTGGGGTTAGGGTTAGAATTAGGGATAGGGATTAGGGTTAGAGTTAGGGATAAGGTTAAGGATAGGATTAGGGTTAGGGAAAGGGATGGGGTTTAGGATAGGGTAAGGGTTAGGGTTAGAGTTAGGGATAGGGTTGGGTTTAGGGAAAGGGTTGGGGTTAGGGATTGGGTTAGGGTTAGGAATAGGGTAAGGATTAGGGATAAGGTTAGGGTTAGGATTAGGGATAGGGTGAGGGTTAGGGTTAGGGATAAGGTTGGGGTTAGGGTTAGGGATAGGGTTAGTGATAGGGATAGGGATAGTGTTAGGGATAGGGTTGGGGTTAGGGATAGGGTTAGGTTTAGGGTTATGGTTGGGGTAAGGGATAGGGTTAGTGATAGGGAAAGCGTTCGGGTTAGGGATAGGGATAGGGTTGGCGTTAGGGATAGGGTTAGGGATAGGGTTGGGGTTAGGTTTAGGGATAGGGTTAGGATTAGTGATATGGTTATGGTTAGGAAAAGGGATAGGGTTAGGGATGGGGTTAGGGTTAGAGATAGGGTTAGGGATGGGGTAAGGGATAGGGTTAGGGATAGGGTTAGGGAAAGGGTTGGGGGTTAGGGTTAGAGTTAGGGTTAGGGTTAGGGAAAGGGTTGGGGTTAGGGAAAGGCTTGGGGGTTAGGGATAGGGTTAGGATTAGGGATAAGGTTAGGATTAGGGATAGGGTTACTGTTTTGGATAAGGTTGGGTTTAGGGTTATGGTTAGGGTTAGGGATAGGGTTAGAATTAGGGATAGGGTTTGGGTCAGGGTTAGGGATAGGGTTAGGGATAGAGTTGGGGTTAGGGTTAGGATTAATGATAGGGTTAGGGTAAGGATTAGGGATAGGGTTAGGATTAGGGATAGGGTTGGGGTTAGGGTTAGGGATAGGGTTAGGGTTAATGTTAGGGTTAGGGTTAGGATTAGGGTAAGGGTTAGCGTTAGGGATAGGGTTAGGGATAGGGTTGGGGTTAGGGTTAGGGATAGTGTTAGGGTTAGGTTAGGGTTAGGGTTAGCATTAGGGATAGGGATAGTGTTGGGGTTAGGGTTAGGGTTAGGGTTGGGGTTAGGGATAGGGTTGGGGTTAGGGATGGGGATAGGGACAGGGATAGGGATAGGGTTAGGTTTAGGGATAGGGTTAGGGATAGGGTTAGAGATAGTGATGGGGTTGAGATTGGGGTTAGGGATATGTTTAGGGTTAGGGTTAGGGTTTGGGATAGGGTTAGGGTTAAGGTTACGGATAGGGGTTAGGGTTAGGGATAGTGTTAGGGTTTTGGTCGGGGTTAGGGTTAGGGTCAAGGTGGGGGTTAGGGTTAAGGATAGGGTTAGGGATAGGGTTAGGGTTAGGGATAGGGTTGGGGTTAGGGTTAGGGATAGGGTTAGGGTAAGGATTAGGGATAGGGTTAGGGTTAGGGTTAGGGATAGGGTTATGGATAGGGTTGCAGTTAGGGTTAGGGTTTGGGATAGGGTTAGGGTTAAGGTTAGGTTTAACCACTTTACCACCGGAGGATTTTCCTGCTAAAAGACCAGGGGTTATTTTGCGATTTTTTACTGCGTGACTTTAACGGACAATCGCGCGGTCGTGCGACGCTGTACCTAAACGAATTTCACGTCCTTTTTTTCCCACAAACAGAGCTTTCTTTTGGTGGTATTTGATCACCTGTGCGATTTTTTGATCACGCGCTATAAACAAAAAAAGAGCGTAATTTTTGCAAAAACAACAATATTTTTCACTTTTTTTATATGAAATTCCCCCAAAAAAAAATGTAAAAATCAAAATTTTTTAAAATTTTCGGCCAATTTGTTTTACGCTACCTATGTTTGGTAAAAAAAATCGCAAAAAGCGTATTTTGATTGGTTTGCGCAAAAGTTATCGCGTTTACTAACAAAGGGAAAGATTTTTGTCATTTTTGGTGTTTTTTTTTTTAACGAGTAATGGCGGCGATCTGCGATTTTTTTTGCGGTACTGCGACATTGCGGCGGACAGATCGGACCCTTGACTGACATTTTTGACACTTTTGGGGGTACCAGTGACATTACTGCAGTAATCAGTGCTATATATATGCACTGTTACTGCAAAAATGACACTGGCAGGGAAGGGGTTAACAGTATTGGACAGGGAGGGGTTAAGTGTGTCCTAGGGGCGTGATTCTAACTGTGTAGGGACATGGCTACTAGTGTAAAAACAAAGATCAACAGTTCTACATAGTAGAACTGTTTGATCTTCACTTTTACACAGGGAGAACTGACAGGTGGCTTGTTTACACAAGCCGCTCTGTCTTTCTCCCGCTGTAGCGGCGATCGTAGTGTGACCGGCGGACATCGGGTCCGCCAGTCACACTCCCGCACTCCTCCGTGAACGAGCCGAGGCGGGCGCGCGCCTCGGCGGGCGCGCGCCCGCCCGCTATTGGCTCTGGAAGGAGTGACAGGCGAGCGACGTAGACCTACGTCACTCTGCCTGGCCGGGGCCGACTGCCGCAGTAAATATACTGTGCGCAGTCGGCAAGCGGTTAAGGTTGGGGTTAGGGTTAGGGTCAGGATTGGGGTATGGGTTAGGGATAGGGATAAGGTTTGGGTTAGGGATAGGGTTAGTCATAGGCATAGTGTTAGGGATAGGGTTGGGGGTTTGGGTTAGGGATAGGGTTGGGTTTAGGGTTATGGTTGAGGTAAAGGATAGGGTTAGGGATAGGGATAGGGTTGGGGTTAGGGATAGGGTTAAGGATAGGGCTGGCAGGGTTAGGTTTAAGGATAGGGTTAGGTTTAAGGATAGGGTTAGGTTTAAGGATAGGGTTAGGGATAGGGTTGGGGTTAGGGTTAGTATTAGGGTTAGTGATATGGTTAAACTTAGGGTTAGGGATAGCGTTAGGGATGGGGTTAGGGTTAGGGTTAGGGATGGTATAAGGGATAGGGTTGGGGTTAGGGTAAGGGGTGGGGTTAGGGTTAGAATTAGGGATAGGGATTAGGGTTAGGGTTAGAGTTAGGGATAAGGTTAGGGTTAGGGATAGGGTTAGGGATAGGGTTAGGGTTAGAGAAAGGGTTGGGGGTTAGGGATAGGGTTAGGGTTAGAGTTAGGGTTAGTTATAGGGTTGGGGTTAGGGAAAGGGTTGGGGATAGGGTTAGGGTTAGAGTTAGGGTTAGGGATAGGGTTGGGGTTAGGGAAAGGGTTGGGGATAGGGTTAGGGATTGGGTTAGGGTTAGGGATAGGGTTAGGTTTAGGATTAGGGATAGGGTTTGGGGTTAGGATTAGGGTTAGGGTTAGGGTTAGGGTGGTTAGGGATGGGTTAGGATTAGGATTGGGGTTAGGGGTAGGGGTTAGGGATAGGGGTTGGGGTTAGGGTAGGATAGGGTTAGGGATAGGGTTAGGGTTGGGGTTAGGGATAGGGTGTTAGGGTTAAGGTTAGGGGATAGGGTTAGGGTTAGTTAGGGATAGGGTTAGGGGATAGGGTTGGGTTAGGGTTAGGTTAGGGTTAGGTTTAGTTTAGGGTTAGGGATGATTAGGGTGAAGGACAGGGTTAGGGATAGGGTTAGGATTGGGTGGGTTGGGGTTAGGGATAGGGTACCGATAGGGTTAGGGATTGGGTTGGGGTTGGGGTTAGGGATAGGGTAAGGGTTAGGGATAGGGATGGGGTTAGGGGTGGTGTTAGGGATAGGGTTAGGGATGGGGTTAGGGTTGGGCTTAGGGTTAGAATTAGGGATAGGGATTAGGGTTAGAGTTAGGGATAAGGTTTGGGTTAGGGATAGGGTTAGGGATAGGGTTAGGGAAAGGGTTGGGGTTTAGGATAGGGTTAGGGTTAGAGTTAGGGTTAGGGATAGGGTTGGGTTTAGGGAAAGGGTTGGGGTTATGGTTAGGGTTAGGAATAGGGTTAAGATTAGGGATAAGGTTAGGGATAGGGTTAGGGATAGGGTTGGGGTTAGGGTTAGGGATAGGGTTAGTGATAGGGATAGGGATAGTGTTAGGGATAGGGTTGGGGTTAGGGATAGGGTTAGTGATAGGGAAAGGGTTAGGGTTAGGGATAGGGTTGGGGTTAATATTAGGGATAGGGTTAGGGTTAGGATTAGGATTAGGGATAGGGTTAAGGATAGGGATATGGTTGGGGTTAGGGTTAGGATTAGGGTTAGTGATATGGTTAAGGTTAGGGATAGGGATAGGGTTAGGGATGGGGTCAGGGTTAGGGTTAGAGTTAGGGATAAGGTTAGGGTTAGGGATAGGGTTAGGGATAGGGATTTGGTTAGGGTTAGGGATAGGGTTAGGATTAGGGATAAGGTTAGGGTTAAGATTAGTGATAGGGTTAGGGTTTGGGATAAGGTTGGGTTTAGGGTTATGGTTAGGGTTAGGGATATGGTTAGGGTTAGGGTCAGGGTTAGGGTCAGGGATAGGGTCAGGGTTAGGGATAGGGTTAGGGATAGGGTTGGGGTTAGGGTTAGGGTTAGTATTAAGGATAGGGTTAGGGTAAGGATTAGGGATAGGGTTAGGATTAGGGATAGGGTTGGGGTTAGGGTTAGGGTTAGGGTTAATGTTAGGGTTAGGGTTATGGTTTGGGATAGGGATAGGGATCGGGTTGGGGGTTGGGTTAGGGATTGGGTTATGGTTAGGGTTGGGATTAGGGATAGGGTTGGGGTTATGGATGGGGATAGGGATAGGGTTAGGATTAGGGATAGGGTTGGGGTTAGGTTTAGGGATAGGGTTAGGGATAGGGTTAGAGATAGTGATGGGGTTGAGATTGGGGTTAGGGATATGTTTAGGGTTAGGGTTGGGGTTAGGGATAGGTTAGGGTAAGGATTAGGGATAGGGTTAGGATTAGGGTTATTGATAGGGTTGCGGTTAGGGTTTGGGATAGGGTTAGGGTTAAGGTTAGGGATAGGGGTTAGGGTTAGGAATAGTGTTAGGGTTTGGTCGGGGTTAGGGTTAGGGTCAGGGTGGGGGTTAGGGTTAGGGTTAAGGATAGGGTTAGGGATAGGGTTAGGGTTAGGGATAGGGTTGGGGTTAGGGATAGGGTTATGGTAAGGATTAGGGATAGGGTTAGGATTAGGGTTAGGGTTAGGGATAGGGTTATGGATAGTGTTGTAGTTAGGGTTAGGGTTTGGGATAGGGTTAGGCTTAAGGTTAGGTTTAAGGTTGGGGTCGGGGTTAGGGTTAGGATTGGGGTATGGGTTAGGGATAAGGTTAGGGTTAAGGATAGGGTTAGGGTAAGGGTTAGGGATAGGGTTAGGGTTAGGGATAGGGATAGGGTTGGGTTTAGGGTTATGGTTGGGGTAAAGGATAGGGTTAGGGATAGGGATCGGGTTGGGGTTAGGGTTAGGGATAGGTTTAGGGTTAGGGATAGGGTTAAGGATAGGGTTAGGGATAGGGTTGGGGTTAGGATTAGGGATAGGGTTAGGATTAGGATTAGGATTAGGGATAGGGTTAGGGTTAGGGTTAAGGATATGGTTAGGGATAGGGTTGGGGTTAGGGTTAGGATTAGGGTTAGTGATATGGTTAAGGTTAGGGTTAGGGATAGGGATAGCGTTAGGGATGGCGTTAGGGTTAGGGATAGGGTTAGGGTAAGGATTAGGGATAGGGATTAGGTTTAGGTTTAGAGTTAGGGATAAGGTTAGGGATAGGGTTAGGGAAAGGGTTGGGGGTTAGGGATAGGGTTAGGGTTAGAGATAGGGTTAGGGATAGGGTTGGGGTTAGGGAAAGGGTTGGGGGTTAGGGTTAGGGATTGGGTTAGGGTTAGGGATAGGGTTAGGATTAGGGATAAGGTTTGGGTTAGGATTAGGGATAGGGTTAGGTTTAGCGTTAGGGATAGGGTTGGGTTTAGGGTTATGGTTGGGGTTAGGGTTAGGGTCAGGATTAGGTATAGGGTTAGGGATAGGGATAGGGTTGGGGTTAGGGTTAGGATTAATGATAGAGTAAGGGTTAGGCATAGGGTTAGGGTTAAGGTTAGGAATAGGGATAGCGTTAGAGTTAGGGTAATGGTTAGGATTAGGGATAGGGTTAGGGTTAGGGTTAGAGTTCTTGTTAGGATTAGGGATAGGGTTAGAGTTAGGGATAGGGTTGGGGCTAGGATTAGGGATAGGGTTAGGGTTAAGAAAGGGGTTAGGGATAGGGTTAGGGTTTAGGATTGGGGTTAGGGATAGGGATAGGGTTAGGGTAAGGATTAGGGATAGGGTTGGGGTTAGGGTTATTTTTAGGGATAGGGTTAGGATTAGGGTTAGGGTTAGGTTAGGGTTTGGTTTAGGGTTAGGGATAGGATTAGGGTGAAGGACAGGGTTAGGGATAGGGTTAGGGATAGGGTTAGGGATAGGGTTGGGGTTGGGGTTAGGGATAGGGTAAGGGTTAGGGATGGTGTTAGGGATAGGGTTAGGGATGGGGTTAGGGTTAGGGGTGGGGTTAGGGATAGGGTTAGGGATGGGGTTAGGATTAGGGTTAGGGTTAGGATTAGGGATAGGGTTAAGGATAGGGTTAGGGATATGGTTGGGGTTAGGGTTAGGGATAGTGCTAGGGTTAGGTTAGGGTTAGGGTTAGAATTAGGGTTAGGGATAGGGTTGGGGTTAGGGTTAGGGATATGGTTAGGGTTAGGTTAGGGTTAGGGTTAGGGATAGGGTTAAGGTTGGGGTTAGGGTTAGAGTAACGATTAGGGATAGGGTTAGGATTAGGGATAGGGTTGGGGTTAGGGTTAGGGATCGGGTGAGGGTTAAGGTTAAAGATAGGGTTAGGATTAGGGATAGGGTTAGGGTTAGGGTTAGGGATAGGGAAAGGGTTAGTTTTAGGGTTAAGGATAGGGTTAGGGTAAGGGATAGGGTTAGGGATAGGGTTAGGGATGGGGTTAGGGTTAGGGATGGGGTTAGGGATAGGGTTAGGGTTGGGGTTAGGGATAGGGTTGGGGTTAGGGATGGGGTTGAGATTGGGGTTAGGGATAGGTTTAGGGTTAGGGTTGGGGTTAGGGATAGGTTAGGGTAAGGATTAGGGATAGGATTAGGATTAGGGTTATTGATAGGGTTGTGGTTAGGGTTAGGGTTTGGGAAAGGGTTAGGGTTAAGGTTAGGGATAGGGGTTAGGGATAGTGTTAGGATTTTGGTCGGGGTTAGGGTCAGGGTGGGGGTTAGGGTTAAGGATAGGGTTAGGGATAGGGTTAGGGTTAGGGATAGGGTTGGGGTTAGGGTTAGGGATAGGGTTAGGGTAAGGATTAGGGTTAGGGTTAGGGTTAGGATTAGGGTTAGGGATAGGGTTATGGATAGGGTTGCAGTTAGGGTTAGGGTTTGGGATAGGGTTAAGGTTAGGTTTAAGGTTGGGGTCGGGGTTAGGGTTAGGGTCAGGATTGGGGTATGGGTTAGGGATAGGGTCAGGGTTAGGGTTAAGGATAGGGTTAGGGTAAGGGATAGGGTTAGGGATAGGGTTAGGGATGGGGTTAGGGTTAGGGATGGGGTTAGGGATAGGGTTAGGGATGGGGTTAGGGTTAGGGATAGGGTTGGGGTTGGGGTTGGGGTTAGGGTTAGGGTTGGGGTTAGGGTTAGAATTAGGGATAGGGATTAGGGTTAGAGTTAGGGATAAGATTAGGGATAGGGTTAGGGTTAGGGAAAGGGTTAGGGAAAGGGTTGGGGGTTAGGGATAGGGTTAGGGATAGAGTTAGGGTTAGGGATAGGGTTGGGGTTAGGGAAAGGATTGGGGTTAGGGATTGGGTTAGGGTTAGGGATAAGGTTAGGATTAGGGATAGGGTTAGGATTAGGGATAGGGTTAGGGTTAGGGATAGGGTTGGGTTTAGGGTTATGGATAGGATTATGGATAGGGTTGGGGTTAGGGTTAGGATTAATGATAGAGTTAGGGTTAGGCATAGAGTTAGGGATAGGGTTAGGGATAGGGATAGGGATAGGGTTAGGGTTAGTGTTAGGGTTAGGGTTTAGGGTTGGGGATAGGGATAGGGTTAGGGTAAGGATTAGGGATAGGGTTAGGATTAGGGATAGAGTTGGGGTTAGGGATAGGGTTAGGGTTAGGGATAGGGTTAACCACTTAAGCCCCGGAAGATTTTGCCCCCTTCCTGACCAGGGGGTATTTTGCGATTCGGCACTGCGTGACTTTACCGGACCATTGCGCGGTCGTGCGACGCTGTACCTAAACAAATTTGATGTTCTTTTTTTCCTACAAACAGAGCTTTCTTTTGGTGGTATTTGATCACCTGTGCAATTTTTTGATCATGCGCTATAAACAAAAAAAGAGCGACAATTTTGCAAAAATAACAATATTTTTCACATTTTTTTATATGAAATTCCCCCCCCAAAAAAATGTAAAAATCAAAATTTTTTAACATTTTCGGCCAATTTGTTTTATGCTACATATGTTTGGTAAAAAAAATCGCAAAAAGCGTATTTTGATTGGTTTGCGCAAAAGTTATTGCGTTTACTAACAAAGGGAAAGATTTCTGTCATTTTTGTTGTTTTTTTTAACGCGTAATGGCGGCGATCTGCGATTTTTTTGCGGTACTGCGACATTGCGGCGGACAGATCGGACCCTTGACTGACATTTTTGACACTTTTGGGGTTACCAGTGACATTTCTACAGTAATCAGTGCTATACATATGCACTGTTACTGTAAAAATACACTGGCAGTGAAGGGGTTAACTTTATTTGAGAGGGAGGGGCTGTGTGTGTTCCTAGGGGGCGTGATCCTAACTGTGATTGGCTGTGGCTTGAGGTGTAGGAACAATGATCAACGGTCCTACATAGTAGAACCGTGTGATCATTGTTTCTACACTATGGAGAATGACAGGTGGCTTGTTTACATTAGCCGCCCCCCTTTCTCCCTCTCCCCCGATGATCGCCGAGTGACCGGCGGACATCGGGTCCGCCGGTCACACGTGCGGGGGGGTCCGTGACCGAGCGGGAGCGGGAGAGCGCCTCCGGCGGCGCGCTCTCGCTCCCCAGAGCCTCACAGGCTAGCGACATAGACCTACGTCACTGTGCCTGTGAGGGGCTGACTGCCGCAGTAAATAATAAGTGAGCAGTCGGCAAGTGGTTAAGGTTAGGGATAGGGTTAGGGTTAGGATTAAGGTTAGGGATAGGGTAGGGGTTAGGGTTAGGATTAGGGATAGGGTTGGGGTTAAGGTTAGGGATAGGGTTAGGGTTAGGGTTTAGGTTAAAGATAGGGTTAGGATTAGGGATAGGGTTAGGGATAGGGTTAGTGTTAGGGATAGGGTTAGGGATAGGGTTGGAGTTAGGAATAGGGTTAGGCATAGGGTTAGGGTTAGGATTAGGGCTAGGGTTAGGGTTAGGGATAGGATTAGGGATAGGGTTTGGGATAGGGTTAGGGATAGGGTTGGGGTTTGGGTTAGGGTTAGGGTTGCTGTTAGGGATAGGGTTGGGGTTAGGGATAGGGTTAGGGTTAGGGATAGGGTTAGGATTAGGTTTAGGGATAGGGTTAGGGATAGGGTTAGAGATAGGGATGGGGTTGAGATTGGGGTTAGGGATAGGTTTAGGGTTGGGGTTAGGGATAGGGTTAGGGTAAGGATTAGGGATAGGGTTAGGATTAGGGTTATTGATAGGGTTGCGGTTAGGGTTAGGGTTTGGGATAGGGTTAGGGTTAAGGTTATTGATAGGGTTTAGGGTTAGGGATAGTGTTAGGGTTGGGGTCGGGGTTAGGGTTAGGGTTAGGGTTTGGTTTAAGATTAGGGATAAGGTTAGGGATAGGGTTGGGGTTGGGGTTAGGATTAGGGATAGGATTAGGGTTAGGGTTAGGGTTAGGGATAGGGTTGGGGTTGGGGTTAGGGTTAGTGATAGGGTTAGGGTTAGGGTTGTACTCCTCTCCATACCACCTCATGTCTGACCCCCCTGCTCCTCTCCATAACACCCCCTGTCTGACCCCCTGTACTTAACTCCATAGCACCCCATGTCTGACCCCTTTACTCCTCTCCATACCACCCCATGTCTGACCACCTGTGCTCCTCTCTATACCACTCCATTTCTGACTCCCTTTACTCCTCTCCATACCGACCCATGTCTGACCCCCTATACTCCTCACCATTCCACCCCACGTCTGACCATCTGTTCTCCTCTTCATACCACCCCATGTCTGACCCCTTGTACTCCTCTCCATACAACCCCATGTCTGACCCCCTGCACTCCTCTCCATACCACCCCATGTCTGACCCCATGTACTCCTCTCCTCTTCATATCACCCCATGTCTGACCCCCTGTACTCCTCTCCATATGACCCCATGTCTAACCCTCTGTGCTCCTCTCCTCTCCCTACCACCTCATGTCTGACCCACCCACTCCTCTCCATACCACCCCATGTCTGACCCCCCTGTACTCCTCTCTATACCACCTCATGTCTGACCCCCTGTACTCCTCTCCTCTCGATACCAACCCATGTCTGACCCCCTGTACTTCTCTCCTTCCCATACCTCCCCATATCTGACACCTTTTGCTCCTCTCCATTCCACCCCCTGTCTGACCCCCTGTACTCCTCTCCTCTCCATACCACCCCATGTCTGACCCCCTGTTCTTCCCTCCGTACCACCCCATGTCTGACCCCCTTGTACTCCTCTCCATACTACTCCATGTCTGACCCCCTGTACTCCTCTCCATACCACCCCATGTCTGACCCCCTGTACTCCTCTCCATACCACCTCATATCTGATCCCCTGTACTCCTCTCCATAACACCCCTTGTCTGACCCCCTGTACTCCTCTTTAAACCACCCCTTGTCTGACCTCCTGTTCTCCTCTCCTTACCACCCCATATCTGACACCCTGGACTCCTCTCCATACCACCCCATGTCGGACCCCCTGTACTCCTCTCCTCTCCTTACCACCCCATGTCTGTCCCCCTGTACTCCTCTCCATAACACCCCTGGTCTGACCCCCTGTACTCCTCTCCATAACACCCTATGTCTGACCCCCTGCACTCCTCTCCATACCACCCCATGTCTGACCCCCTGTGCTCCTCTTCATAACACCCCATGTCTGACCGCTGTACTCCTCTCCATACCACCCCATGTCTGATCCCCTGTACTCCTCTCCATACCACTCCATGTCTGACCCCCTGTACTCCTCTCCATACCACCCCATGTCTGACCCCTTGTACTCCTCTCCATACCACCCCATATATGACCCCCTGTACTCTTCTCCTCTCCATACCACCCCATGTCTGACCCCCTATACTCCTCACCATTCTACCCCATTTCTGACCCCCTATACTCCTCTCCACACCACCCCATGTCTGACCATCTGTTTTCCTCTTCATACCACCCCATGTCCGACCCCTTGTACTCCTCTCCATAACACCCTATGTCTGACCCCCTGCACTCCTCTCCATACAACCCCATGTCTGACCCCCTGCACTCCTCTCTATACCACCCCATGTCTGATCCCCTGTGTTCCTCTCCTCTCCATAACACCCCATGTCTGACCCCATGTACTCCTCTCCTCTTCATATCACCCCATGACTGACCCCCTGTACTCCTCTCCATATGACCCCATGTCTAACCCTCTGTGCTCCTCTCCTCTCCATACCACCCCATTTCTGACCCCTTGTACTCCGCTCCATACAACCCCATTTTTGACCCCTGTACCCTCTCCATACCACCCCATGTCTAAACTCCTGTACTCCTTTCCATACCACCCCATGTCAGACTCCCTGTACTCTTCTCCTCTCCATACCACCCCATGTCTGACCCCCTATACTCCTCACCAATCTACCCCATGTCTGACCCCCTATACTCCTCTCCACACCACCCCATGTCAGACCCCCTATACTCCTCTCCATACCAACCCATGTCTGACCCCCTGTACTCCTCTCCATACCACCCATGTCTGACCCCCTGTTCTTCTCTCCTCTCCATTCCACCCCAAGTCTGCCCCCCTTTACTCCTCTCCATACCACCCCATGTCTGACCCCCTGTACTCCTCTCCTCTCCATACCACCCCATGTCTGACACCTTGTACTCCTCTCCATGCCACTCCATGTCTTACCCCCTCTACTCATCTCCAAACCACCCCATGTCTGACCCCTTGTACTCCTCTCCTCTCCACACCACCCGATGACTGACCCCCTCTGCTCCTCTTCATACCAAACCATGTCTGACCCCCTGTACTCTTCTCCATACCACCCCATGTCTGACCTCCTGTACTCCTCTCCATACGACCCCATGTCTGACCCCCTGTGCTCCTCTCCTCTCCTTTCCATACCACCCCATGTCTGACCCCCCTACTCCTCTCCATACCACCCCATGTCTGACCCCCTGTACTTCTCCTCATAACACCCCCTGTCTGACCCCCTGTACTCCTCTCCATACCACCCCATGTCTGTCCCCCTATACTCCTCTCAATACCACCCCATGTCTAACCCCCTGTACTCCTCTCAATACCACCCCATGTCTAATCTCCTTTACTCCTCTTCTCTCCATACCACCCCATGTCTGACCCTCTGTACTCCTCTCCTCTCCATTCCACCCCATGTCTGACCCCCTGTACTCCTCTCCCCTCCATACCAATGAATGTCTGACCCTCTGTATTCCTCTCCTCTACATACCACCCCATGTCTGACCCCCTGTACTCCTCTCCATAACACCCCATGTCTGACCCCCTGCACTCCTCTCCTCTTCTTACCACCCCATGTCTGACCCCCTGTACTCCTCTCCTCTCCTCTCCATACCACCCCATGTCTACCCCCCTGCTCTCCTATCCATATCACCCCATGTCTAACCCCCTGTATTCCTCTCCATACCTCCCCATTTCTGACCCCTTTACCCTCTCCATGCCATCCCATGTCTGACCCCCTGTACTCTTCTCCTCTCCATACCACCCCATGTCTTACCCCCTATACTCCTCACCATTCTACCCCATGTCTGACCCCCTATACTTCTCTCCAAACCACCCCATGTCTGACCCCTTTACTCCTCTCCATACCACTCCATGTCTGATTCTCTGTACTCTTCTCCTCTCCATACCACCCCATGTCTGACCCCCTATACTCTTCACCATTCTACCCCATGTCTGACCCCCTATACTCCTCTCCATACCCCACATGTCTGACCCCATGTACTCCTCTCCATACCACCCATGTCTGACCCCCTGTTCTTCTCTCCTCTCCATTCCACCCCAAGTCTTTCCCCCTGTACTCCTCTCCATACCACCCCATGTCTGACCCCCTTTACTCCACTCCATACCACTCCATATCTGACCCCCAGTCCCCCTCTCCTCTCCATATCACCCCATGTCCGACCCCCCCTACTTCTATCCATACCATGCCATGTCTTACCCCCTGTACTCCTCTCCATACCTCCCCATTTCTGACCCCTGTACCCTCTCCATACCATCCCATGTCTGACCCCCTGTACTCCTCTCCATACCTCCCCATTTCTGACCCCTGTACCCTCTCCATACCATCCCATGTCTGACCCCCTGTACTCTTCTCCTCTCCATACCTCCCCATGTCTTACCCCCTATACTCCTCACCATTCTACCCCATGTCTGACCCCCTATACTCCTCTCCATACCACCCCATGTCTGACCCCTTGTACTCCTCTCCATACCACCCCATGGTTGACCCCCTGTTCTTCTCTCCTCTCCATTCCACCCCAAGTCTTTCCGCCTGTACTCCTCTCCATACCACCCCATGTCTGACCCCCTGTACTCCTCTCCTCTCCAAACCACCCCATGTCTGACACCTTGTACTCCTCTCCATACCACCCCATGGTTGACCCTCTGTATGCCTCTCCATACCACCCCATATAAGACCCCCTGTACTCCTTTCCATGCCACCCCATGTCTGACCCCCTTTCCTCCACTCCATACCACCCCATATCTGACCCCCAGTCCTCCTCTCCTCTCCATATCACCCCATGTCCGACCCCCCCTACTTCTCTCCATACCATCCCATGTCTTACCCCCTGTACTCCTCTCCAAACCACCCCATGTCTGACCCCTTGTACTCCTCTCCATACCACCTCATGTCTGACCCCCTGTACTCCTCTCCTCTCCATACCACCCCATGACTGACCCCCTCTGCTCCTCTCCATACCACCCCATGTCTGACCCCCAGTACTCCTCTTCATACCACCCCATGTCTGACTCCCCCTACTCCTCTCCATACCAAACCATGTATGACCCCCTGTACTCCTCTCCATACCACCCCATGTCTGACCCCCTGTACTCCTCTCCATACAACCCCATGTCTGAGCCCCTGTGATCCTCTCTTTTCCATACCACCCCATGTCTGACCCCCTGTACTCCTCTCCTCTCCATACCACCCCATGTCTGACCCCCCTACTCCTCTCCATAACACCCCCTGTCTGACCCCCTATACTCCTCTCCATACCACCCCATGTCTGTCCCCCTATACTCCTCTCAATACCACCCCATGTCTGACCCCCTGTACTCCTCTCAATACCACCCCATGTCTAACCCCTTTACTCCTCTTCTCTCCATACTACCCCATGTCTAACCCCCTGTACTCCTCTCCATTCCACCCCATGTCTGACCCCCTGTGCTCCTCTCCTCTTCATACCACCCCATGTCTGACCCCCTGTACTCCTCTTCTCTCCATACCACCCCATGTCTGCCCCCCTGCTCTCCTCTCCATATCACCCCATGTCTAACCCTCTGTGCTCCTCTCCTCTTCATACCACCCCATGTCTGACCCCCCTTTACTCCTCTCCATACCACCCCATTTCTGACCCCTGTACCCTCTCCATACCATCCCATGTCTGACCCACTGTACTCTTCTTCTCTCCATACCACCCCATGTCTTACCCCCTATACTCCTCACCATTCTACCCCATGTCTGACCCCCTATACTTCTCTCCACACCACCCCATGTCTTACCCCTTTACTCCTCTCCGTACCACCCCATGTCTTATCCCTTGTACTCCTCTCCTCTCCATACCACCCCATGTCTGACAGCAGACATTCCATCTCTAGGCTGGCCATACCTTGACTTCATGGAATGTCCATATAAGGAGTTACTTCCTGAGGCTCACAGTGCAAAGAGAGATATGATAGCAGGGAGTGTAAATAACCGAATGGTTGCTGGGAAATCCTTCACACACATGAACCAGGTAAGCACAAATATTCTCTGTCAAAGGTATGGGTCTGTTACACTGCTCCCCTTTTTTGGAACACTCTGTTTGCCTGGACAGTCCGTCCGCGTTCCAATTCAACTTGCCAGGGCGGTATTGGACGGAGAAATTGAATGGTTGTAGTGCTAGGCTCCATCTCAACAAGCGTCCATTATCTCCAGCCACTCGGTTCAACCATACCAAGGGATTATGATCTGTAATGAGGGTAAATTCTTGGCCATACAGATATGGTGTTGTTTTCTACCCCATGTCTGACCCCCTATACTCCTCTCCATACCACTAGTGATGTCGCGAACATAAAATTTAATGTTCGCGAATGGCGAACGCGAACTTCCGCAAATGTTCGCGAACCGGCGAACATTGCGAACCGCCATAGACTTCAATAGGCAGGCGAATTTTAAAACCCACAGGGACTCTTTCTGGCCACAATATTGATGGAAAAGTTGTTTCAAGGGGACTAACGCCTGGACTGTGGCATGCCGGAGGGGGATCCATGGCAAAACTCCCATGGAAAATGACGTCGTCGACGCAGAGTCGGGTTTTAATCCATAAAGGACATAAATCACCTAACATTCCTAAATTGTTTGGAATAACGTGCTTTAAAACATCCAGTGTGTGTATACGATCAGGTATGATGTTGTATCGATCAGGTAGTGTAAGGGTTATGCCCGCTTCACAGTGACAGACCAAACTCTGACAGACCAAACTCCCCGTTTAACGCACCGCAAACATCCGCAAACAGACCAGAACCGACCAAAATGGGACAGGAACTGGGCTTTAAGGGTTAGGGTTAGGTTTAGTGTTAGGGGATAGGGTTAGGGTTATGGTGAGATACTTAGGGTTAGAGTTAGTAACCCTACCCCTACGCCTCTAACCCTAAGCACTAAAAATAACCCTAACCTTAGCCCTAACCCTAACCCTAGCCCTAATTCTATTTTTTTTCTGGTTCTGGACATGCTACAGAGCTGAAACTTCACAGGTACACTTTTTAGACCCCCCAGACACCAAATCACACAAAAAAGTTCTTAAAAATTGTCATTTTTGATAGAGAACCAATTATTGGAAAAATTAAAAAAAAAAATAAATAAATAAAAAAAAAAAAAACTTTCTTTGGGTTTAGTGTCTGGGGGGGTCTAAAATGTGTACCTGTGAAGTTTCAGCTCTGTAGCATGTTCAGAACAAGAAAAAAAATTCGAATTAGGGTTAGGGCTAGGGTTAGGGGGTTAAGTTTAAGGTTAGAGGGTTAGGGTTAGGATTAGGGTTAGGGTTAGGTTTAGGGTTATTTTTATGGCTAGGCTTAGAGTGTTAGGGTTAAGTTTAGAGGGTTAGGGTTATGGTTAGAGGGTTAGGTTTAGTGTTAGGGGATAGGGTTAGGGTTACGGTAAGATACTTAGGGTTAGAGTTAGTAACCCTACCCCTCTAACCCTCTAACCCTAAGCACTAAAAATAACCCTAACCTTAGCCCTGACCCTCACCCTAGCCCTAACCCTAATTTTTTTCTGGTTCTGGACATGCTACAGAGCTGAAACTTCACAGGTACACTGTCTAGAACCAGAAAAAAAGATAATTTTTCAGTAGAGCAGGGATGGTGGGAACCCTCTTTTTACACCTGTATGATCTTTTTTTTCATGTTCTGGGCATGCTACAGAGCTGAAACTTCACAGGTACACTTTTTAGACCCCCCCCCCCCCGACACTAATCCCAAAAAAGTCATGCCTGCCTCCAAAAATGCCTGATAAATATATATAAAAAAATAAATAAAAGCAGACTGAAATACCAGCCCTAAAAATGGCTTTTTGGGTGCTGTCAGGATGCTGTCCTTACAGCAGGAGTGGACACAGAACACTGGCCTAGCTAATGATTTCCCTATCAATTCAGCAGCAACAGCAGCCCTCTCCCTGCTCTAACTAACTCTGCAGCTTCAGAATGAATCTAAGATGGATGCTGCCCTTGCTTTTTTATAGGAGGTGGGAGGGTCTGGGAGGGAGGGTATGCTGATTGGCTGGAATGTGTCTGCTGACTGTGAGGTACAGGGTCAAAGTTTGCTCAATGATGATGTATAGGAGGTGGACCGAACATCGCATATGTTCGCCCGCCGAGGAAAGTTCGCCGGGAACTGTTCGGGATATCTCTACATACCACCCCATGTCTGACCCCCTGTACTCCTCTCTGTACCACCCATGTCTGACCCCCTCTTCTTCTCTCCTCTCCATTCCACCCCAAGTCTGTCCCCCTGTACTCCTCTCCATACCACCCCATGTCTTACCCCCTGTACTCCTCTCCATACCACCCCCTGTCTGACCCCTTGAACTCCTATCCATACAACCCCATGTCTGAGCCCCTGTGCTCCTCTCCTCTCCATACCACCCCATGTCTGACCCCCTGTACTCCTCTCCTCTCCATACCAACCCAAGTCTGACCCCCCTACTCCTCTCCATACCAACCCATGTCTGACCCCCTGTACTCTTCTCCTCTCCATACCACCCCATGTCTGACCCCCTGTACTCCTCTTCATAACACCCCCTGTCTGACTAAAATATATTAGTGTAAATGATTTCATTAGCACAAGCATATATTTCTGCTACTATCACACCTATATATGTCTAGGTGTGTATATAAATATATGTATGTGTGTATATACACCACTATACACAAGTTCAGATGTTTTGCCTGCCTCAAAAGAACCCAAAAAAAATGCCAAAAAAAACGCTAGCGTCAAAAAAAAAAAATGCACAGGTGTGTTTTTTCTGGCATTTTTTGGGGGTTTTTGGAGGCAGGCAAAACATCAGAACTTGTGCACAGTACCACTATACACAAGTTCAGATGTTTTTCCTGACTGCAAAGAACCCAAAAAAATGCCTGCTATTAAACCGGCAAGGTGTTACAGCAGCGAAGCCATACTCCTGTGCTGAAAGTTTTCTAATACAAACAATCTTTTTTTTTAATGGTTCTGGACATGCTACAGAGCTGAAACTTCACATGTACACTTTTTAGACCCCCCAGATACGAAATCTAAAGTAAAAATCCAAAAATCTCTTTTTTTTTTTAAATTTTTTCAATAATTGGCTTTCTTTATCAAAAATGACAATTTTTAAGAACTTTTTTTTGTGTGATTTTGTGTCTGGGGGGTCTAAAAGGTGTACCTGTGAAGTTTCAGCTCTGTAGCATGTCCAGAACCAGAAAAAAAGATCATATAGGTGTAAAAGGAGGGTCCCACATCCCTGTTCTACTGAAAAATTATCTTTTTTTTTTTTTCATGGTTCTGGACATGCTACAGAGCTGAAACTTCACATGCACACCTTTTAGACCCCCCAGATACTAAATCCAAAGTCAAAATAAAAAAATCGCTCTCTTTTTTTTTTTTTTTTTCAATAATTGTCTTTTTTATCAAAAATGACAATTTTTAAGAACTTTTTTTGTGTGATTAATAGTTAATGGGGCATGACCCAGAACCCTATGGACTTTTTAGGGGCATTTATTTGGTTTTAGGGCTTAAAAATGTTTTTTTTTAATTACCGAAGTTCGGGTCCCATTGATTTCAATGGGGTTCTGAAATCCGGGCCGAACTTTCGGGAAGTTCGGATGTTCTGGCCGAACCGAACTTTTCAAAAGTTCGATCATCCTTAGTGATGTACCATCTTGTTATAAGTTTATAGTTCATCTCTTGCGTTTTGGTGCATTTGGCTGGGCCAAAGGTGAACCTCAATATCCTCTGGA
Organism: Pelophylax lessonae; assembly: GCF_965119305.1. Classification (NCBI taxonomy): domain Eukaryota; kingdom Metazoa; phylum Chordata; class Amphibia; order Anura; family Ranidae; genus Pelophylax; species Pelophylax lessonae. The sequence goes on from NC_138778.1 coordinate 107,102,338, forward strand.
TCTGTTCTTTTGTCAAATTACAGTTTAAATCTCCCTCCCACTTTCTCACCCAAGGTAGTTCCGGTTGGTCCTCTGAGTTTGTCAATAATCCGTATGCAATCGATAGAGTGCATGCTAGGTTCCCTGGTTTTACGCAGGCCTGCTCAAATTTAGTTAGTACCCTATCGAACTCCTCTGGTTTCGGTATGGATACTAGGTAATGGTGTAGTTGACTAGCCTGCCAAAATGGCAAATTATATGGGCCTTCCTCCTCCATCAATTTGGTCACTGAGGGCCATTTTTTTTGTATTAAAAATGATGAAGCCTGTATCTGCCCTTTTTCCCTTAGTGTTATAAACCGTTTACTGTCCAGTCCCGAAGGGAACAGAGGGTTACCTAGTATTGGATATAAGGGAGATCTATTCATTGTTAATTTAGAATATATGTTTGGTCTTGTACAGATACGTAGCGTGTTTCCTATTATTAGATGGTGTTTTAAGTTTTTGGGTAGGTCCTGGTAGCACCACATAGCTCTTTTCAAATTTACCTCTGTTTGTGCTTGTTCCAGTTCCACCCATAATTTAGACTCCGAGTGATGCCACCAATCCAAAATCCTGCTTACATGTGTGGCCTGGTAATAGGTTCTTATATCTGGGAATGCTAAGCCCCCCTTTTTTTTTGGCAAAGACAAGATTCTCTGTGCTATGCGTGCTTTTTTGTGGGACCAAATATACTTTAAAAATAGCGAGTTTATCGCCATAAAGAATCTATTTGGTATCTTGACTGGCAGTGCTCGGAAAAGGTATAGAAATTTCGGAAGTACGATCATCTTGAACAGGTTGCACTTGCCGAACCATGACTGCATCCCTCCCTGCCATTGTTCTAAAAGTCTCTTAGTCATCGCTATCAAGGGCAAGAAGTTGAGATCATATACTCATGTTAATTTTGTTGGTATAAGTGTCCCCAGATATCTCACTGCCGTCTCATTCCACTTAAAGCCAAAGCTATTTTTCAGTGTTTGTATTTGGGTCGATGGCATCCCAACTCCCATTGCTTCCGACTTCCCAAAATTGATTTTCAGATTCGATACTGCCCCATATCTCTTGAATTCTTGTATCAGATTCGGCAACAAGATATTTGGATTAGACAGAGAGAATAACATGTCATCCGCATAAGCGGCTATTTTGAATTGTTTTTCCTTTATTCTCACTCCTTCAATGTCTGGGTTCAGGCGGACTTTGCAAAGGAAAGGTTCCAATGTCAAGGCAAAAAGGAGGGATGACAATGGGCACCCCTGCCTAGTGCCGTTCTTTACTGGAAACGCATTTGATATTATCCCATTGGCTTTTACCCTAGCTACTGGGTTTGTATGGACTCTAGTTATCTTATCTAACATCGAGTTTCCCAGCCCAATGTATTTGAGCACTGTAAATTGAAAAGGCCATCCGACCCGGTCAAATGCCTTTTCAGCATCTGCGCTCAACACCATGCACGGGGTCTTTTTCTCGTTTACTATTTGTATCAAGTTGAGTATTCTTATGGTGTTATCTTTTGCTTCTCTTGATGTCATAAAACCTACCTGGTCTGGATGTATCAGTTTTGGCAATATTCTTGCCAATCTATCTTCTAGCACCTTGGTGAATATCTTCAGATCCACATTCAATAAAGATATTGGCCTATAGCTGCTACATGCAGCTGGATCCTTGCCTTCTTTTAGTATTATGGAGATGTGTGCCGTAAGTGTGTCCCTCTCCAGTGTCCCATCTAGTCCTGTTGCATTATACAATCTTACCAGGTAGGGGCCTAAGGTATGGGATAGTAGCTGATAGTATTGTGTTGTCAGACCATCTGGTCCTGGCGCTTTCCCTGGTTTCATTGATCTTATTGCTTGCTGTACTTCCTCTATGGTAATTTCTTCTTCTAGGGATTCCCTATCCTCCTCTGACATCTTAGGTAAATGTGACTGATTTAAATACCTTTCTATTTCCCTTTGTGAAGGTGTCTCCGTTTTTAGATTATTTAGTGAGGCATAGTATTTTTCGAATGTTTCCGTTATTTGTGTTGGTAAAGTTTTTTTAGTCCCGTCTGCTGTTACAATGTGGCGTATATATGATCTCAACTTCTGCCCCTGGACCGTCTTAGCAAGTAGTTTCCCGCACTTATTTCCCGCTTCATAATTTAATTTGCGGCACCTTTGTATGTCTGCCTTAGCCTTATATTGTAGCAAGTCTGTAATCTGCTTTCTGGTCGTCATCAAGTCTGTGCATATGCTTGCCGGTGGCGATCGTTTGTGTTTTGTTTCCAGCACTCTGAGTCTGTCTAGTAACTGAACCATTTGTTTATTTCTTTCCCTTTTTATACGTGCCCCATGCTTAATAAGGATCCCTCTAATTACTGCCTTATGGGCTTCCCAAAGGGTGCCCATATTGCAGTCACTTTGGTCATTGATCTCAAAATAAGTTTTCAATTCCTGTGTTACTTCCTTTAATATTTCTTCCCTTTGTAATAGACTTTCGTTCAGCCTCCAGCACTGTCTTTTCTGTAAGGGGTTCTCTGTTAGCCTATATACTATTGTTATGGGTGCATGGTCTGACCAGGTAATACTGTTAATAGATGATTTTTTCACTGCCTGTAGCTGAGCATGGGGTATTACAAAATAATCAATTATCGAATAATTCCTATGTGGTATCGAGTAAAACGTGTAATCTTTTTTATCGGGATGCTGTAATCTCCACACATCAATCAACTGGGACTTATGTAGTGTCTTCAGTATTCGTCTACTCATTCTAGTGGAAAGTGCTGAGGTCCCAAAGGAAGTATCTACTGTCGGTATCAGTGGCGCGTTAAAGTCCCCTCCTACGATCAGCTGTCCTTCGGAGTATTTGTTGCATTTTAACCACTTTACCACCAGAGGATTTTGCTGTCTTACGTCCAGGCCACTTTTTGTGATTCGGCACTGTGTGACTTTAACTGACAATTGCGTGGTCATGCAACGCCGTACCCAAACTTAATTTAGGTCCTTTTTTTCCCACAAACAGAGCTTTCTTTTGGTGGTATTTGATCACCTGTGCGATTTTTACTTTTTGCGCTATAAACAAAAAAAGAGCGAAAATTTTGAAAAAATAACAATATTTTTCACATTTTTTTAATATGAAATTCCCCCCCAAAAAATGTAAAAATCAAAATTTTTTATCATTTTTGGCCAATTTGTTTTCTGCTACCTATGTTTGGTAAAAAAAATCACAATAAGAGGATTTTGATTGGTTTGCGCAAAATTTATTGCGTTTACTAACTAAGGGAAAGATTTCTGTCATTTTTGGTGTTTTTTTTTTTTAACGAGTAATGGCGGCGATCTGCGATTTTTTTTTTTTTTGCGGGACTGTGACATTGCGGTGGACAGATCGGACCCTTGACTGACATTTTTGACACTGGGGGTACCAGTGACATTACAGTAATCAGTGCTATAAATATGCACTGTTACTGTAAAAATGACACTGGCAGGGAAGGGGTTAATTTTATTGGAGAGGGAGGGGTTAATGTATGCCTGGTGCTTACTAACGTGTGTGGGGGGAGGTGACTGAGTGACACAGGCACAGATCGCAGGTTCGGCTATGCTGAACACTGCAATCTGACCCTGCCTGTCACTTAGGAGATCCGCCCGCTTTGTTTACACAAGCGGGCGGATCTCCACACTCGATTCCCCGATGATCGGGGAAGAGCAGCGGTGATCACCGCCGCTCCTCCCCTGGCCCGACTCTCGCTGTGACTGAACACAAGGGGAGGAGTCCAGCGACGTAGGTCTACGTCGCTGGACGATAACGAGCCACATTGCTGCAGCAGCAGCAATGTGAGCATACGTAAAGTGGTTAACCACTTTACCACCGGAGGATTTTCCTGCTAAAAGACCAGGGGTTATTTTGCGATTTTTTACTGCGTGACTTTAACGGACAATCGCACGGTCGTGCGACGCTGTACCTAAACGAATTTCACGTCCTTTTTTTCCCACAAACAGAGCTTTCTTTTGGTGGTATTTGATCACCTGTGCGATTTTTTGATCACGCGCTATAAACAAAAAAAGAGCGTAATTTTTGCAAAAACAACAATATTTTTCACTTTTTTTTATATGAAATTCCCCCAAAAAAAAATGTAAAAATCAAAATTTTTTAAAATTTTCGGCCAATTTGTTTTACGCTACCTATGTTTGGTAAAAAAAATCGCAAAAAGCGTATTTTGATTGGTTTGCGCAAAAGTTATCGCGTTTACTAACAAAGGGAAAGATTTTTGTCATTTTTGGTGTTTTTTTTTTTAACGAGTAATGGCGGCGATCTGCGATTTTTTTTGCGGTACTGCGACATTGCGGCGGACAGATCGGACCCTTGACTGACATTTTTGACACTTTTGGGGGTACCAGTGACATTACTGCAGTAATCAGTGCTATATATATGCACTGTTACTGCAAAAATGACACTGGCAGGGAAGGGGTTAACAGTATTGGACAGGGAGGGGTTAAGTGTGTCCTAGGGGCGTGATTCTAACTGTGTAGGGACAGGTCTACTAGTGTAAAAACAAAGATCAACAGTTCTACATAGTAGAACTGTTTGATCTTCACTTTTACACAGGGAGAACTGACAGGTGGCTTGTTTACACAAGCCGCTCTGTCTTTCTCCCGCTGTAGCGGCGATCGTAGTGTGACCGGCGGACATCGGGTCCGCCAGTCACACTCCCGCACTCCTCCGTGAACGAGCCTCGGCGGGCGCGCGCCTCGGCGGGCGCGCGCCCGCCCGCTATTGGCTCTGGAAGGAGTGACAGGCGAGCGACGTAGACCTACGTCACTCTGCCTGGCCGGGGCCGACTGCCGCAGTAAATATACTGTGCGCAGTCGGCAAGCGGTTAAAAAATGCTTTTAGGGGCATTGGATGGTGCCAGTAAGGTAATCATCAGTCAGTAGAGTAATGGACAGTGTCAATTTATTTTTTTTTAAATAATTGGTCAGTTGAACAATGCTTTTCTCAAAAGTTTTATATTTTTATTTTAAATTTTTTACAATCTTATTTTACATTTTTTTTTACAATGTCAGGAAGGGGTTGGTGTCAATTGGGCAGTGGACAGTGTCAGTAGAAATTTGTTATTATTATTTTTTTTTTTAATATTTTATAAAAAATATGTTGTTTGTTTTTATGATTTTTTTCCCGCAGTGCCTCTGAGAAGGGCACAGTGGATGGTCTCAGTGGAGCAGTGAGAGTAAACCAGTTAATTGTGTCAGTGTTTTTTTTGTTGTTGTTTTTTGTTTTTTTCAATTTATTTTTCTCTATAAATGTATTTTTTTTTGTTTTAAAATTTTATATTTTTAATTATTTTAAAATGTATTTTTCACAGCCCTTTTTTCATAATATTTTGGGAGATTGGACAGTGTCAGTAGTTTTATTTTTTTAATTTTATTATTTTTTACATTTTTATTATTATTATTATTTTTTTTACATTGATTTTTTTGTATGAACAATGTCAGTATTTTTTTTTCTAGCATTTTTGACAGTTTATTTTTTCAGTGCTTCTGGAAGGAAGTAGTGGACTGTGTCAGTAAGGCAGGTGACAGTGTCAGTAGAGCAATGGACAGTGTCAGCATATTTTACAGTTTTCTGTATTTTTTTATTGTTTTCTTTTTTGGAATTTGTTTATTTTTTTATTCACAATGCTTTTTGGGGGAGGGGTTAGGGTGGTGTATCAGTTCATTGGGGTAATGGACAGTGTTGGTATATGTGTGTATATATATATATATATATATATATATATATATTCTTTCAATTTTATTTTTTTATTATTTTTTTCAATTAATTTTTTTATTATTTTTTTCTTAATTATTTGTATTGAGGGTAAAGTGGACAGTGTCCATATTTTTTATTTTACTTTATTATTTTTACATTTATTTTTTATATTTCATTTTTGTAAACCAGCCCTGTTGTGGCCTTGGTGGGATTTTGTTTTCTTAGGCCAAATGACTTCAACAGCTCTTCTCTTTACTCTCTGTAAAGCCCCGAGATAATGGGGGAGGGGTCAGCTCAGCACTTATCCACATAACAGTGGAGTCAGCTTGAAGCAATGGGAGTGGGGGAGGGGATGAAAGAAAACATTCCCCTCTACATACATTGGGGGGGAGGGGTGAAAGTGAAGGGGGAGTGTCAGCAGTTTTTACATTGAGGACTCAGCTTACAGCAGAGAAGATGGGGGAGGGGCCATGGTAACACTTCTCCTATAAACAATGGAGTCAGCATGAAGCAATGGGAGTGGGGGAGGGGTCTTCCTACAGAGGAGTCAGCTCACAGCAGAGGGGGCGGGGCAGGGGGAGGGGCATGTCAGCTGTTTTCTACATGGAGAAGGGAAGTTACAGCAGAGTGAATGGGGGAGGGCACTTCTCCTTTGCTGAGATAATCCCTTCCCCTCACAGGTGTGACATATGAAGATGCTGATTGGACAGCATGATTATTGCACAGCTGTGCCTTAGGCTTAGACAGTGGGTGGAGTCAGTAGTTGATTTTTTTTCTCTTTTTTTTTTAACAATTCTTTTCAGGGAGGAGGGGTTAGGACAATGGATTGTGTCAGCAAGGCACTGGGCAGTGTCAGTAGCTTTTTTTATCTTTGTTTTATTTTTACATTTTAATTTCTATTATTTATTATTTATTATAGATATTTATTTCATTTCACAATGCATGGGGGATGGGCAGTGGATGGTGTCAGAAAATGAAATAAGGAAAATAAATAACTAATAATGCTGTCCGCTTCCCTTCTATTATGTTTCACAATTTTATATTTTAATTATTTTTATTATTTTCTTTTTTAAATCATTTTTTTAACAGTGTCTCTGGGAGGGTGGCAATGGATGGTGTCAGTAGGGCAGTGTGCAGTGTCAGTAGTTTTTTATCTGTATTTATTTTTTTTTTTTTACAAATGCATTTTTTTTATTCAATGTAATTATATCTTTTTTTATTTTTTCAAAAAGGTTTTTTGGGGACCAGAGGATGGTGTCAATAGGGCAGTAGACAGTAATTAAAAAAATAAAAATGTTTTATTTTTATATTTATTTATTCATCATTGTTTTTACAATATTTTTGGGGGTAGAGGGCGGTGTCAATAGAGCACTGGATGGTGTCAGTAAGACAGTTGAAGGTGTCAATAGTTTTTTTTATTATTTTATTTATTTTTTATAATTTTATTGTTTAGTTTTTTTTAACCGCTTGCCGACCGCCGCACGACTATTTACTGCGGCGGTCAGCCCCATACAGGCAAAGTGACGTAGGACTACGTCGCTAGCCTGTGAGCCTCTAGGGGGCGAGCGCGCACCGCCGGAGGCGCACTCCCGCCCCCACTCGTTCCCTAACAAGTCCGGACCCCTAGGGACACATTTAACCCCTGCATCTCCAATAAAGTTAACCCCTTCCCTGCCAGTGTCATTTTTACAGTAACAGTGCATATTTATAGCACTGATTACTGTAGTAATGTCACTGGTACCCCCAAAAGTATCAAAAATGTCAGTCAAGGGTCCGATCTGTCCGCCACAATGTCGCAGTCCCCCCAAAAAAATCGCAGATCGCCGCCATTATTCGTTAAAAAGAAAACACCAAAAATGACAGAAATCTTTCCCTTAGTTAGTAAACGCAATTACTTTTGTGCAAACCAATCAAAATACGCTTATTAAGATTTTTTTTTACCAAACATATGTAGCAGAAAACAATTGGCCAAAATGTTAAAAAATTTTGAATTTTAAATTTTTTGGGGGGAATTTCCGATAAAACAATGTGAAAAATATTGTTGTTTTTTCAAAACTGTCGCTTATTTTGTTTATGACGCAAAAACTAAAAATCGCACAGGTGATCAAATACCACCAAAAAAAAGCTCTCTTTGTGGGGAAAAAAGGACGTCAATTTCATTTAGGTACAGCATCGCACGACCACGCAATTGTCTGTTAAAGACACGCAGTGCCGAATCTCAAAGTAGAACCTGGTCAGGAAGGGGGTAAAATCTTCCGGGGCTTAAGTGGTTAATTGATCGTTTAATAAATTTTTTGCACAATGCTTTTTTTTTTTTTTGGTGGGGGGGGGGGGGGGAGTGGACAATGTCAGTAGTTTTTTGTTTTTACCATTTTATTTTCTATATTTTTTATTCAATATTATTTGCCACTATAATTTTTAATTTTATTTTTAAATATTGTTTTCGCAGTGCTTTTGGGGGGGGGGGGCAGAATAAGGGTTTTTTAAATTTTTAAATGTGAAATATTTGTTATAATTTATTTTAATAATTTTTTCACAATCTTTTGGGGGAAGATTTGGATGGTGTCAGTAGAGCAGTGAATGCTGCCAGTAGACTTTTTATTTTTGTTTAATTTTTTGTTTACAAATGTATTTTTTTTTTTAACGATTCAATTTTTTTTCAATTTTTTTAAATGTTTCTCATGATGGTGTTGGGGGGGGGGGTGGGTTGTATTAGGGCAGTGGAAGTCATTTTTTATTTTTTACAAATGTATGTTTTTATTTCTATTTATTGTTAAATGTTTTATTACTTTTTACAATTATTTTAGGGTACCAGTGGTTGTTAGTGTCAGTGGGGCAGTGATTTAAGTTAGTAGGGTAGTGCAAAGTGTCAGTAGAGTAGTGGATAGTGTCATATTTTTTTTTATTTTATTTTTTTATATACAAACCTTTTTTTTTTTACTATTTTTTTTATACTTTTTTTTCATTTTTTAAAAATGCTTTTAGGGACCAGTGGATGGTGTAAAAAGGTCGGTGGAAGGTGTCAGTAGTGCAATGGACAATGTCAAAATGTATCATTATTACATCTTTATTCTTTTTAAAAATATTATTTTTAATTATTTTCTACTTATTTTTGGATTTTTTACACTCATTTTTTTTTTTGAAGGGGGGGGGGGGGGGGGCAGAAGATGGAATCAGTAATTTTTCATTTTTATTATTTTATTTCCTCTTTTTTTTATTTTAACATATTTTTTTTTCAGTGCCTTTGGAGGAGCAGTGGACGGTGTCAGTAGAGCAGTGGACAAGGAGTCAGCTCACAGGAGAAGGGGCGGTGAAGGGGGAGGGGCGTGTCAGAATTTCTCCACTCACAGGACCCAGCTGACAGCAGAGATAATCGGGGAGGGGTCAGGTTAGCACTTCTCCTCTGAACAGTGAACTCAGCTTGAAGCAATGGGAGAGGGGGGAGGGATATGAAAGAAAACATTTCCCCTACACATATAGGAATCAGCTGAAAGGAGAGGGTGTGGTTAATGGGGGGGCCAGGCTGGCGCTACCGCTAAGCAAAATAGGCAGCCGCCTAGGGCGCAGCCACGGCCGCTGGCTTACCTAGGATAGTAGAAGAGCTGCCACCTCCCGCCGGTATAGTGGAGCTGCCGTGCCCATCCCCCGCCCCCTCCCTCTCTCATAGAGTTACTGCTGGGCAGGTAGGACTGTGCACACCGCCAGAGAGGGGCGCTCTCACCTGTTCTGTGTGAAGGTGAAAGCAGAGTGAGCGGTGTGTAAGGGGCTATCGCTGGAGGTGACCACCGTCCGAAAAAAGCTCCGGTGTCACCCCTCTGACGGCCCTGCCCCTTTACCTCAGCAGGGGGCGGCAGCTCCACTCTCCCGGTGGGCAGGACTCCCTCTGTAAGTTGTAGCTGCTCTTTGGCAGCGGCCCCTCTGTCCTCTCTTCTGGCCTGTGAAGCAAGCAGTACTTAACATTGTACCCTGTATATAGAGAACTCTTTAGGATTGTACCCCCTACATAGCGATCCTTACTCCCCCTACATAGCGATCCTTGTACCCTCTACATAGCGATCCTTGCACCCTGTACATAGCGATCCTTGCACCCTGTACATAGCGATCCTTGCACCCTGTACATAGCGATCCTTGCACCCTGTACATAGAGATCCTTGTACCCTGTACATAGCGATCCTTGCACCCTGTACATAGCGATCCTTACACTCTGTACATAGCGATCCTTACACCCCCTACATAGCGATCCTTGCACCCCGTACATAGCGATCCTTACACTCTGTACATAGCGATCCTTACACTCTGTACATAGCGATCCTTACACTCTGTACATAGCGATCCTTGCACCCCGTACATAGCGATCCTTGCACCCCGTACATAGCGATCCTTGCACCCCGTACATAGCGATCCTTGCACCCCGTACATAGCGATCCTTGCACCCCGTACATAGCGATCCTTGCACCCCGTACATAGCGATCCTTACACTCTGTACATAGCGATCCTTACACTCTGTACATAGCGATCCTTGCACCCCGTACATAGCGATCCTTGCACCCCGTACATAGCGATCCTTGCACCCCGTACATAGCGATCCTTGCACCCCGTACATAGCGATCCTTGCACCCCGTACATAGCGATCCTTGCACCCTGTAAATAGCGATCCTTACACCCTGTACATAGCGATCCTTGTACCCTGTACATAGCGATCCTTACACCCTGTACATAGCGATCCTTACACCCTGTACATAGCGATCCTTGCACCCTGTACATAGCGATCCTTGCACCCTGTACATAGCGATCCTTGCACCCTGTACATAGCGATCCTTACAACCCCTACATAGCGATCCTTGTACCCTGTACATAGCAATCCTTGTACCCTGTACATAGCGATCTTTACAACCCCTGCATAGCGATCCTTGTACCCTGTACATAGCGATCCTTGCACCCTGTACATAGCGATCCTTACAACCCCTACATAGCGATCCTTGTACCCTGTACATAGCAATCCTTGTACCCTGTACATAGCGATCTTTACAACCCCTGCATAGCGATCCTTGTACCCTGTACATAGCGATCCTTGTACCCTGTACATAGCGATCCTTGTACCCTGTACATAGCGATCCTTGCACCCTGTACATAGTGAGCCTTACACTCTGTACATAGCGATCCTTACACCCTGTACATAGTGATCCTTGCACCCTGTACATAGCGATCTTTGCACCCTGTACATAGCGATCCTTGCACCCTGTACATAGCGATCCTTACAACCCCTACATAGCGATCCTTGTACCCTGTACATAGCAATCCTTGTACCCTGTACATAGCAATCTTTACAACCCCTACATAGCGATCCTAACACCCTGTACATAGCGATCCTGCACCCTGTACATAGCGATCCTGCACCCTGTACATAGCGATCCTTGCACCCTGTACATAGCGATCCTTGCACCCTGTACATAGCGATCCTTGCACCCTGTACATAGCGATCCTTACACTCTGTACATAGCGATCCTTGTACCCTGTACATAACGATCCTTGCACCCAGTACATAGCAATCCTTGTACCCTGTACATAGCGATCCTTGTACCCTGTACATAACGATCCTTGCACCCAGTACATAGCAATCCTTGTACCCTGTACATAGCGATCCTTGTACCCTGTACATAGCGATCCTTACACCCTGTTCATAGCGATCCTTACACCCTGTTCATAGCGATCCTTACACTCTGTACATAGCGATCCTTACACCCTGTACATAGCCATCCTTACACCCTGTACATAGCGATCCTTACACCCTGTACATAGCGATCCTTGTACCCTGTACATAGCCATCCTTGCCCCTAATAAAGGGGGCCCTTTATTGGGTCCCACAGCAGGACCCTTTCACAAGTTCTGCAGTGGGCCCCCTTCCTGCCATTTTTAGGGCCATCACGGTGGTGGAATGCCAGTGCCCGGTTGCAAGTGTGACCTTTCCGATCCTGGAAGTTCACCCACTGGTGTCAGTAGTTTTTATTTTTTGGTATTTTAATTGAATACATTTTTTTTAATTATTTTATTTTATTTTTTACAATGTCACTGACTATGACTCTGTCCATTCAGAAAAGGAAGGAGCTGGTAAATTACATATTTACCGACCCCTTCCTGGTTCTCTATTGTGACACATCCCCTGCAGCAGCCGGCAGGAGAGGGAAGGGAGCACAGAGGGGGGGGGGGGGGCAGCACAGTGGGGGGGGACCAGGGGAGCACACAGGGGCCCACAGACCATAGAACACAAGTGAACCGGGATAGGAGGAGTGGCAGGGGCAGCATACAGAGGAACCAATCTCCTCCATTTTCCCCCTGCAGCTACAGGAGGAAAAAGGAGGACAATAATTTCTCGACATGCTGCCCCCGCTGCCTCTCCGATCTAGGTGTAAAGGGGAGCCGCACAGGCCCCCTGGAGCATGGGGTCAGGCTGCAATTGCAACCCCTGTAGTTACGCCCCTTGAATACAGGAAAAAAACACCGCTTGCAGTTATAATTGTAAATGTCAGTGAAAACAAATAGTCCAAAGAAAAAGTCTTATATAAAGTGCTCAGTGCTCCAAACTCTTCCAAAAAAGTGCAGTGCTGAAGTGCTTCAAGAAACATGCCCAACAGTGTGTCACACTCCCCGCTTGTATCCCCACTCATTAGAAAGAATGGACCCACAGCTTTTCAGTCTAGGGCGCCAACAGGGGTGTGTGGAAGTGATCTGGTGGCTGCACTGTTTCCATATGACAGGCAACACTTGGCTTGTCAGGTTTATACACAGTAAGTGATATGATTTCTTTTAGGCCTTGTTTTCATTTACATTTTCAGGGCAGAAAAATGCATGGCTGAGCCACGTTTACCACCACTCAACCACTTCCCTTTATGCTGTAAAGGCACTACCACTGTCATACATAATACAACAGTGGTTCCAGGAGTTTTTACAAACATACCCAATGGCTTTATCCACTGGGAGTGTGTAAAACCCTCAGCTGCCACTGCCTGTTAGTGTCTGGAACCCCTGGTCCCGATGATAGTCCCGGACTATCTATAACTTCTTTGCTCGTTTTGTGTCTTGCAGGCCTGGGAGGCTGGTTTCTGGAAGTTACACAGACGGAGACAGATGTATAGTGAAACCAAGCTCTCAGTTTATTATAGGCTCGTTGTGGTTTATATAGTAAAGAGTAAGGGCATATAGCATAAGTATAGGATACTTGTTACGTTCTTATTGGTTAAACAGTTTAAGGAAACCAAGCGTCATTTCGGGGAATAAGCGAGTACACTTAATACCATATAGGGCATATAGCTTATTGCTAGAAGCGCCTGACATGATTTCATCAAAAACCACAAACAGAAACTTGCCATAACTGTAACACGTACACATTTGCAAAGCTTGTATAACTAAGATACATAGAAAATGGAGTGGGAACATACAAAATGGAGGGCAAATAAAATTGATACCTCCCCATCTCCCACAATCCCCTCTTAAAATCAATAATCTTCCCAATTGATTTTCCCAGAGAAAAAAACCCTGTGTCACTCCCTAGATAGTAAGGTTACTCTTTCCCTTTTGTTTGTGACTCTTGACATACTTAGTATATTCATTAGGGCTGTTAGTTGGGGGTTTCTTGCAGCCTGCAATTTGGTGGGATAGCATTGAAATATTCTTCACCTTTGGCCTGGAAGCTCTAGCAATAATACACATTACCAGCTTGAAACATGCAAATAGAAAAAGCAAAAAGAGCAGGACCATGATAACGGTCATAGCAATATTTTTCAACCAGGAAAATATTCCTCCGACTCCAAACTCTACATTACTAAAAGGACTCCATGTCTTAGCAATATTCCTGGCTTCCTGTTGCAGCTTATCTACTTCCTTCCTGTGTTGTGCAATAATATCATAATAATCAGGGATCTCAACAGAAGTGTTGTGTATCCATGTGCAGCATTCATAACCCTCCGTAACTTCACATAACCCAGTAAGAGCAGCACTCATACTTTCTATGGCTAGGTCATGGAGCTCAAGTTGTTTCTTAATTGCCCTCACTTCTATATTTAATTTGGTAATGTCTCCTGAGTTCTTATCTAGGATGTCATCGAGAATTTTAGAGTAATTATTCAACCTTTTCATCATGTCTATTCCCCATCCGGTCCATGAGGGGAACCAGGCCCATACCATATCCTTTTCAAGGAATAATTCTCTTTTATTGCGGTGTTTGAGGGGGTACCTAGGATGCATACTAGCTTCGAGGAGATGTCCTCCTTTGTTGTCTCCCACTACACCCATGATGGGAACTAGAGATGCGAGGTAACACCACCCTTGGGGTACAATAGGGATCCAAGGGTGACAAATCTTTCCACAACAAATATAAGTACTGTTTCCCAAGGCTAGGGGACGTTTGTGAAATATTGCCATTATTTGGTCAGAATAACTAGACCAAGCTAAATTTGACAACAACCGTCCTACTGGGGAAGAGGAAGTGGAACTGGAGTTAAGAAAGTTCATCAGAGTGGCGTTTAGGGCTGGTTCTGAGGTGTGCCAGAAGGAGCTGTCCATCGAGGTCATTGAGAAATTAATCTTAGTTTGCTGGCACACTTCAGCTCCCTTGGTGGAGTTTCCCAACCTAAAACACCAGTCTGGGGAATGACTTCTACCAATAATTTGGAAAGTGAGGGTATCATTTGAGAGTGTTCTCGTGACATTGGTGAGGACAACAGGAGGTGTACCATTTAGAAAAGGGGTGAAGTTTAAAGGTATCGCTACTAGGGGGATTCTAGCTGTGCTAGGATGGAGTTTACTACATATCCAACATTTTTCATATCCGGACTTCTGGGCATAGGCATATTTAAATTGCAACAATGACATTTTATCTGTAAGACTTTTTGAGCTTTCATCTCTCTTTTGTCTGTTATGTGCATTACTCTGTGTTGGGGTGTTGGAAGCTCCGCAAATGGCCTGTAGCCCTACCAGGTCTTCTGGATGATAAATACAGTTAGTGGTAACCCATACTACAGAGAAGACTGAAAATGATACGAGTCCTATAAGTAGCCAAAGTTTTCCAGAATCTGGTGCTATTGGGAATGTCATTTTTCTACAGGGTCAGGGCCGCCTGCCTCTGAAAAACCCCCTTTTCTTGACTATCCTGTTCGAGGTCAGAGTCGTCCACTCCCGTTAGTACCTCTCTTGCTTCTGGACCTTCCTGTTCAAGGTCAGGGCCGTCCGCCCCCGTTAGTACCTCTCTTGGGTCTGGATCTGGACTTGCTTCTGGGGGTGGAGCCTCCTTTACCAATTTCACTCGAGTAGCATGGATCCAGGCTTGTTGGTTCTCCACAAGGACAGCGATTCTGGTCACTGCGACTACCTTTGTCTTTTGGTCCAAAACGAAATCCAGCCTTGGTCTTGTGATGCTACTTCATCTCCTTCCCTCAAGTGATGGGTTGATACCTGTGAAAAGAAAAGAAAGGTGCGAGCAACTTTTTCGTTCCACTTGATTCAAAATTCCAATTTACTTTTTCTCAACTCGTCTTTGATTGTCCTATTTATCCTTTCCACTGTACCTGAATTCTGGGCAATGCAAATAGGAGCACTATTACGGGGTATACATGGTTTCCCCTCTTTGCAAATTAATCCTGTTATAGGATTCTTTTGCAAGACAGGATAACACCAGTCCTCCAATTCCTCAGCAGTGGCTGAGGCTTGTAGATCTGTGATCAACTGGGCATCATCGGGGAGGATGTGGGTTAGGACAGGCATTTGTTTTAGGGCTCCTAAAGGTAACTGTTGTGCGGCTGCTTTTGCTATTTTGTCTGCTAGTGCGTTGCCCTTGGAGATGTCATCAGTACCTCTGGTATGTGCCCTACAGTGAATGATAGCTAACTCTGAGGGTAACAACATAGCCTGAAGAAGGTTGGTGATGAGCTCTTTCATCATGTCTGCACGGGGTGAAGTGACACTTTCAATTGTTTCTAGGCAGTCATGCGGTTCTTGGCCCATATCATCTGCTGAACCCATCTACTATTGACTAAAAGGAACTCTTATTTCTCCCCTGCTTTGGGCCTATATGTGAAAACCTATTTGTAGATGTGTGAATGGGGTTGATGGGTATTGGAGATGCTCATGTTTGGCCTTATATGTTTGGATTGTTTGTACCTAATACAGGTGATGCATCTAGCAACATATGCTTTCATGAATTTAGATGGGCTTGCAAATAAAAAAACTGCCAGTAATACTGTATATGTTCTTTCCCACCCCCTGTGTCCTATTCCACAATACTAGGCAATAAATAGTGGGGCACTAGCTGCGGGGATACATACAAGAGCTCCCCTCTTTTAGAAAAAAAAAAAAAAAAAAAAAAGGCCATTTTCAACTTTTTCTAAATCATCACCCAATTCCTTAAAACTTGTTCTGTAGCATGCGTTTATGGCTTCTAACAATATGTGATATTTTGGCCTGGAGCAAGAAATGAACTACAAAAACATCTCTTGCTCCTTCTATGGCTGCCTATAAATCAAGTTGTGGTGTAACACAACCTTTAATACCAGTAGCCCATTTAAAGCTGGGGCCTACCTAGGGCAAATGATGTGGCCATCCCCAGTACCATCTCACAAGATGCTATGCTTGGAGTCACTTCAGGCATGCCTTAGACCTGGACTGCGACCATCTTTGGATAAAAACTTATAGGGCAAAGTCTACCACCATACTCCTGGGCAAGTACACCTGTCATGGTCTTACAATTGTCCCTTGCATAAACACAAAACATTTTTCCATGATTTGGGAGGCCCAGTGCAGGCGCTACAACCATAGCAGTTTTCAGATATATAAACGCATTTAACATTTCTGGTGACATTTCTGGACCTGTGGTTTGTCTCAAAATGTTATTATAGATAGGAGTAGTCCGGATCCATAACAATCAATGATCCTGTGGGCGGGCAAGACCCACTGTGGGCTGGCAAGACCCACTAGAGCAGCAGCTCTTATGTGACTGACTCTACTATCACTCTCTGTGAGAACAAAACCAAGGTGAACAACACTTTCCTGACACCGCTGTCATAATTCCTGTGACACTTTGTGTCCACATACATGTACATTTCAATAAACTCACTCGCTCTGACTGGCCTCCACAGAGTGACTACATATGTTATCCACATATTGTAGCGGGACTGAACCATGAGCAGGTGTCCATCCCCCCTTGCATGGTCTGGAGAACTATAGAGCGGACAATCAAATTGTCTACTTATAGCCCTAAGGCATTTCTACACCAGGTAAGTTACCTGGACTGAAAAATAAGAAACAAAGATGGCTGTGTCTCCTCGTCCAATAGGACGCTTAAAAAAAACGCATTACTTCAACCAATCACTGTAAAGTGGGTAACATCGGATGGTATGGCTGTCAGTAGAGATGGCATATCAGATACCACTTGCATGCTATGATCAGACTAAAAACTTTTTGGCTTAGTGCCAATTTTCAAAAAAAACTTTATTATTTTTTTTTTTTTTTTTTTTTTTTTTTTTAGAAACTTCTGCTAGCTGCAATTGCAGAAGTGACCATTACTTCCTCTCACACGGAAGGAAATTTACTAGTTTTAAATGAATCTGACACACAAACATTTTCTGCTTGTTTGAGATAATATAATGGCTGCAAAGAAAACGACATCTGCCTTGGAAAACGAAACCGTGGGGTGCAGGTGTGGTCAGGGGCATTTGTAAGGTAATATTGGTTTTAGTAGCCCAATCAGAAACGTGCTGTTTTATAATTAACATGTACTGTGACTTTAAATTACCGACAAATTATTGAATCCTAAGACTGTGCTACTCCGCAGTGACACTTAACCACAGCTTTAAGGCTATGTTTCCACTATTGCGGCTACAAAGTCACACGACTTCAAGCGCAAGTTTGTAGTGCAATTTGTTTGCAGCTACTTCTGGGGACCCCAGCGCGACCTCCTTCTGTGAGGGACAAGTTGCCCTGAAGTCGCCCAAAAGTAGTGCAAAAACCTTTTTTCAAGTTGCTGCGACTCAAGTCGCAGCAGTTTGAGCGGTCCTATTTGTAAATAATGGGTTTTGACCTATCATGCGACTTGACATGTGTCAAGTCGCACAACAAGTCGCAAAAGTGGAAATGGAGCCCTAGAGTCCAAAACCACCAAACAGTTTCACCCGTCTACCGGTCTACAGGCAATTGCTGTGGGTAAAGAACTTTCACTTATATTAGCATCTCCAATTTTCCCCGCTTTTTCCATGTACTTTATATTACAACTCCCTATTTTTTTCTGACCATCTTGCTTGGTTATCTATCCAAGGGTTAATAAATGTGCATCCACCAGAGACCCAGGCGACATATCTCGCCTCGATCAGGGGGGATGGGTTTTGTTTGGTTTGATACTTCCTCATTCTAAAGATATTACAACTAAACATTTACTGAAAGAGAATGCGGACGGACAGAACTCTTTTTTCTGTAATTTACTTGTCTTTAATTAGGCAAACGTTTGTACTACATAGTTGAAGGTAAATTTCAAGAAAACTGCACTGAAAATTGTAAGAAAATTGTATCATGTATGGCCAGCATCAGACCTAAACCTTCAGTATAATTTCACAAAACCATAAACAAAATCCAATATTCTCTCACTTAACAAAACATGTCTCTAAGATTTACACATTCACAAAATCACTTAAATGTATCTGGGTCCTTAGACCCTTTTTATGGTTAAAAACCCTCCTGAAAAGCCACTTGGTGTATGTATATTAAACCTTATACTTTTTTTTTTTTTTTTTTTTTTGACTCTGAATGTCCCCTCTTGGAACAACCAAAAAAAACTTTTCCGAGTCTTGACTGATACTCCCAGGTATAGTGGCTATCAAGAAGGTTTTCCTACCATTATAGACAAACAAACAATGCACATAATAAACATTTATCTTAATTTGTCTTACGATCGGTCAGTCAATTTTTACAGTAATAATGAGACTGTCGCTATCAGTAACAGTGTGTTATATTAACAGTCCGCAGGCGCAATTTTTTACAAGTCATATATAATTATAACTATAACTATAACTAAACCTTTTGGGCCACACAAACAAATTATCTTACACTTCTATGCGACAGAGAAGGAAAGCTTAAAGATTTTTCAGACACAAAACGAGCAATTTCTCTAACACTTCTTAAGTCTCCCTGAGACTAAAAATATTTCCCTGAAATATTTC
Source organism: Pelophylax lessonae (assembly GCF_965119305.1). NCBI lineage: Eukaryota > Metazoa > Chordata > Amphibia > Anura > Ranidae > Pelophylax > Pelophylax lessonae. The sequence goes on from NC_138778.1 coordinate 107,121,278, forward strand.
AATTATGGGTCTGTTGCGTGTGTTCCCGGAACACACCAACCCCCTTGGTTCACTTTGATATGATTTTAGTCAGTGTCCCGCCCCGGAGCCACACTACAATCGGCTGTATAGAAAAGGATTTTTCTACTTACCGAATGAGCGTGGTTGTCCGCGAGGGATGACTTTCATATCCCGGCATACGAGCCCCCAGCTGTTAGTGTCTGGAACCCCTGGTCCCGATGATAGTCCCGGACTATCTATAACTTCTTTGCTCGTTTTGTGTCTTGCAGGCCTGGGAGGCTGGTTTCTGGAAGTTACACAGACGGAGACAGATGTATAGTGAAACCAAGCTCTCAGTTTATTATAGGCTCGTTGTGGTTTATATAGTAAAGAGTAAGGGCATATAGCATAAGTATAGGATACTTGTTACGTTCTTATTGGTTAAACAGTTTAAGGAAACCAAGCGTCATTTCGGGGAATAAGCGAGTACACTTAATACCATATAGGGCATATAGCTTATTGCTAGAAGCGCCTGACATGATTTCATCAAAAACCACAAACAGAAACTTGCCATAACTGTAACACGTACACATTTGCAAAGCTTGTATAACTAAGATACATAGAAAATGGAGTGGGAACATACAAAATGGAGGGCAAATAAAATTGATACCTCCCCATCTCCCACACTGCCGTACTACATATTATGGTGGCAGTGCCTTTGTAGCATAAGGGGGAGTGATTGAGTTGTGATAAACATGGCTCAGCCATACGATTTTACTGCCCTGAAAACGTAAATGAAAACAAGGCCTAAAAGAAAGACAGGCCCGAAGCAAAAAAAAAAAAATAAAAAATAGGCGCAGGGCCTCATGATGGGGTGGACAGGGGACACTAACAGGAAGGGGTTAACTGGTGGGGAGCAGCCAGAGGTCAAGTGTGGGGATTTGGCAATTCAGAGTGGGGTGGGGTTACAAGCATAGTAACACTGGGGGGGGGGGGGCTTGTAATTCCCAAGCAGTACCGCATGGATCGTTTGGGGAGAAGGAAGAATCAGTACCGCGTGGATCGTTTGGGGAGAAGGAAGAATCCCTGCTGTGCCGCTTACCCCTGCTATGGAGGACTTGGACTTACTTTTTGGCCGGCTCCGGAAGGCTGCTGCTTCGTGGGGATCGTCCTGGCTGCGGGCTCAGGTCTCCTCGTTGCTCGAAGGGGAGACTTCTGTGGGGGGGGGGGGGACCGGCGTTCCCGCGCTCGGCTGTCACGGCTGCCGGAGTGTTACAGCCCTCCTGTGTCCCCCAGAGCTGAGCGCTGATCAGGGAGCCCATTCGTGGACCCTCCAGGCTCGCCGGCCCGGCGTTCTCCTGCTGCGGCCGGCGGGGCCTCAGGGAGGAATCCCCGTCTACGGCGGAGCTCTTCCAGGCGGGGTCCCGCCCACACCTCTTCACCGGTCCCGCCTACTCGTCGGACGGTCTCGGGATCTTCGGCCGCCCCGGCCTGTGAGGGACGTTCGGTCGGAGCGGCTCGGCGTGGGAGGCGGCTATTTGCGGGTACCGGCCAGTCGGTAAGAGCGGCCGGCGGCTCCATCCTGCGCATGCCCAGTGCTGTGGCGGATTCGGAAGTGGCTACGGTGGGCGGAGGCGCAGCGGGGCCTTGTCGGAATCGGCCCAGGTGCACAGAAGATGGATCGTAAGCCTGTCGGCGGCAGGGGGGGGATGGCAGTCGGCCTGGCCCCTCGGTGCCTTCCAGCCCCGCTCCGGAAGTGGATCCCGATGTGGAGGACCGATCGGAGGGAGAGCTGTCAGGCTCGGATGAGGGAGAAGCTCCTGGGCCTTCGACAGCGGGGGATGCCGGATATGCGGCGGTGGGGCCTTGCCCTGCTCGGCTTGGTGAGTCCTTGAATGTTAATTCTTCTCTGCTGTCTGCTTTACATGCTCTGTCTGGGAGGTTGGAGGCGGGGTCTAGCCAGGGGGGGTCCGGGGGGGGCTGGGGGTCTGCCTCATGGGTCGGGGGTCCCCTCTGCTCCACACATAGCTGGCCAAGGGCCCGCTGCGTCGGGCGCGGCTGTGGGCCTTGGGGAATAGCTGGCGGGGCTGCGGTCGTTGGTGCAGCGATTTGATGGGGGGGAACTGGTAGCGGGGCGCCAACTGCGGCTTGGGGTCACGGGATGCCCCCCTGCCCGGTGGCTGCTTGTGCGGTCCCAGCGGGGCCTGGGTCGGTGCCTGCTGCTGCTGAGACGACCGTTCCGGCGCCGGGGGTGGTGTCGCCTGCGCCGACGGCGGGGTACAAGGCGGCGGATCTCAAGCCTACAGGTAAGGATGCGGACACTGTTCGGCTTGCGGATGCGGAGAAATGTGAGGTGTATGTCTGCTTTGAGGGCCCCTTGGGGGCGCACCTCAAGCCTGAGGTCCGGGAAAAGATTTGGAAGGACGAATATGTTGAAATTTTTACGTTGCTTCCTTTGGAGAAGTTCAAATTGGATCAGGTGAAGCCGGAGGAATCCAAAAAGAAGGACCAGGAGCGGCGGCGTTATAGGCTGATTCAGCGCACTTTTGGTAATTGGTTACAGGCCTTTGCCATCTTTGCGAGCGTGGTGGGTGAGAAACATCCGGAGCATTGCTCCGCCTTGTTTTGCTATCTGGATGCGATTGGGGAGACGCACAGGGTTTACGGCGGAGTTGCTTGACTTCGTTATGACGAGCAATTCCGCCAGCGCAAGGCAGTTCGCCCTGCATTGCGCTGGGATCATAAGGACATCAGTCTGTGGATGTGACTTATGACGTCAGCGCGGGCGTCGTCGTCCTTTTTTCCAGGCACGGCCGGAGGTCAGAGCTCCCCTGGACAGCCGGCCGCTAAGCGACTGGGTTTCTGTTGGCAATTTAATTAGAAGATGTGCAAGTTCGGGTCCGCGTGCCGCTTCAAGCACGAGTGCTCCGGCTGTGGTGGTGCGCACCCCCTCTCCCGTTGTTTCAAGCAGGGCAAGACTCGTTCCGGAGACGCTCAGCAAAAGATGGAGGACGCCGGTGAAGGTGGAAAGGATGTGTCCTTTTCTAAGTAAGTATCCGGATCAGGCGGCTGCTCGTTTGCTGGAGGCTGGGTTTTCTTATTCTGTGCTCTATTACCCGTGTTCCCCCTGTGGCGGACAACTTGCGGTCTACGAGGCTTAATCCCGGGGTGGTGTCGGACAAGTTGGCAAAGGAGGTTGCGTTGGGCCGCATGGTGGGGCCTTTTTCCCAGCCCCCTTTGGCCGATTTGGTGGTCTCCCCTTTGGGATTAGTGCCCAAGAAGGAACCGGGCAAGTTTCGCCTGATTCATCACCTGTCCTTTCCCAAAGGGGTTTCGGTTAACGATGGCATTGATCCTAAAGCCTGTGCTGTGTCTTACACTTCCTTTGATGCGGTCATATTTTGGGTGCGTCAGTACGGGCAGGGCGCGCTGCTCGCGAAGACGGACATCGAGGCCGCTTTTCGGTTGCTTCCCGTCCATCCCCACAGCTTTCATCTGTTGGGCTGCAGGTGGCTGGGTTCTTTCTATGTGGACCAGTGCTTGCCCATGGGTTGTTCGATCTCATGTGCGTTTTTTGAGAAGTTCAGCTCCTTTGTGGAATGGGTCGTGCGGGAGGTGGCCGGGGTCAATTCGGTCATACACTATTTGGATGATTTCCTGTGTGTGGGCCCTCCATCGTCCAATTTGTGCGGCATTCTGCTGTCAACTATCCAACATGTGGCGGATCGCTTCGGCATTCCATTGGCGGCGGACAAGACGGAGGGCCCGAAGGAAGTGATTCGTTTTTTGGGGATAATTATTGATTCGGTGGCCATGGAATGTCGCTTGCCTGAGGACAAGCTGCTTGACCTTAAAGCGGAAATTTGCTTGCTGGTGGGTAAGCGTAAAGTGCAACTTCGGCGGTTGCAGTCTCTCCTCGGTAAGCTCGCATTTGCATGCCGTATTATGCCAATGGGCCAGGTTTTCAGCCGACGCTTTTCGGCTGCTACGGCCGGTATCCGGTCGCCGCATCACTATGTTACGTTGACTGCGGAGCATGCCGAAGATTTGCGGGTCTGGCATGTCTTCTTGACGTCCTTTAATGGTCGGTCGCTTTGGCAGAGGGGCCTGGTTAGTAGCTGCGATCTGGAGTTGTACACAGATGCGGCTGGCTCCACTGGCTTTGGCGCTTACCTCGGGGGACGGTGGTGTGCGGAGCGTTGGCCGGCGGCGTGGCGTGAGGCTGGGTTCTTGCGGAATTTGGTTCTGTTGGAACTTTTTCCAGTGGTGGTTGCGGTGGAACTGTGGGGGGCGGAATTCAGTGACAAAAAGGTACGTCTGAACTGTGACAACATGGGCGTGGTGCAGGTTATCAATCGGCTTTCCGGTTCATCTCCACCGGTGATCAGGTTGTTACGTCACTTGGTTCTACGTTGTTTGCAGTTGAATATTTTCTTGTATGCTGTTCATTTGCCTGGAGTGGCGAACTCGGTGGCTGACGCTTTGTCTCGGTTTCAGCTGGACCGGTTCCGGGAGTTGGCAAGAGGGGGAGCCTTGTCCGCCGGAACTGTGGCGAATTGCGTTGGGATCGCCTCTGGTTTGGTCAGACGGTCGCTGAGTGATGTCACGTGGACTGCGTATTCCAAGGTATGGCGGGAGTGGGCGGGCCTTCTGGAGCGGGTTGGAGCAGGTGCGGTAAGTATGGACTATCCATCCCTTGTGCTGTATTTCCTTTGTTTGAATTTTGAGCAGGGGGTGTCGGCATCGGCCATCGGCCGTAAGCTGGCGGGTTTGGCCTTCCTGTTCAAAATGTGGGGTCTCCCTGATTTTACAAAAGACTTTGTGATTCACCAGGCCTTGAAGGGTTATCGGCGGGGTTCTCGTCGGCCGGACGGCCGTCGTCCAATCTCGTTTGGAATGCTGGGGGAGTTGGTGAGTCAGGTGCGCTGCACGTGCTCTTCCCAGTACGAGGCATTGTTGTTCAAGACAGCCTTTGTTTTGGCCTTTTTTGGGGCGTTCCGTATTGGGGAATTGGTTAGCAATAATAGGAAGGTTCCTGGTGGCCTGTTGGCGGGAGAGGTAAGTTGTTCTGGCTCTTCTGTGGAAATCCAAAACAGGGGTACGTATGTCCGCATGTACCGGGTGGGGGGTTCCCCCCTCTGCCCGGTGTCCGTGTTGCAAGAGTTTCTGGGGGCACACCCGCCTGTTGGGGGTTCTTTCCTGGTGCATATGGACGGCTCATCCGTGTCCAGGTTTCAGTTTGGGTAAGTGTTTCGGAGGTGTCTGTCTGTTCTGGGTTACAGGGCCGGCGATTACTCTTCGCACTCCTTCCGCATCGGGGCGGCTACTGAGGCCGCCAGGTGGGGAGTGGATGACTTGGTTTTAAAGCGGATTGGTAGGTGGGAATCTAACCGTTTTAAACTGTACGTTCGTCCTCATTTGTTGTAAGTAGTGGAAAGGGGGGGCTGTGCTGTTATTGATTTGTTTGTCATGTTTTCTTGCTGTTTTCGTTACAGAGGGAGCTGCCTGCCTTATATGGATCGTGGGGCATTCATATGTGTTCTGGGGGGCTAGGCGGGCGGAGGTGCGGCCCAACGGGCACCAATTTGGTTTCTCCAGGGAGGAGGCCACTGTTAGATGGATAGGCGCGCCGGGCTTGCTCTGGTGCAAGGTCCTGCCAGAAGTGCACAGTTTTGCTCGGCTGGACAGGGCGCCGGGCGTCTTGGTGTTGCACGCTGGGGGCAACGACCTGGGGGTCCGATCCATGCGCCACCTCATCCGAGATATCAAATTTGATTTTCTTCGACTGCGCTCCTCCTTTCCCGATATGATCATCATTTGGTCAGAAATTGTCGGCCGGACCTCGTGGCGTTTTGCGAGGTCGGTCGCGAGGCTGAACAAAGCCCGCATTAAGGTGAACTCGGCTGTTAGCCGTTTTGTCTGCCGCAATGGGGGTTTGGTGGTCAGGCACAGGGAGCTGGAGGTTGACACATGGCGTTACCTGCGGGGTGATGGAGTGCATTTGAATGCGGTGGGGACCGACTTGTGGGCCCTTGGTATTCAGGATGGTGTTCAACGAGCTTTGCGGCTTCACACCTGTGTGCTGTGGCGGTTGGGCGTCTTTGGAGGCGTTAACAGATTTTTGGTACAGTGCATAGGGTGACCCATCTAAGGTATGGAGCCCTCTAGTGTATCCCGGTTAGTAGTGGATTAACCGGGAAGTGGTAACAAGAAGGTATCAGTGGTGAAGTGTGTTTGTTCCCGAGCTGGTGTTGTTCGGCTGGGGACCGTTGGATTTTTGATGCTGATACCGTTTTTAATTGGAATTTTTGGTGCCTCCCAAGACCAACAACCCCTTTCTTATGTGATACTGGAGTATTTATGGTTTCATGTTTTAAAATGTTTATTTTGGTTATTTGTTAATAAAATGGCCTACTAGGCCACAATTTTCTCCAAGTCGGTTGTCAGTAGCATTTTGTTTAGAGTTAAGAGAATGGGAGTGGGTTCATTTTAAGACTAAGAGTGGGCCTCGGTTATACCCTAATCAAGCATCTCACTTACTGTAAATAAACCTGACAAGCCAAGTGTTGTATGGAAACAATACATTAGCAGTGTAGCCACCAGATCACTTCCACACACCCCCGTTAGTGCCGGCCACTTCTCCCCCCCACACACACACACACCTCATCCATGTTTCCTGGGTTCCATGCACCCATTGGCAGACCTAGGATTGGCATGGCAGGTACCAACAGGTGGAGGGAAGGGAGATCAGCGAATGCCCATTTGCTGATCTCCCCTTCCTATTTGATGACCCAAAAGCAACATGTAAAACATAATTTCCCATCCTGGTGTGTAGAGTGTAGATGTTTGCAGTTCCTAACCTGCAACATTTATCCAGTTAAAGTTTATATGTTTTATTTTCCAACTTGGATGAGAACAGTTATGTACTTATAAATATATATATATATTTAAGTTAATATACTTAATGGTATTTATTTTAAGACATTTAAGTTAGTACATTTCAAAGTAAATACATTTATCATATATTTTATTTGTCATTTGTTAACACCAAATGCAGATTCTGCATGTGTTTTTTTTATAATTCAGTTGTAGTGCCTTGATCATGTGTGTGTGTGTGTGTGTGAACAATGTGGTACATTCAATAGTGTAAACATAAAAACCGATTCGAAATTTTAGAAATTGCTAATCAGACAATGGCAGCTTGATTCTTCTATTAAGCTTTTGCATCAGGTTTCTCAATCCTTTGGACACCTGCGCTTTGTGTGATATTGACTATGCCCCTCCCCCTCATGAGATTTTCAAAAAGGGGCAAAGCATGGGAGACCTTAACCACCTCTGGACCGGAAGATTTTCCCCCTTAATGACCATATTTTGCGATTCGGCACTGTGTTATTTTAGTGGACTATTGCGTGGTCGTGCGACACTGTACCCAAATAAAATTGATGTCCTTTTTTTGCCACAAATAGAGTTTTCTTTTGGTGGTATTTGATCACCTCTGCAATTTTTATTTTTTGTGCTATAAACAAAAAAAGGGCGAGACTTCCAAAAAAAAAAAAAACAATATTTTTCACATTCTGCTATATAACATTCCCAAAAAAAAAAATGTAAAAAACTAAATTTTTCAACATTTTAAGCCAATTTGTTTTCTGCTACATATTTTTGGTAAAAAAATCGCAATAAGCGTATTTTGATTGGTTTGCACAAAGGTTATCCCGTCTACTAACTACAAGAAAGATTTATGTCATTTTTTTTTCACTAGTAATGGCGGCGATCTGCGATTTTTTTGCGGGACTGAGACATTGCGGCGGACAGATCAGACCCCTGACTGACATTTTTGACACTTTTGTGGGGTCCAGTGACATTACTACAATAATCACAAAAACAAGGAAGCTACAAAAGTAGCTGCATTTGCCCAGGGGACTTTATATAAGGGCATCACACTTATCAAGACAAAATAATAGTTACATACCATATGGTTCAAGTAATTTTATTAAACAAATGACAAAATTTGTATTGTCCAATACAACAGGATAGACTGATTAATAATAGCATATAAATAATACAATTCCAACATAGGCATATACATGAAAACCATGATAAAAGCGCTGCATCATATACACTCTACGCATTTCTCGAAGTATAATTCGCTTCCTCAGGTGTGGATGCACATCATGCGTCCATAAAGTAAAATCATAGTGTAAGTAATGTATATATACATATATTGGGTATCTAGACTGTATCATGAGTAATGAGACAAATATTGGACAGATAAGCCATCAATGTTCTGTACTTACTGGATCAGTCTAAACAGGACAAAACTGGAAACCGTGGTTGGCCGGAAAGTCTAACCCGGGAGCCGTGGGGGGGGGGGGGGGACCAAGGGGCGAAGGGGTGGTGAGGAGGACAGAGCTGGCGGTGATGAGGTGTATGCCCATGTATCTAAATACAGATTAAGAAAGGGAAGATTAAAGAAACCAATAAGCCAGGCAGGGACTGTAAAAATAATAAGTGTATGAGGTATGAATGACCAAAAGTAGTGCTGACTGGCAGGGTTAGATTATATAATGTATATAGTGTAGGGCAAATTACTTCAAAAGCCAAACACTGTTGCTTAAAAGTGAGGGCTAAGAAGGAAAAAATAATTAAAAAACAACAAAGTAAAAAAAAATGGACTCATTAGTTTTGACAGTGATAAAAAATGAAAACCCAGGAATGGTGCCAAAAAAGTGAGGCTCTGCTCCGTCATGAAAGTCCCCAAACGCTTGCATTGGGCGTCCCCCAACGCCATGTCTGCTGCCTAAAAGATGTGGGGAATGCCAGAGAGAGGTTTGGCCGCCGGGTGCGAAGGCGGTCTCCTCACTAGTGGCAGCAGATGTGTTGACCGTCACGCTGGCATGTAGCGCCAGCAGTAAATAGTCGGTGTCACCCATCAATCGTGGGAACATGGTGACAATGAACATCAGAGCCCCAATGTCCATACAAAAACAAGGAAGCTATAAAAGTAGCTGCATTTTCCCAGGGGAGTTTATATGAGGCACCACACTTATCAAGACAAAATAATACATACCATATAGTTCAAGTAATTTTATAAAACAAATGACAAATTTGTATTGTCCAGTCCAGTACAACAGGATAGACTGATTAATAATAGCATATAATAATAAAATCCCACATAGGTGTAGGGGGTCAGCCCCTTGAATGACTAAACTCCATTACACTGTACTTCTATTGAGAAAGTCCCACAGACCGTCATGCATCTTTCAGCCACAAGATGTCACTGTTGTTGTTAATGAGAATAAGCCACAGTTGTTGTTGTTGCTTTAAGTGAGGGAATCTTTCTGGAAAGGAGGAGGAAGCAGGAAGTTCCTGGGACGGTGTGGTGTCGTGTCTCGATGGCTGTGCTGAGCTGAGAAAAGGGACGGTATGCTGTGGCCTTGAGGGGGCATCTGGACTGTATAATCCAGGGACAGAGCAACAGGATCTTGCCAGAGGAGACAGAGCTGAACTGTGGTACTACGGATTGCAGCTGAGAACCAGAGAAAGAGAGGAGAGAACATCCCAGAGCACCTCAAGCAAGTTACAGAGCAAGGGGCCAGACTGCAGTGACCTCCAAGTGACAGAACAAGATAAACAACCTGCAAAGAAACCCAGACCAGTGCATAAGAGACTGCAGCTACAGACAGCAAGGAACAGATCCAGAGACCTTACTGCATCCACCATCACGGAGACTGAGATAAAGCAGCTGTACCTACAGAACTGTGAGTGTGCACCGGTGCTAACCTGTGGCAGGCCATAGAGCAGGTTTATGTAGACAGAGCGTTGCAGCAACGTGTCCCGGTTAGTGGGAATCAGATAGGATCATATAGCAGAGTAGCCTGTATTCCTGTGTGTGCGTTGGCGGGAGCGCCATTTTATGTATCACGTTGCAGTTAACTTTGCTGTAAACCTATGTAATCTGTTATTACTGTTAACATCATTCTCCGGCCATTATACTCTGTTGGTTAATAAAGCCGGTTTCTGCTTCAGCCTCATTGTCTGCTGTACCGTACTTGAATTCCTCATTGCGGTCCCCTACTCCTCTGGCCGTTACAAGTGGAGCTGCGAGCAGGGTACGGTTACAGAGATGGAAGTGGCTGAAGGAAATGTGCATGATGCTAATGTGAGTACCTCAGGCAATGGTGGAACCCCTGCAAGGGCCCTCCCTATGGGCATGCTGTTTAACTTGCTGCCAAAATTTGATGGCAAGAACATGTCACTGTCAGACTGGGTGACAAGATTACAGAGCACTGCAAGAATTTACAATGTCAGCCCAGAGTTACAGGTAGAAATTGCTTTGGCTGCCCTGGAGGGTGAGGCCCGGAGCAGGATCGGAGCAATAGCATAGGGCCAGCATGACTAGGTGGACAGGGGAGTGTAGGGGTTAAGTTAGGAAACAAGTAGACAGTGGTGTCATGGGGGGAGCCTAAGTTGTTTAGTTAGCTTAGGGGGAGGTGGGGCTGGCAGGCAGGAAGAGGTGGGATCTGCTGGGGGGCGCCAAAATCCCCTCACTTGGCAGAAGAAGCGTCCCTGGTGAGGTGGTGTCCCCCTTCCCTCCCTCCTTCCGCGCTTGGTGCCCTCCTGCTGCTGCTGTCTGTGCTGTGCCTGGCTCCCTCTTACTTCCCCTGTCTGCACTTTGGGCTATCTGGGCTGTCCTCCCCCCCCGGAGGCGGCGGTGCTGCTGCTCGGCCAGGTCAGCTCTCTCCTTCCTCCTCCCCCCTCCCTCCTTCCCCCGCAGGCTGCACGCTCGCCGATCTCCCTCCGGTGGGTATATCAGACAGGCAGGTGTGCGGCTGTGTACTCCAGCCGGCCGCCCCCTCCCCCCCCGCTGGCTGCATGCTTGCCCGCTCTCCCTGCATACTAGGCTCTCCCGGCTCCTAGGGGAATGCGGAGGGGGCAGGCTTCCTTTCGGCTGTCCTGCTCTTCACCCTCAGCTAGCCCAGTACATCTACCTCGTGGTGTGCGGCGGGGCATCCGCACCCCCCCTTTTTTTCCTCTGCCTGCAGGCCTCCTCCCGGCTGCACGGTCTTCCCCTCCCCACTGCTGTGCTGAAGCTGCCACACAGCTGGCACTTGCAGCTTCCTCACCGCCCTGCCCACTGGCACATTATCACCCACATCTGCCCACGGTCCCCTGCTTCTCCCCACCAGGATGGCCGAGCTGGACGGCTTGCTCTCCCGTCTCCGCACCGCGGCCGCGGTTCATGGGGCGGCCTGGGTCCAGGCTCAGGTCGCGGCGGTACTGGGTGACCAGAGCCCGGCTGCGACGGCGGGGGGGGCGGGACTCCACTCGCGCTCGGAGAACCAGGCCTCCGGAGCGTTTCTCCCCGGACTCCCCCCCGTGCTGGTAAATCTTTTAGGAGCCCCGTTTGGGACCCTCCAGGCCCACCGGCGAAGCGTGCCACTGCTTCGGCCGGTGGTGCCGCTGGGAGGAATCCTCGGCAGCAGTGAAGCTCAGGGGGTGGGAGGGGTAGGCGTGCCTCAGTTTCCCCTCCCCCTTCCCCTGGGCGGCAGTCAGGCAGGAATGCGGACTCCTCCCCTGAGGTTCTCGGTGTGGGGGAGGAGTCTCAGCGGGGGAGGAGCGGTGATGCGGCTGCCGGGCTCTCCGGTGCCTTGGCCGGCAGCCCCCATAGGTGCCCGAGATCCACTAGGCCCGGGGCTTCAGTTCAGCAGAGGGGCACGGGTCATGCCACGGCGGGCGCTCCAGTCTCAGGGCATGCTGCCGGAAAGTCATTTGGAGGCGGGACCGGTGTGCGGGGTTCCACGGGACGGCCACACAGTTTGCGGGCATCCGGGGGCAGGCCCCCTTTATGGCCCTCCACGGAGGCATCTCCACCTGCGATGGATCGGTCGGAAGGCGAGCTGTCGGGTTCGGATGAGGAGGCGACTTCAAGCGGCCCAGCTGAGAGGGCTTCCGGAGCAGCGGCTGGTGGTACCACCCCTGGGCAACCCGGTGAGTGTGAGACTTCTGTGTCTGTCTGTGATTCTTTACGTGAACTGTTGGGTCTAGGTGGGGGCAGCGCGTCGGGGTCGCGGTTGCCCACTAGGGGGGAGGTGGCATCTGTCCAGTTGGCGGGTGGTAAGCCTGCTGCTGTTGGGTCAGATGGGGCATTAGTTTCCTTGCGGTCTGGGCTGCGGGCAGCTGGTCGGGCGCTTCGACACGCAGGGGGGTGCTAGCCCCTCGCCAGTGGTGGCGTGGGTCCTGCCCGCTTCTGGGGGGGTGACGGCGGGGCTTGTTCCGGCGCCTGGGGCCCACGGGGCGGTTGGCGTACAGGCCGCGGCAGTCGTGCCATCCCCGGAGGCCGCTTCCACAGCGGTGGGGGATGCGGCAGGGGGGTCGGAAAAGGGGGCTGCGGCTGGGGACAGTGCTAAGAAGGGGGACACGGTCCAGTTGGATGACTCGGTGAGGTGCGAAGTCTATGTTTGCTTCGAGGGACCGTTGGGTGCGCATCTGAATGCGGAGGTCAGGGAGAAGATTGTCAAGGGTGAGTACGTGGAAATCTTTACTCTTTTGCCGCTGGAAAAATTTAACTTGGATAGGATCAAGCCGGAGGAGAACAAGAAGGAGAATGAGGAGAAGCGGCGGTATAGGTTAATCCCCCGCACTTTCGCTAACTGGTTGCAGGCGTTCGCGATTCTTGCTAGTGTGATTGGGGAGAAGAACCCCGAACCTTGTTCGGCTCTCTTCTTTTACTTGGATGCTATTGGTGAGGCGTACAGGGTGTATGGGGGTACGGCGTGGCTGCGGTATGATGAGCAGTTCCGTCAACGGAAGGCCATTCAACAGTCGCTGCGCTGGGACCACAAAGACATTAGCCTCTGGATGCGGCTTATGTCGTCGGCGCGGGCTTCCCCGCAGTTTTTTCCAGGGGGGGGTGGCGGTTCTTCTACCCCCGGGCAGTCGGTCAATAAGCGGCGGGGTTGCTGTTGGCAATTCAACGATGGTTCCTGTAAGTTCGGGGGGTCCTGTCGCTACAAGCACGAATGCTCGGGTTGCGGAGGTGCCCATCCGTTGTCCCGCTGTTTCAAGCGGGGTAAGGGACGCTCCGGGGAGCCTGGTCAAAAAAGGGACGACGCCGGTGATCTTGGAAAAGATGCTGCCTTTTCTAAGTAGATACCCATATAGGGCAGCGGCTCAACTCCTAGAGGCCGGGTTTTCAGATGGTTTTCGTATTCCTTGCTCCATGGCTACCATTCCCCCTCATGCGCGGAATTTGCGGTCCGCACTGCAGCATACTGCGGTGGTGTCCGACAAGCTAGCGAAGGAGGTGGCGTTGGGTCGGATGGGTGGAGCGTTTCCCGCTCCTCCATTGCCTAATTTGGTGGTTTCTCCGCTGGGTGTGGTGCCCAAAAAGGAGGTCAATAAGTTTCGTCTCATTCACCATCTCTCTTTCCCGAAGAGGGGGTCGGTGAATGATGCGATTGATTCGGCAGCCTGCATGGAGGCTTATACGCCTTTCGATGCGGCTGTGTTTTGGGTTCGGCGCTATGGGCGGGGGGCACTCATGGCGAAGGCTGATATTGAAGCCGCCTTTCGGCTGCTTCCGGTTCACCCGGATAGTTTTCACCTGTTGGGTTGCCGGTGGCAGGGGGCTTATTATGTACATCGCTGCCTCCCTATGGGTTGTTCCATTTCTTGCGCATTGTTTGAGACGTTCAGCTCTTTTGTGGAGTGGGTGGTGCAGGACGTGTCTGGGACGAATTCCCTCATTCATTATTTGGATGATTTCCTTTGCGTGGGTCCGCCTTCCTCCAACGTGTGTGCCGTGCTTCTTGCTACGTTGCAGCACATCGCGGCTCAGTTTGGGATTCCGCTTGTGCCAGCCCTACCACGGTGGTTAGCTTCTTGGGCATTGTGGTGGATTCAGACGCTATGGAATGTCGCCTGCCGGAGGACAAGCTTTGGGCTCAAGTCGAAGATTCAGGCTGTCTTGGGCCTTCACAAAATCCAGCTTCGCTCCTTGCAGTCGTTGTTGGGCAAGCTGAACTTTGCGTGCCGGATTTTGCCAATGGGTCGGGTTTTTTGTAGGAGGTTGTCGGAGGCCACGGCGGGAGTAACATCGCCCGCGCTTTATCCGCCTCAACAAGGACCATAGGGAGGACCTGCGACTGTGGCACAGTTTCTTGGTCGACTACAATGGGAGGGCTTTATGGATGTCGGGGCCAGTCAGCAATTTTGACCTGGAACTGTACATGGACGCGGCGGGTTCCACTGGGTATGGGACTTTTTATCGTGGGCGGTGGAGCACGGCGCCTTGGCCTGCGTCATGGTCGGTGGCAGGTCTCCTTCGGAACATGGTCCTTTTGGAACTGTTTCCGGTGGCGCTCGCCATGGAGATTTGGGGGGACGCATTCCGGGATTTGAGGGTTCGTCTGCACTGCGATAACATGGCAGTGGTACAGGTGATTAACCGATCCTCGGCTTCCTCGCAGCCGGTGGTTCGGCTGCTGCGACAATTGCTGCTGCGTTGCCTTAAATTGAACGTTTTTCTTTATGCTGTGCACATTCCGGGGGTGGTCAACACGTTAGCTGACGCCTTGTCTCGTTTTCAGTGGGACCGGTTTCAAGAGCTGGCGCCGGAGGCGGAGCAACAAGGGGTCCCGTGTCCCGAGTGGCTGTGGGAGATTGCCTTGGGGTCCTCGCCGGCTGGATCCAACGTTCTGTGAGTGAGGCTACGTGGTCAGCATATTCCAAAGTATGGCTCGAGTGGTGGGAGGTGCTGCGTTTGGCAGAGCTGGATAGCGGGGATCCTGAGGTTTGGTGGGTGGTTCTTTATTTTCTGGCGCGACAGTTTGAGAAGGGTGGGTCGGTGTCTGCCGTGGCTCGCAAGTTGGCCGGCCTGGCCTTCTTGTTTAAGTTGCAGGGTAGTTACGATTTTACGAAGGACTTCGTTGTTCGGCAAGCTCTGAAGGGGTATGGGCGGGCCCATCGCCGTAAGGACGGTAGGCGCCCTGTATCCTTTCCCCTCTTGCAGGATATTTCAGCTACATTGGGTACGCTGTGTTTAACTGCTTATGAAGTCCTCCTTTTTCGGGCAGCGTTCTGCCTGGCGTTTTTTGGGGCCTTTCGGATTGGGGAATTGGTGAGCCCCTCTAAGGGTGTTTCGGGGGGCCTGTTGGCGCAGGATGTGTCCGCCTGGGGGAGGAAGTTCACATTTTGCTCTGTCGGTCCAAAACGGATCAGTTGGGTAGGGGCGTGCGGGTCCGGTTGTTTGCAATGCCGGCATCGCCTTTGTGCCCGGTTAGCAATGCGAGTGCTTTTTTGGCTGTCCAGCCGCAGGTGGGTGGCTCATTTTTAGTGCACGCTGATGGGGCTTCCTTGTCCAGATATCAATTCATCGGGGTGTTCCGTAAGTGTTTGAGGGTCTTGGGTTTGGATGCAAAATGCTATGCCTCACACTCCTTCCGCATTGGGGCGGCCACGGAGGTTGGATGAGGATGTGGTTAAGCGCATTGGTAGGTGGGATTCTAAGAGGTTTTCGTTGTATGTTTGTCCTCATCTGTTGTGATTGTCGTTGGGGATTTGGTATGTGCGTCTGTGTTTGTACAAGGAACCTGCGGGGGGTTTGCTGTTATTTTGCCTTTTGTTTTGTTTCTTTCAGGTGAACCGTGCCTCGTCTGGATATTGGGACACTCGTATGTGATTTGGGGTGCCAGGCAAGCAGATGTCCGTCCCGGTGGTAGACAGCTAGGATTTACCAGACAGGAAGCCTGCGTCCGCTGGCTGGGGGTGCCGGGTATGATGTGGAGCAGAGTGGTGCCTGAGGTCTATAAATTTGCTCAGTGGGGCAGGCATCGGATGGGCTGGTGCTTCATGTGGGGGGTAATGATCTGGCGGTTAGATCCATGCGGGAACTTATACGGGACATACAATTGGATTTCCTGCGTCTCCGTGTGTCCTTCCCGGACCTGATCATCGTCTGGTCTGACAATCGCCCGTACTCCCTGGCGTTTGGCCAGGTCGGTGGAGCATGTCAACAGGGCCCGCATAAAAGTTAACAAAGCAGTGGGGAAATTTGTCTGTCGCAATGGGGGCGTGGTCGTTAGGCACCTGGAGTTGGAGGTTGAGACCTGGAGGTACTTGCGGGGCTATGGGGTGCACCTAAATGCCGTGGAGACTGACCTGTGGGCTCTGGGGTTGCAGGACGGTATACAGAGGGCGTTGGGGGTGTGGAGGGGCACTCAAGGGTAAGGTTTCACCCTTGGCGTGCGGTGGCGTCTTTTTGTTGGTCTTTGCTGGCAGGTGCAAGAACCTTTAAGTCAAGATAATGGTTCGGGACCCACTGGTGCGTTCCAGTTGAGGTCAGTTTGACTGGAAGGAAACATGGGTACACTGCGGGTAGAGTGTTGTCTCAGAGCTGGAGTTTTGCGGCTGGAGGCCTAGTATGTTTAAATGGGCCCGCAGTGTAGTATTTAGTTGAACATTAAAATGGGGGGCCTCAAAGACCAACAAAAGCTTTAACTGTTTTTTGACGTTTCTGTTTTAAGGAATGGTTTTTCCTTTATGTTAATTTAATTTGAAATTGGTTAATAAAAGGGCTGCTATGGCCAATTTTATTCCACTTACGGTGTCGTCTCGATTATTGGGATAAGGTAAAGGTGAAAGGGTGCAAGTGGGTCGTGGGTTGGCCGTTTAGCCAGGTTTTATAGTGACATCTGTTCTACGCTAGTCATGTGTTCCTACAATCAGAATGCCATTCGGGCTATCCAATGCCCCGAGCACCTTCCAGCGGCTGATGGAGAAGTGTCTAGGAGACCTGAATTTCGAAGCAACCTTGATATACTTGGATGATATCATTGTATACTCCGCTACTTTTCAAGAACACCTAGACCGACTAGGACAGGTACTCAAGCGGTTGCGATCCCATGGCCTGAAAATAAAGCCAAAGAAGTGTCATCTCTTCAAGAGGAAGATAGAGTACCTAGGCCATACGGTGTCCCAAGATGGGGTGCTGCCATCTCAAGACAAAATGGCTGCAATACAACATTGGCCAGCGCCCAGAACACGGGAGTTGAAGGCTTTCCTCGGTCTGACCGGATATTACCGGCGATTCATCAAAGACTACGCAAAGATAGCGGGTCCTCTGAATGAGCTGCAGAGAGGAACAGCTGGGAGGCCCAAGGGTCAAAGTGTCCCCTGGATACTGCCAAGCTGGGAGCCCTGGAGCAGCGTTGGGCAGCTCGCCTTGCCAAGTATGACTTCTCGATGCGCTACCGCTCTGCTACAGAGAACACTAATGCCGATGGTCTGTCGAGGGTTACTTTTGAGACTCCAGTAGGGGATCTGGATGAACAAAAAGAAGAGAATGAAACTCCAGACTTCCGCAGGTTCACACCTCCAGCAGTTGCAACACAGACAAGTGGGGAGGCCCGAGTGCTACCCAAGGCATTAGGAAGAACCAATGAAGAATGGGGCCGAATACAGGATGAAGATGTCGGACTGCGGCAGATGAAAGGTTGGGTTTCCCAGCGAAGAAAACCTGACAGAGAAGAAAGGACTGAGCTTGATGCCGAGATGAAGTCCATTCTACACCAATGGGATAGACTGGAAGTTCATGGAGCTGTTTTGTACCGCAAGTGGCAGCAGCCTGCTGATATAGAGGCAAGGTGGCAGGTAGTAATACCCAGAAGCATGGCACGAGAGGTAGCCAAGGAGGCTCATGAATTTGGAGCGCACTTCGGGCCAGTTAAGACCTTCCAGTGGCTGCAACGCTATGTATATTGTCCACGACTGGAGACCACGGTTGAGGAAGTCTGCCGACAGTGTCGAATGTGTGAACTCACCAAAAGCATCGAACAGAGGGCACCCATGCAGCCCATACAGACCAAAGAACCGCTGGAAGTATTGATGATAGATTATCTTCTCGTGGGACAATCCGCCAGAGGTCCACAATACTGCCTGTTCATGATTGACCACTTCTCTAAATTTGCAGTGGTCACCCCAACTCGAGAGTCTGCAGCTCGGGCCATCTGTCAAGATTTCATCCGAGTCTACGGGTGTCCGAAGCGGATCCATTCAGATCAAGGAGCGTGCTTTCAAGGGAAAGTGATGGAGGAGCTACATCGACTGTATGGCATTGAAAAATCCAGGACAACTCCATATCATCCCCAAGGGAATGGGGCCTGCGAGGGCTTCAACCGGACCTTGCTTCAGATGTTGAGGACATTAGAGGAAGACAAAAGGATGCACTGGCCAGACTACCTCCATGAATTAGTCTGGGCTTACAATAATTGGGTTCACAACACAACCGGGTATACTCCATACATGCTATTGTTCGGCAGAGCTGGCCGGGAAATTGTTGAACTGAATTTAGAACAACCACAGGACTTAATAGAACGATCGACCACCTCATGGTTGAAAGAACACCGTCAGCGGCTCCAGACCATCCGCCGGTTAGCAGGCCAGCGTTTGCAAGAGAGAACTCATACTGACCGTCCTCCCCTCCAGGAGGTTCCGCTGCAACCTGGAGACCGGGTACTGGTGCGGGAGAAACGTCCCAGAGGCAAGTTGAGTGAGCGTTGGGAGGTACAACCTTACAAAGTGATCAGGAGAGTGTACCCCAATGGCCCGGTCTACGAAGTACGGGTGGAAAATGAGGAGTTTGCCTCAAGGATCCTGAGAATAATCCACAGTTGTTGTTGTTGCTTTAAGTGAGGGAATCTTTCTGGACAGGAAGAGGAAGCAGGAAGTTCCTGGGATGGTGTGGTGTCGTGTCTCGATGGCTGTGCTGAGCTGAGAAAAGGGACGGTATGCTGTGGCCTTGAGGGGGCATCTAGACTGTATAATCCAGGGACAGAGCAACAGGATCTTGCCAGAGGAGACAGCGCTGAACTGTGGTACTACGGACTGCAGCTGAGAACCAGAGAAAGAGAGGAGAGAACATCCCAGAGCACCTCAAGCAAATTACAGAGCAAGGGGCCAGACTGCAGTGACCTCCAAGTGACAGAACAAGATAAACAACCTGCAAAGAAACCCAGACCAGTGCATAAGAGACTGCAGCTACAGACAGCAAGGAACAGATCCAGAGACCTTACTGCATCCACCATCACGGAGACTGAGATAAAGCAGCTGTACCTACAGAACTGTGAGTGTGCACCGGTGCTAACCTGTAGCAGGGCATAGAGTAGGTTTCTGTAGACAGAGCGTTGCAGCAACGTGTCCCGGTTAGCGGGAATCAGATAGGATCATATAGCAGAGTAGCCTGTATTCCTGTGTGTGCGTTGGCGGGAGCGCCATTTTATGTATCACGTTGCAGTTAACTTTGCTGTAAACCTATGTAATCTGTTAACATCATTCTCCGGCCATTATACTCTGTTGGTTAATAAAGCCGGTTTCTGCTTCAGCCTCATTGTCTGCTGTACCATACTTGAATTCTGCATTGCAGTCCCCTACTCCTCTGGCCGCTACATAGGCATATACATGAAAACCATGATAAAAGCCCTGCATCATATAAAAAGTATAATTCGCTTCCTCAGGGGTGGATGCACATCATGCATCTATTAAGTAAAATCATAGTGTAAGTAATGTGTATATATACATATATTGAGTATTTAGACTGTATCAGCTTCCTTGTTTTTGTATAACTGTGGGGGGCGTGGCTTGTGAAATGATCACAGAGACCTGTGATCCTATATATATATTATTTATGTCTGTTTGCACAACCAGTTAGCACCTGTTTTTAACCCTTTCGCTGCCAGGCCCTGTCCTGTGTTCCACTTTTAAACTCAGCTGGCCAGACCATTTTTGAAAATTTTCCTTGGCTTTTTTTTATTTTTCACTTACAGCGTTTAGAGTTTGTAAAAGATCCCCCAAACCATACATATTTTCTGAAAGCACATGACCAGTAGAATAAAAAGAAGGTGCTACTGATTTTTAAGGTCCCAAGATATTTTCTTAAATGTTTATTAAAAACAATATTGTTGCTAAAAATCCACTAAAATCATTATTTGCAGATAAAAACACAGCAAATTTTACAAGATTTCTACTAAACATACAAGCTTAACCGCTTGCCGACTGCGCACAGTATATTTACTGCGGCAGTCAGCCCCTCACAGGCAGAGCGACGTAGGTCTACGTCGCTAGCCTGTGAGGCTCTGGGGAGCGAGGGCGCACTCCCGCGCGGTCACGGACCCCCCCCCCCCGCGCGCGTGTGACCGGCGGACCCGATGTAAACAAGCCACCTGTCATTCTCCCCGGTGTAGAAACACCGATCACACAGTTCTACAATGTAGGACCGTTGATCAGTGTTCCTACACCTCAAGCCACAGCCAATCACAGTAAGAATCACGCCCCTAGGGACACACACAGCCCCTCCCTCTCAAATAAAGTTAACCCCTTCACTACCAGTGTATTTTTACAGTATCAGTGCATATGTATAGCACTGATTACTGTAGAAATGTCACTGGTAACCCCAAAAGTGTCAAAAATGTCAGTCAAGGGTCCGATCTGTCCGCCCCAATGTCGCAGTACCGCAAAAAAAAAAATTGCAGATCGCCGCCATTACGCGTTAAAAAAAAAACAACAAAAATGACAAAAATCTTTCCCTGTTAGTAAACGCGATAACTTTTGCGCAAACCAATAAAAATACGCTTTTTGCGATTTTTTTTACCAAACATAGGTAGCATAAAACAAATTGGCCGAAAATGTTAAAAAATTTTGATTTTTACATTTTTTTGGGGGGGAATTTCATATAAAAAAATTTGAAAAATATTGTTATTTTTGCAAAATTGACGCTCTTTGTTTATAGCGCAAAAAATAAAAATCGCACAGGTGATCAAATACCACCAAAAGAAATCTCTGTTTGTGGGAAAAAAAGGACGCCAAATTCGTTTAGATACAGCGTCGCACGGCCGCGCAATTGTCCGTTAAAATCACGCAGTGCCGAATCGCAAAATACCCCCTGGTCTTTTAGCAGCCAAATCCTCCGGGGCTTAAGTGGTTAAACTGTATTAAGGTAATAAATTACAAATATTTGTTACTTTAAATTTGCGCCTTTTGCAAAATATTGAAAATCGAACAGACGCAAAAGTGTAAATATCCAAATTTCTCTAAAAATCTGAAGGTTTTCATTTTTCTCCTACAGCTTTCAGAATTTGTGAAAGATCTACAAAACTATACATTTTCTGAAAGCATACGAGGTCTAGAATAAAAAGAAGGTGCTACTGATTTTTTAGGCCACACAGAATTTGCGCAGATGTTTATCAAAGCAATATTTTTGTAAAAAATACACTAAAAGCATTACTGGCAGATAAAAACACAGCTAATTTTACAAAATTCCTGCTGAATTCCTACTAAATATAAAGTCTTATCCTGTGTTGAGTTAATAAATAACAAATCTTTGTAAATTTTACATTGCGCCTTTTTTGCAAAATGGTGAAAAATGAACGTACTTAAAAATTTCTCTAAAAATCTGGAGGTTTTCATAGTTACATAGTTAGTGAGGTTGAAAAAAGACACCAGTCCATCCAGTTCAACCTATGATGAGTGTGTGTATAAGTTACTATGTCAATAGTACATTGTATACCCCTGTATGTTGTGGTCGTTAAGGTGCCCATCTAATAGTTTTGCACCGCTTGTGGAAGAGAATTCCACATCCTTACCGCTCTGATGGTATAGAACCCTTTAGGCCACAGGTGGCAAACAAAAGGCCCGTGGGCTGAATCCGGCCCGCCGGGTATTGTGATGTTGCCCGAGGAGCGGCCCCCAGCCGCCAGCTGCTTTCTGCTGTCACGGAACAAGTCTCCTTAGCAACAGGAGTAAACACACTCTCCTGCACTCTCCTCCTCCTCCTCTCCCTGGCTGTGTGTAGCTGAGCGCATGCGCTGTTGATTCAGCATAGTCTGTCAGTGGCAGAGGTACCTGGCGGCTCCAGTGGCTGTGTGTTCTAATCTGCATCAAGCAGCTGCATCTTGAGGGCAGGATTTTGAGGACTTGTAGCAGTAGTGGCCATGAAAGCATTCTGTAAATGCCATCTTAAATCAGGTAGGAGAGAGTACAGATGTGTGGTTTTCTTTGGAAGGTGGGGGGAGGGAGGAGAGCTAAAGAGGTTTATAGAAAGATGTGTTTATAGGTGGGGGGGATGGGGCAAAGTGCTGGGTGCAGATGTCCGAACCCAGGATCAGCAGTGGAAATGAGATGTTGCACCAGTGGGCACAGCGCACCTCTGAACCCTGCACTCTGTACATAGTAGACCCCTGAACCCTGCTCTCTGTACATAGTAGACCCCTGAACCCTGCTCTCTGTACGTAGCGCACCCCTGCCCTCTGTACATAACGTGCTGCTGACCCCTGCACTCTGTACATAGTGGACCCCTGAACCCTTCTCTCTGTACGTAGCGGACCCCTGAACCCTGCTCTCTGTACGTTGCGGACCCCTGAACCCTGCTCTCTGTACGTAGCGGACCACTGAACCCTGCTCTCTGTACATAGCGGACCCCTGAACCATGCTCTCTGTACGTAGCGCACACCCCTGAACCAGAGGCGTAACTAGAGCCTTCAGGGCCCCGATGCAAGCAACCCCTGCAACCCCTGTAGTTACGCCCCTGCCCTGAACCCTGCTCTCTGTACATAGCAGACCCCTGAACCCTTCTCTCTGTACGTAGCGGACCCCTTAACCCTGCTCTCTGTACGTAGCAGACCCCTGAACCCTGCACTCTGTACGTAGCGGACCACTGAACCCTGCTCTCTGTACGTAGCGGACCCCTGAACCCTGCTCTCTGTACGTAGCGCACACCTCTGAACCCTGCTCTCTGTACGTAGTGCACACCTCTGAACCCTGCACTCTGTACATGGCGGACCCCTGAACCCTGCTCTCTGTATGTAGCGCACCCCTGACATCTGTACATAGTGAGCTGCTGAACCCTTCACTCTGTACGTAGAATAATCCTGAGGTAATACTGAACTCTGCACCGTGTACATAATGCAACCCAGCTACAACTGGCCCTTTGATGGCAAATGCATTGCTGATGCAACCCAGCTACAACCGGCCCTTTGAGGGCAAACGCATTGCTGATGTGGCCCATGATGAAATTGAGTTTGACACCCCTGCTTTAGGCAATTTAGGTTGAACTGCTTTTCTTCTCATTTTACCAAATGGCCGTGAGTCCTTTTATATTCCCTTTCACTGAATAGTTTGTCACCAGTACTGTATTTGTACATTGATATCATATCTCCTCTCAAGTGTCTCTTCTCCAGAGAGAATAAGTTCAATGCTTGTAGTCTTTTCTCAGAGCTGTGATCCTCCAGTCGCTTTATTAGCTTTGTTGCCCTTCTCTGGACTCTCTCCAGTTCCAGCACATCCTTCCTGAGGAGCGGTGCCCAGCATAGATGAAAGTCTAATGGCCTACAAGGGAAGGCTCAGCTGGGTGCAATACATTGCATCAAAGAGGGCACGATTTGGCGTAAAAATCCTACATGCTATGCGAATCGTCAATGGGCTACATTTGGAATTCAGTGATATACACTGGAAAAGGAACAAAATTTGATGAAAAATACAGCAATTATGGAATGGCAACATCTTCTGTGCTTTCACTAATTGAGCAATTGCTAAATCAGGGCTATTGTGTAACAACGGAAAACTTTTATGCATCTCCTGAACTTTATAAGGTTCTACAGTAGTGATGTCGCGAACCTAAAATTTGCCGTTCGCGAACGGCGAACCTCCGCGAATGTGCGCGAACCGGGCGAAACGCCATAGACTTCAATAGGCAGGCGAATTTTAATACCCACAGGGACTCTTTCTGGCCACAATAGTGATGGAAAAGTTGTTTCAAGGGGACTAACACCTGGACTTTGGCATGCCGGAGGGGGATCAATGGCAAAACTCCCATGGAAAATTACGTAGTTGACGCAGAGTCGGGTTTTAATCCATAAAGGGCATAAATCTCCTAATATTCCTAAATTGTTTGGAATAACGTGCTTTAAAACATTCAGTGTGTGTATACGATCAGGTATGATGTTGTATCAATCAGGTAGTGTAAGGGTTACGCCCGCTTAACAGTGACAGACCAAATTCTGACAGACCAAACTCCCCGTTTAACAGTCAGTCAGTCCATTTGTACAACCGCAAACTCCCCATTTGCACAAGGTTGGATACCAAGCTAGCCATGTCCCGTTCCTTGTCCTCACTGACGTCATTGAAGGTTTCTTCCTCCACCCAGCCACGTACAACACCAAGGGTCCCCGAAAGGTGACAACAAGCCCCCTGGGATGCCTGCTGTGATTGGTCTTCCACCTCCTCAAAGCCACCTTCCTCCTCTGACTTCTCTTCTTCAGACTCCTCTCTCTGCGTTGCCACAGGTCCAGCAATCGACAACGACAAGGCTGCTTCTGGTGGTGATGGGGACCACAGCTCTTCCTCTTCAGGCGCATCTACGGCCTGATCCAGTACTCTTCGCAGAGCACGCTCCAGAAAAAACACATATGGGATGAGGTCGATGATGTTGCCTTGGGTTTGACTGACCAGGTTTGTCACCTCCGCAAAAGGACGCATGAGCCTACAGCCATTGTGCATGAGCATTCAGTAACACGGCCAAAAAATACCCAGCTTCGCAGAGGCTGTACTCTTTTTTTTTTTTAATTAAAAAAAATCTGTTCTTATCAGTTTAATCCCTGTTACGTTACGTCCCCTATCAGGGGCCGGTGTACGGAATAGATTTTAGTAACCGGGAGATGGAAAAAGATGGTTGGTCTGTCCTCTTACTTCCAATTTTGGGCACTGCGCGTGCGCCGTGCAATGTACTGTGCCATCCTATATGAGTGGTGTGTTAAGTGGTACTATTCTTATCAGTTTAATCCCTGTTACGTCCCCTATCAGGGGACGTGTATCGAATAGATTTTAGACAACTGCAAAGAGTTGTCAATAGTTGACACACTCATGACATAAATTTTATTCCTCTATGCGTCAATCTTGCTGTAGTGATGACTGTGCTCATGCGCACGTTTGGGAGATTGCAGGCGATGGCGGTTTTTCAAAGCTTATGGTCGTGCTGAGGTAGTTCAGTGACAATTAAGTGACCCAGAAAACAATGATTCTGCAGTGTGGGCCCATTGTTGGCCTAGTAGGCTTTAATGATCACCCAAGATGATCATAAAGAAAATTAATGTATTTTCTATGAAAAATTATCCAGCGGATCGCTTTTGGTCTGTTCATAATGAAGCAACGACCTTATCATCTGGGGTGTGCCAACATTGCCAGCACACTCCTAGAGGTGAACGCTTGTGATAAGCAAGCCCCTTCACCACAACAAGGTAACGATCACGAAGGGGAATTGACACATGTATGGGCGTTTTTTTGTTTTTTGCAGCCACAGTGTAGCACCAGAGGCCAGAAAAATTAAGCATGTACACATGCCTGAAAAAGTAGGTATTGTTGCAGCTGCTGCTGTAGCAGCGGCCAGAAAAATTGAAGTTTTTCAGGCAGAAAGTTCACTAAAACATTGCGGCTTGAACCGTAGTTGGTGGCGGAGAAGTCACGTAAGTCATCCGGCATGCAGAGATTAAATACAGCAGCGTGTGGACCATTTTTAGCTCAAGGCATCTCATCAGGCCTTTTTTAGTCAAATGCATCCCCCACTGTCATTCCCTTCGGGATCCATGCCTCATTCATCTTAATAAAGGTGAGGTAATCTAGACTTTTTTGACCTAGGCGACTTCTCTTCTCAGTGACAATACCTCCTGCTGCGCTGAAGGTCCTTTCTGACAGGACACTTGAAGCGGGGCAGGACAGAAGTTCTATGGCAAATTGGGATAGCTCAGGCCACAGGTCAAGCCTGCACACCCAGTAGTCAAGGGGTTCATCGCTCTTCAGAGTGTCGATATCTGCAGTTAAGGCAAGGTAGTCTGCTACCTGTCGGTCGAGTCGTTCTCTGAAGGTGGACCCTGAAGGGCTGTGGCGATGCGTAGGGACTTAAAAAGCTCTGCATGTCCTCCATCAACAACATGTCTGTAAAGCGTCCTCTCCTTGCCGGCGTGGTTGTAGTAGGAGGAGGATTACTTTCACCTCTTCCCCTGTTAGATTCCCGTTGTGCTGTGACATCACCCTTATACGCTGTGTAAAGCATACTTTTTAACTTGTTTTGTAACTGCTGCATCCTTTGCAACTGCCGGTAATTCGGTAACATTTCAGACACTTTCTGCTTATACCGGGGGTCTAGTAGCGTGGCCACCCAGTACAGGTCGTTCTCTTTCAGCCTTTTTATACGAGGGTCCCTCAAAAGGCATGACAGCATGAAAGACCCCATTTGCACAAGGTTGGATGCCGAGCTACTCATGTCCAATTCCTTGTCTTTACTGATCTCATTGAAGGTCTGTTCTTCCCTCCAGCCACGTACAACACCACGGGTACCAGATAGGTGACAACGAGCACCCTGGGATGCCTGCTGTGGTTGGTGTTCCTCCTCCTCAAAGCCACATTCCTCCTCTGACTCCTCTTCCTCAGACTCCTCTTCCAGCGTTGCCACAGGTCCAGCAAGCGATGATAAGGCTGTTTCTGGTGGTGATGGTGACAACTCTTCCTCTTCACGCTCATCTATGGCCTGATCCAGCACTCTTCGCAGGGCACGCTCCAGGAAGAAAACATATGGGATGATGTCGCTGATGGTGCCTTCGGTGCGACTGACTAGGTTTGTCACCTCCTCAAAAGGACGCATGAGCCTACAGGCATTGCGCATGAGCGTCCAGTAACGTGGCAAGAAAATACCCAGCTCTGCAGAGGCTGTCCTAGCACCCCCCCCCCCCCGGTCATACAAATACTCGTTGACGGCTTTTTCTTGTTGGAGCAGGCGGTCGAACATTAGGAGTGTTGAATTCCAACATGTCGGGCTGTCGCAAATCAAGCGCTTCACTGGCATGTTGTTTCGCCGCTGAATATCTGAAAAGTGCGCCATGGCCGTGTAGGAAAGCCTAAAAATGGCCACACATCTTCCTGGCCTGCTTGAGGACGTCCTGTAAGCCTGGCTACTTATGCACAAAGTGTTGTACAATCAGATTCAACACATGTGCCATGCACGGTACATGTGTCAACTTGCCCAAATTCAATGCCGCCAACAAATTGCTTCCGTTGTCACACACCACTTTGCCGATCTCCAGTTGGTGCGGGGTCAGCCACTGATCCACCTGTGTGTTCAGGGCGGACAGTAGTGCTGGTCCGGTGTGACTCTCTGCTTTCAGGCAAGCCAACCCCAAGACGGCGTGACACTGTCATATCCGGCATGTGGAATAGCCCCTGGGGATCTGGGGGGTGCAGTTGGTGTGGAGCAAGACGCAACAGCAGAAGAGGACTCAGCCGAGGTTAGCAAAGAGGATGGAGTAGGAGGAGTAGAGGAGGTGGCAGCAGGCCTGCCTGCAAGTCGTGGCGGTGTCACCAACTCCTCTGCAGAGCCACGCATTCCATGCTTGGCAGCCGCCAGCAGGTTTACCCCATGCGCAGTGTAAGTGATATACCTGCCCTGACCGTGCTTTGCATACCAGGTATCAGTGGTTAGATGGACCCTTGCCCCAACACTGTGTGCCAGACATGACATGACTTCCTTTTCCACAATAGAGTACAGGTTGGGGATTGCCTTTTGTGAAAATTTTTTTCGGCCGGGTACCTTCCACTGCGGTGTCCCAATAGCGACAAATTTTTTGAAGGCCTCAGACTCCACCAGCTTGTATGGTAAAAGCTGGCGGGCTAAGAGTTCCGACAAGCCAGCTTTCAGATGCCGGGCAAGGGGGTGACTCTGTGACATTGGCTTCTTACGCTCAAACATTTCCTTGACAGACACCTGACTGTGGGCAGATGAGCAGGAACTGGTGAGAGGCGGAGTGGCGGGTTGTTGATAGGGGGCAAGAAGGACAGCAGTGGTTGATGTGACTGAAGATGCTGGACCAGGAGGAGGATGGTGGCTTTGAGTTTGTGTGCTGCTTGTACTCATGTGTTGATCTCATAGGCGTTTGTGATGTGAGATCATGTGCCTTCGCAAAGCAGTTGTACCTAGGTGGGTGTTGGACTTCCCACGACTCAGTTTCTTTTGGCACAGGTTGCAAATGGCATCGCTATCAGAGGCAGACACACAAAAAAAATGCCACACTGCTGAGCTTTGCAATGACGGCATTCTGGTGGTGGCAACAGCTTGCGTTGATTGGCGTGCTGTCTGGCTGACCCCGGGTGCCGATACATGCTGTCTGACTGTACCACTAGCTCCTTGCGATGACCTCCCCCTGCTTCCAACTCGTCTCCTCCTCCTCTCCGTCTCCCCATCTGAGCTTTCCCCCTCTTCTTCTTCTCTTTGAGCAGGCACCCAGGTGACATCCATGGACACATCGTCATCATCAGCCGCTTCACTTGACAACTCAGCAAAGGCAGCAGCAGCAGCAGGTACAACATCATCATCATCACAATGTACGTCCATGTGTATAATGCTGCCTGACTGAGACATATCCCCGTTATCTACATCCTCTGGCACTAATGGTTGCGCATCACTTATTTCTTCCAACTGATGTGTAAATAACTCCTCTGACAGATCAAGTGAAGCAGCTGTGGTGCTAGTGTTGGTGCCGGTGCCGGCGGGCGGGCGAGTGGTAAATTGAGAGGTGCCCGAAGCTGAGCTGGAGGAGGATGGTGCATCAAGGATCCGAGCGGAAGCTGTAGAAGATTGGGTGTCCTGTGTAAGCCAGTCAACTATGTCCTCAGAATTTTTTGAGTTCAGGGTACGTGGCTTCTGAACACTGGGCATTATTCTAGGGCCAATTATTGGCATCACAGCACCATGACCACGACGGCCCCTGAGGGGTGGCCTGCCTCTGCCTGTGATTTTTTTTAGATTTGTGGTACTATGCATGCAAGGTGCTGTGCCACCCTATATGAGTGTTGGGCAGTGGGTACAGTACAGTCTGTGGACCTGACACTCACTGGCAGGCAACTATAAAATATATATATTTTTTTAATTTGCAAGGTGCTGTGCCACCGTTTCTCTGTCGCTCATTGACAGACGCAGTCCTCTTGATTAATAACACATTGGGTTATACTGCCCTCTACAGGAGTAGGACACTAGACGGAAGGAAAACGTTCTGGCCACACCTTAGGGGCAGTCCCAGAGGGTATATCCTCTCTCTCTCTCTCTGCTAAAGGAAGTCAGTTTTTTTCTGTCTAGTTAGGAGTAAGGACCTAAGTTCCTTGCTTGGATCCTTGGTCCTGGCAAGATTTTTTTTTTAGAAAGACTTTTTTTAATAGACAGCTTTTTTTCTCCAGTTGTTCCTGTGAGATCTTCAAGCAAGTACCCTGAACTGGGCGACGGGCTGGATGTTGAGATCCAGTGGTCACCCCAGTCAGCCTGCGAGCACGTGCAGGCCCTAGCTCCACGCTGGGTCGGCCGCGACATAGTCCCACTGGACGGGGACTGACCCTGCGAGTTAAACGTCTCGCCTGGACGCCAATGACCAGTTGGAAACTGAGTCACGGCATCCGTATTGGTCAATAGCCCCCCCACTTCGGTGGAGAGGGGTTCTGTCAAGAGTTGGCGCCCGCCTGGTTTCCGGTATGGTGAGTAGAATGTTCCCCCCTCTCCCCCTGACGGATTTGTTGGTGGACGCGGGCCCCTCCCTGGGATGGTCGGACGCTCAGGATCCTGGGTCTCCCCTCTATCCTATCACAGGTCACAGATCCCCCAATTGAGTGTGATTGTGTGAATAAAAGACCAGGAGGCTTGGTTTGGGAGCCGACTATCTAAAGTCACTGTATAGTGGGCACTGTTAAGGGACTATGACTAAGGTCAGTGGCAATACTGTGATGATGGCCATATACAAAGAGCATTCTACCTGATAAGATTGCAAGACAGGCCGATGCCTGTGCCTGGACTACCGCCATCCGCAGGCCGCCATCCTCCCACAGGCTCCCGCAGGCCGCATAGGCCGATAGCTCTTTCATAGGCCGCAGCAGGCCGCTGCCATCTTCCACAGGCCGACGCCATTTTCCCGCAGGTCGCGCGGGGCCGCCATCTTGGCGTAGCCTCGTGTCTCCAGCATGGGGGCGGCCATTTTGGAGATGATCAGCCACCTCGTGGAGAAACATGGGAGGTCCTGGAAGGCGTGTAAAGGGGCGGAGCCGCCTCCTTTACCTGGGAAAAAGGGCCAAAGACTTCCTGTCTAACAGGACAGCGCTGAGGCAGGTTGATGGAAAACTTCTGTGCATCAGGTGGTCAGCCTTGGGGTCTCTCTCTCTCTCTCTGTGGGGTCCAAAAAAAGAAGGTAACACTGAGGGGCGCTGTTGCGCTGGGGGATTACCGAAAAAAAAAAAAAGTTTTTTTACTTGGCAATTTTTTTGTCGCTGGCAAGTGTCTTGTATAAACATGGACCCTGCCACACATGTATCCCTACCTGATCCCCTCGAGGTGGCCGCAGGACCCTCCAGTACCCCACTTGTAATTGATGCATTATCAACAGTTTTGGAGTCTTTGGTATCCCGGGTGGAGGTGGCCTGTCAGGGACGGGGGTCAAGAAAGCGACCCCGCCTACCCCTATTTCATCTGATACTTCAGATTCGGATTCGGATTCTGAGCCGGTCACTGCAGCTGCAGGTCCCTCTTCTGGGGCTGCGGTCTCAGGTAATGTCTCCTCAGACAGTGAGGAGGACGTTCCTGCCTCCGCCATAGCACAAGAAGAAGCGTTGGTGGACGCACTAGTTGGGTCGGTCCGGGAAACCTTAAGGCTTGAGGTTATACCGGCAGAGGTAACCGAGATGGAAATCCCTTTTGGTACTAGTAAACGTGCCAAAATGGCGAAGGTTTTTCCTTTACCCAAATGTTTTGGCAATAAGATTAAAGAGGAATGGGATCATCCGAAACGAGCTCTGGCTGTTTCCAGACGCATTGCTAGGCGCTATCCGTTTGAGGAATCCCTCATTAAGAAATGGACGGTACCACCAGTGGTGGACCCACCGATTTCCAGACTAAATATGTAACGGAATCCGGACACCACCGACTGGGTATCTCCGCCAGTAACCTGCTTCCTAAAGCTCTGGAACACGGGATCCGTTAATCTGGATATAGTTACCCCAAGAACTAGACAGTAGAAGCTTTGGAGTCATCCAGAATCAAACTGTTTAATCAAACACACAGCACATGGAGATGAACACTTCAGGGACAACCCCTCCCCCTTAGTCACTCAACATACCCATCCCATAATAACAATATAACAATGGAATGCAGGTATTCAACAACAAACCCCCACCCCCACTAGCAAGAGTCTGATTAGTGCAGAGCCGGCCTGACTGGGGTTTTTGGTCACTCTGTGCCCCTTATAGACACAGGGTGATTTACACATAAGAGGGACTGGGGATGCGGGACAAGGAATCTCCCACCCTCCCTAAAGCAATTGGGGTTCCACAAGCCCCCCAACCAAAGTGTCTCCCGTCACATATCTCCCCTTTCGGCAGGAGACTAACATAGAAGGAGACCCCAAACGGGTTGACTTTGAAGTTAGTCCGTAGTTCCAGTCCCCCAATGTCTGCACCCACAAAGTACCCCAAACAAATTGTCCGGAACAGATCGTTACTCACCCAGCCAACCTCTGCCTCTCTTGCAGAATATAACCCCTGCTGGGGAGACGTGTGGACTGGTCCTTCTCCCTGGAGTCCATTTAGCCGCTGGAGAGAAGACAGGGTGACTGGGATCACTCCATCATGCTGTTGGGGATCTGGGCCGACTGCCCAGCATCCCTGGGGTACACAGGAGGAGACAGTAGTCTCATATACTTTTTCTCTATGAAAATCCGTCAATGCATGTACAACAAGGCTGACATCCTCCTGTCCCAATGCCAGACCTTTTTCTGGGGTTGTGTAAGTGGGAACCAAAGTCTCATCCACTACCACAGGGAATCCATCTTCAATTAGTTGGGGGCAGAGGCCAGCAGCGCTCTGCTCTGTTGCCAGCCCTTCTGCTGGGTTGGGGTTGGCGAATACTACCCCCAGAACCTGGTTGGGGGTCTGCTGTAGAGAGGAGGGACTGCTTACCTCCTCCTCCTGGTATTCCTGCGGGGTAGGTTGGGGATCTGGACCGGCCGTCCAGCATCCCTGTAGGTCTGGTGCAGAGACCGCGGTCTCATCTCCACCATTGGGGTCAGGTCTGTTGTCTCCCTGTGGTTGGGGAGAAGGATTAGTTGTCTCTTGTCCCTGGAAGGTACACTGCTGTAGCTGGGGACCTGGGCCGGCTGCCCAGCCTCCCTGTAGGGCCGGTAGAAAGACCTCGGTCCCATCTCCACCTGCCATCGGTGGGTCTTCACAGTACCCCCAGTCTGTACTGTCTCTCCAACCAAGGGGAGACTGTTGTGGGCGGAGGCCAGTAGCGTTCTGCCCAGCTTCCAGCTTTTCCACTGGGAAGTAAATTGAAACATCGGTGACCTTGCACACATCCTTCAGGGGCACCGATTGTTGTATGCAGGGGTCCACAGTGCCATGCTCTGAAGTCAGCTGTTCTGCAGGAGTCTCACCGGGTTGTTCCTCCTCAATAGAAAAGTCTATTAAATCCCCAGTCTCTGGTGGTGTCTGGGGATTGAGATTCACCATCTCCTTTCTGTGGAATCCAGAAGATGTTACTGGTGCTGGGCAGAGGCTAGCAGAGCTCTGCCCTGTTGTCAGCACTTTAGCTTTGGGAACAGCAATCTCCGGAGTTTCCACTGCCGACTCATAGGCATGCTGCTGAACGTGTCCTAGCAGTTTCCTGTATGCCCTTTCCAGATGCTGTTCTTTCCTTCGCAAGTGTTCTAGATCAGGTTCAAGCTCTGAGACCCCTATGAGATGGAGCATAGCCTCTCTGTATTCTCGCAGGTTCCCCTTCATCCCCAAACACATCTGTAAGGCTCTCCCACAGCAATCCAGGGCCACCCAAGTCATATCCCTCGGGAGAGAATTCTTATGTCTCTCCTAAATATTTCTGCTCTGCGTGCCATTGCAGAGCCCGATCCTGATTGTCCAGCTCTATCTCCTGCTGGACCAGCCTGTCCAACTCAGATACCCATTGCTCCTGGGGCCGCTCTCCCAGGAATGCCATCCGCAACTTCCGTTGGTCACTGGCCCGTTCCCCTGGGGTTGGAAAGCACTTTCCCTGGTATATACCAGCAAGCTGGAGGGCTCCAAGCCAGAGCCCCACCCGAACCTGCTGCCTGAGCTCCAGGTATTGATCCGCAGATATTGTCCTGGGGTATACAGAAAGGGAAATCCGCAGCACCCCCTCGAACTCTGATGCCAGGTCCATATCTCCGTTGTAGCCACCAAAGTCTGCTATCCCGATCTTGGATCCCGGTGGAGGTTTGGATGTCCCAGACTGCAGGAAGCATCCCACCGCTTGCCACCAATGTGACGGAATCCGGACACCACCGACTGGGTATCTCTGCCAGTAACCTGCTTCCTAAGCTCTGGAACACGGGATCCGTGATTCTGGCTATAGTTACCCCAATAACTAGACAGTACAAGCTTTGGAGTCATCCAGAATCAAACTGTTTAATCAAACACACAGCACATGGAGATGAACACTTCAGGGACAACCCCTCCCCCTTAGTCACTCCACTCAACATACCCTTCCCATAATAACAATATAACAATGGAATGAGGGTATTCAACAACAAACCCCCACCCCCACTAGCAAGATTCTGATTAGTGCAGAGCCGGCCTGACTGGGGTTTTTGGTCACCCTGTGCCCCTTAGACACAGGGTGATTTACACATAAGGAGGACTGGGGATGCGGGACAAGGAGTCTCCCAACCTCCCTAAAGCAATTTGGGTTCCACAAGCCCCCCAACCAAAGTGTCTCCCGTCACAAAATAAAACTTCTGTTATCCCGTTGGAGGATGCTCCGTCCTTTAAGGATCCGGTGGATCGAAAGGTAGAAGCGGAGTCCCGCACCATTTTTTCCCTGATAGGGTCAACCTTTAGGCCAGTGGTTGCCATTGGTTTAGTTTCACAAACATTAACAGAATGGGCCAAATTGTTACGCCGTGACTTAAAGGGGAGAAGTATCCCCCCGGCAGCATCTGATTTGATGGAACAAATCATACAAAGACTACAGTTCATCTGTGACGCCGCCCTTGATGCCACTCCCCTGTTAGGGCATGCATCTATGTCAGCAGTGGTCCTCAGACGTGTATTGTGGTTAAAGTGCTGATCGGCGGATCTAGATTCCAAGAAAACTTTGACTAATCTCCCTTTTCAGGGGGATCGCCTGTTTGGGGCCATCTTAGATGAGATTATAAAGGATGTCACTGGGGGCAAGAGCACTTTTTTTGCCACAGACTGCTAAGGGGAAAGGACCTCGCAGCAGACGAGGACCTTCCTTTACCGCTCATAAAAGGTTTGTTCGCTCCGCTGGGACGAGCGAGAAGGGCAAAACTCCTTCAGGGTGTTTCAAAGGACACTGGTCGGGTAAACTAAAGTCCGGCTCAGCCAAACCTGAAGATAAAACCAATACAGCCTGAAGGTGCGCCCCCACCCATCTCTGGGGTGGGGGGAGGGGCGTCTTCACCGGTTTCCAGATCCATGACCTTCCTGAAGCCCGGACGAAGGGGTTCAGGAGGCCGTGCGGTCGGGATACAGGATTGAGTTTCGATCACTTCTACCGGTGCGATTCTTCCCTTCCAACATTCGTATGCTACAGGGAGCGGTAGTTCCCGTTCCTTGAGCAGAACGTTTTCTTCACTTTTTTCAAAGGTCATTTCCAGTTCCCTCCAGGAGAATTCTTCTAAAGGAGATTCTTTTCGAATGGAATCGGAATCCCGATTCCCTGGACAATCGGATCCGGTTGAGCGAACGGACCAGCGAGTCTCTGGTCTGGGGGCTTCAGTCTCCAATGCTCACCCAGGGGAAGTTACTCCTTCCGATAGAATCCAGGTTTCCGATAAATGTGTGGGAACTGAGAATGATCAGACTTTGTCTGATTTACTGGACCGAGCAGCTCCAGGGCAGCCCGGTTCGGATCCAGTTGGCCACGGCTGTGGCTTAGGTCAATCACCTAGGGGATTGGCAGGCAGACTATCTCAGCCGTCAGACTCTGGATCAAGGGGAATGGTCCCTTCATCCAGAGGTATTTCAACAGCGGTGCCTTCATTGGGGCACCCCGGGTGTGGATCTGTTGGCATCTCGGCTCAACAGGAAGGTGCGGAGGTTTATAGCACGCGCCCGCGATCCTCTAGTGGACGCAAAAAGCGCGATGATCGTCCCGTGGGGGCAGTATCAGCTACGGTATGCCTTCCATCCTCTCAGGTTACTGCGGGAACTTCCTCGCAGGATAAAGGTGGAGGGAATTCCAGTTATCCTGGGAACTCCGGACGGACCTCGTCGAGCCTGGGACACCGACTTGGTGAGGCTAGTCGCGGACGCTCCTTGGAGACTTCCTCTCAAGGAGGATCTGCTGTCTCACGGACCGATCTTCCATCTTGCTTTACAATTGCTGGCTTCAACGGCCTGGCCATTGAGACTCAGGTACTGAAGGACAAGGGTTTGTCAGCTTCAGTTATTCCTACTCTAATCAAAGCAAGGAAGGCGACTTCCAGCAAAGTCTATTATCGCACATGGAGGTCTTATATTGCGTGGAGTGAATCGCTTGGATTTCCCCCACGTACCTATTTGGTGACCCGAATCTTGGCCTTTCTGCAACAGGGGGTTGAGCAGAAGGCACCCTTACCACCCTGGGATCTTAATTTAGTGTTGTTGGTTCTTCAGAAACCTCCCTTTGAAGATATTAGGGAGATTCCCTTGCTTACATTATCCCAGAAGGTGGCCTTCTTGGTGGCTATCACTTCTGCACGCAGGGTGTCAGAACTGGCCGCATTATCTTGTCGTTCCCCATATCTGGTGATTCATAGGGATAAGGTGGTTCTTCGTCCGAATCCATCCTTCCTTCCTAAAGTGGTTTCAGAGTTTCATCTGAATGAAGACATTGTATTGCCTTCCCTGTGTCCTAAGCCCAGCCATCATCGGGAGTTTGCATTACACTCCTTGGATGTGTTTCGGGCAATCAGGGTATACCTGAAGACTACGGACCAGTTTCGTAAAACGGATTCACTTTTTGTGATCACGGATGGCCCCAAAAAGGGGTTGCCTGCTTCTGCCGCGACTATCTCCAAATGGATCAGACAGACGGTGGTGCAGGCTTATTCTATTAAGGGTCGGGATCCTCCGTTCCCTGTCAAGGCGCACTTCACTCGGGCGCTTAGTGCTTCCTGGGCCTTCCGCCTATCAGGCGTCAGTGGTCCAGGTATGCAAGGCGGCTACCTGGTCGTCGGTTCATACCTTTACAAAATTTTATAAAGTTGATGTGATGGCATCGTCGGATGCCTCTTTTGCCCGCAAGGTTCTGCAGGCTGCAATTTGAGGAGACCGGTGGTCTACCTCGAGGGTTTTTTTCCGTTGGATTTTCAGTTGAGTCTCATCATTTGATTTAAATGAGCCTTTAAGACTTCTAGTCGGTACCGGTTGGGCCTTCTAGATTTGAATTTTTCTGTTATCCCACCCCTCATTTGTGGCACTGCTTTGGGACGTCCCAATGTGTTATTAATCAAGAGGACTGCGTCTGTCAATGAGCGACAGAGAAAAATGGATTTTTGTAAAATCTTACCGTAAAATCCTTTTCTCTTAAGCTCATTGACAGACGCAGTACCCGCCCCTCGGTTTTTTTGAGTGGGGTTTGGTTAAATTCTCTGACACTGCTTTGTGACATAACTGACTTCCTGTAGCAGAGAGAGAGAGAGGATATACCCTCTGGGACTGCCCCTAAGGTGTGGCCAGAACGTTTTCCTTCCGTCTAGTGTCCTACTCCTGTAGAGGGCAGTATAACCCAATGTGTTATTAATCAAGAGGCCTGCGTCTGTCAATGAGCTTAAGAGAAAAGGATTTTACGGTAAGATTTTACAAAAATCCATTTATGTATATGAAT
The DNA here is from genome assembly GCF_965119305.1 of Pelophylax lessonae. Lineage (NCBI taxonomy): Eukaryota > Metazoa > Chordata > Amphibia > Anura > Ranidae > Pelophylax > Pelophylax lessonae. The sequence goes on from NC_138778.1 coordinate 107,158,191, forward strand.
GGTGGGCACTGCAGTGGGTACAGTACACTCTGTGGACCTGACACTCACTGGCAGGCCAGGCAACTGCAATTATAAAAAATAATTTTGTTTTTAATTTGCAAGGTGCTGTGCCACTGTATATATATGAGTGGTGGGCACTGCAGTGGGCACAGTACACTCTGTGGACCGGACACTCACTGGCAGGCCAGGCAACTGCAATTATAAAAAATATTTTTTTAATTTGCAAGGTGCTGTGCCACCGTATATATATGAGTGGTGGGCACTGCAGTGGGCACAGTACACTCTGTGGACCTGACACTCACTGGCAGGCCAGGCAACTGCAATTATAAAAAAATAATTTGTGCAATGTGACGGTGTGGCCCCTATCTCCATTCCCAGTCGATGCCTCATCAGGGAAAACGCGTCGGGGGAGAAGCCTGCGCTGTCACCACCTGTGGTCCGCGCTGCAGAGCGGCCACGATTGAAATAACATTCGCCTATTTATCCAACTTTAAATGTAAGTGTTCTACCTTTACTAATAAAGTCTTATAAGAGGTAATGCACTATTGCCTGTTTTATTCTCCTTTTGGGCATTATCTGTGACTGAGTGTGAGGGGTACAGGAAAGAGATTAACCTCCCCACGGCAACAGGAGTCTGAACAGGATCTGCTAGAAAGTTCACTGCCTGACAGTCTGGATAGCCACAAATTGAAAGTTCTGCACCCGCACAAAGCGGTTCAGTGATTTGAGGTCCATAAAGGGCTCTTTAATGGAAAGAGCCTGTAGATCACCAATTCTTCTTGCTGTAGTGATGGCTACTTTTAGAGAAAGAAATTTTAATGAGATTTCCTTTAAAGGTTCAAAAAGGGTCCTTAGATAACGCCTCTAGGACCCTGTTCAGGTCCCAAGGAGGGAACCTGTCTTTAGTAATAGGGGTAACCCTTTGTCTAGCCAACAAAAATCTTTTAACGGCTCTTTTGCCAGACTGGAGTCCAAAAAAACTGAAAGAGCCACTATCTGTACCTTAAGGGTGTTCACCGCCACACCCTTATCTACTCCATCTTGCAAAAATTCCAGGATCATGGGAGTAGAGGTAGCAGCAAAGTCCTTTTGCTTCTTCCAGACACAGAATGTTTTCCATACTTTCAAATACATTTTTCTAGTGACTGTTTTTCTGCTCAGTAAGAACAAAATGGAAATTCCCCTTGGGGTGGGACTTTTAAGGCACGTGGATGAATACAAAAAGAATATAATAATAATTAATTTATTGAAAATGATAACATATACATATACAGATACAAATTATTAAAAACAGTTGGCAAGCTTGATACAATTCATGCAGTCAATAGACAAGGGGATACCGCTGTATTGAGGTAAATGCCCAACGCGTTTCAAAGATATAAGTCACAACTCCTTCTTCAGGGGCAACCTTAAAATAGCGGTCTGTAAGTGATCAACCATATAGATAATATATGGAAAGTATTTACAAATATGTAGATTGTACAAAAAATCATACAGTACTGTGGTAGACATTCATTACAGAGTAAAGCCATCCAAATAAAGTGTCTATATGTCAAAAAAGGTTCAAAAAAACACTTACAGGGTCTGCCGTATGGCTGCCTAGAGTGTATGCCTGCCAATGATATTAAAAACAGATGGCTGGGTAGGTCTCATCGCTGCATTGGGGTACTTCGTTGGGGAAAGTACGCAATTTAGTAGGTAAAGATATTCTTGTAAGCACCTTCCAATTGTGTGTGCCCATCAGCTGTGAAGCTGACTGGGGACAGCTGAAACCCAAAAAGAATGGGAGATCTGCCAGATGAGGAAAAAAGAGTGGGTTGTATAGGGTTGTACAATTGAAATTGTTTGATAGCAAGACGGCTACTTGCTCTGCTAAGAATCAAATCTGCCAAGGTTTGCTGTGCATGCCTGACCTATAAAAAATGTCCTATGAAATAAAGGGTAGATGGTCCTTGATCATAGTTGTCTCCAATGCTGGTATTCTTAAATAGTAAAAATGCATAAGAATATACCATTCATTAGGCATGGCCCATTTGTAATGGCTTGTATAGCCGCTAGATGAAGCTAATGCCGATTTAAAAAGGAAATTGAAACCGCATTTAAACAGCAAACCAAGTGACTCGGGCAGGCACAGCGGTATTGACGGATAGATGACAGAGCAAGCAGTTTCAAAAAATAAATCCAAGTTTCGTTACCTTGTTAGTTTGATGAGCTGATATAAAGTTATGCAGCGAGCTTCCACCTTCAGCGAGTGAATGATGTGTTTCACTGTTTAAAGGGGAGCTGTTATAAGAAGGCTGGTAATTGAGTTTAATACAGATCAGCTAGTTGTACGTACTTGGTATTCATCAAGCTGGTAGCTCCCTGTTGGATTTCCTGGTGCGCAGCCGCCGTACAGGTTCCCCACCGCACATGCGCACATCTATGGTGCAGCGGAAGCCCGCACGGCCGATGCGTTCCACCGGCACGGTCACTTCCTGCCGGCGTGAGTCGCAAGCGGAAGTGAATGGGCGAGTCAGGAGGATCTCAAAGAGAACCAATAGTCTACGTCCAAGAGGCGGACTACCACATGGGTGTCCGCCCCCCGTGCCGGGCATGTCCCCCGGGCATGATGTACACATGGGAGATGATACTTAGTTGCCAAAATATAAAACATTTAGATTGCTCCAAAAAAAATCATAAACAATCTTTTGAAATATTTGCAGGGAAAAAGATAATGAGATGAGTGTAATTCAATTTAGGAAAAATTTCCCAAGAAAGTAATAAATCCCAGGCAGGGATGATAGCCAGCCAGCCATATGTAGCAAAAGTACAGAACAAAGGAATCCTCCCTTGGGCTATACAATAAGGTTTTAAGGAAACCTAGAGAGATAACAGAGAAAAGAGAAAATATGACAAATTATAATGTTTAATAGTGTAAAACAGAAAACATCATTATATCGAATAACACTCAGTAATGAACATTCATTGTTTCATATCTGCATACCAAGAGAATATAAGGCAGGTTTGGGGATTTTGGATTCGGTAAATGGTGAACAGTAAACTGGCTCCTGATGGAGGAAAAGAAAAAAGAGGAAAGATGTGAATGAGTAGGAAATAGACAAAAAGATGTCAGAAAAAGGCCTATTGTTCCATGCCTCCTGATGTGAACCCCTCTAAAAAGGGTTTATAAGAAACCATTTTGTTTAGTCCTGGTGGATCTGTAGCTCTTAAAGAATAGATCCACCAAAGTTCCATCTGTAGAAGAATTTTATTCCAGTCCCCTCCTCGGGGACTGGGGTGAATTCTATCTAAAATCAAGAACTTGATACTTGGAAACTTTCCTGCGTGTACAAAGCTGGTATGACGTCCTAAAGGTAAGTCAGGGTTACAAGTTTTCATGCTTTTCACATGTCTATTCGCACGTTTAGAAAATGGCAGCTTGGTTTTGCCAACGTAGAAACAGCCGCACCCACAGAGGAGTAAATATACCACTCCGTGGGTGCGGCAGTTTGCAAAATGTTTCGGAAAAAAGGTTTGGCCATTAGGTAGTATTGGGTTTTGCTCAGTAAGAGAGTATCTACAACTTTATCGGAGCATCCCTTTGCTCTAAGCAATTGGTGTTCAGTAACCAGGCCGTCAGGTGGAAGAAACCTGGGTTCTGACACTGTACTGGTCCCTGAGACAGAAGGTCTGGGGAGACTGGGAGATGCCAAGGACAGGCTATGGACATGGCTTTCAGGATTGGGAACCATGGCCTTTTGGGCCACCAGGGAGCGATCAGAATTAAATTCAGATCCTGCATCCTGCTCAATTTCTGGAGCACTCTGGGAATTCGCATCAGATGTGGAAAGGCGTAGGCCAGATTGAACTTCCAGGGCTGAGCTAAGGCATCCAGCCCTACCATTTCTTTGGACCTGGTTAGGGAGAAGAAGTTCTTCACCTTCTTGTTCAGAGCAGAGGCAAATAGGTCTATCTCTGGTTGCCCAAACCTCTCTACTACAGACTGGAAGACTTTGGGATTCAATTCCCATTCCCCTTCTTTGATGCTGTAGCGGCTGAGAAAATCCACCTGCAGGTTGTCCTTTCCCCTGATCTGGACAGCTGCTAGTGAGATTATCCTCCCTTCGGTCCATCCCAAGATGTCTTGGGTTAGGGTAAGGAGAGATCTCGATCTGGTCCCTCCCCGTCGGTTCAGATAGGCCACAGTTGTGGTGTTGTCTGATAATATCAGAACCTCTCTGTTCCATATGAGTTTCCGAAAGGCTTTTAGGGCTTTTCCTACTGCCTTCAGTTCTCTGAAGTTGGATGAGGCTTGTGCTGTTCGTTTGCCCCATATTCCCTGGGTTTGTGCCCCCTCTAGGTGGGCTCCCCAGCCTCTGGTACTGGCATCTGTGGTAATCCTTAGTGGGTCCCACTGACCCCATGGCCTACCTTCCGCTAGGTTGTTTGAATTGGTCCACCATTCCAGGGAGGTCTGAACCTGTGGAGTGAGGACAACCATTTCGTCTAGCGACTCTATTCTTCTGTCCCAAGAGGACAGATGGAAGAACAGTAGTTCTCTTGCATGCAGCTGTGCCCACACAATGGCTGGGATACTGGCTGACATAAGGCCTAAGACTTTTAATACTTTTCTCCTGGGGCAAGATTGAGCATTCTTTAAGTCTAAGACTGCCGAAACTATTTATTCCCTCTTCTCTTTGGGAAGAAAGAGTTTGTGACACAGAGTCCACCTGAAATCCCAGGAAGGATTGTACCTGTGTTGGCACCAGGGACGATTTTTCCCAATTTAGAAGCCATCCTAACTCTTGTAGGGGGGTTATAACTTGCTGGGTGTCTGTCTTTAGTTGGGCCTCTGTTTTTGCAAAAACCAGCAGGTCGTCCAGGTAAGGGATTAGAGCTATCCCTTGATCGTGTAACCAAGCCACTGCTTCCGCTAGGATCTTGGTAAAGATTCTTGGACTGGAGGTTAGTCCAAATGGTAGTGCCCTGAACTGCCAGTGAGAGGTTCCTTTCTCTGTCACTATTGCAAACCTCAGAAACGGCTGATGATCCTGGTGAATAGGAACATACAAGTACGCATCTTTTAGGTCCAGGGTGATAATGAACACATCTTTCAGTAGGTTTTTTCTTACTGAGTAGATGGTCTCCATAGTGAATTTTTTGTATAGAAGGAACTTGTTGAGGTTTCTCAAGTTTATTATCAGGCGATGTTTCCCTGAGGGTTTTGGGACCACAAACACGTGGGAGTAAAACCCTTGGAAAAACTGTTCCTTTGGTACTGGGATGATTACCAGTTGTTCCGCCAGTTCCTGAATCTCTAATAGTAGGGCTTGGCCTTTTTGAGTTCCCTTGGGGACATGTGTAAGGGTTACTGTTGGGAGGTGGTATTGATGCAAATTCAAGTCTGTAGCCTTTTATGGTGCTGCAGATATATGGGCAGACTGTTATCTCTTCCCAGCCGGAAAGAAATTGACTCAGTCTGCCCCCTACTTTGACTTTTAAGTCATTTTTAATCCTTTACAGCTGAGGTGGAAGGAAAGGACGCACTGTTTCTTGATCTTTCCTTCCGAAAATTCCGAAAAAAATTCCTGTTAGCCTCTCTAGGTTTTGTGGGAAATTTCTTCCTTTTTTCTGAAGATCTGGAAAGGACATCGTCCAAACCTGAACCAAACAAAAGGGTCCCCTCAAATGGAAGACCACAAAGCTTGGTCTTGGATGTGAGGTTACCTTCCCACTCCTTAAGCCAAATAGCTCTTCTGGCTGAGTTCAGAGAGCTCCTGTTTTGGCAGATGCTTCTGATTCTAGTGCGGCGTCTGCCAGGTAGGCCAATGCCTTACTCATCACCGACAGGGAGTCCTGGATTTCTTGGGTTTTTGTCTGAGACAGACTTTTACTGAGTCTATCCACCCAGGAAAAGGCATTTCTGACCACACAGGAGGCTGTTAGACCTGAAGCCATAGTAGCTGCATTGGCATCCCAAGCTTTTCCCAGTAAAGTTTCTGCTTTTCGGCTCATGGCATTCTTGATGCTACCAGCGTCTAGAAAGGAGAGATCTCATTTTCTAGAAACTTGTGCCAGGGGAGCATCCAGTTTTGGTATTTTTAGGAATTTTACTTGTATCCTCCTCAAAGGGGAATCTCCTCTTCCAGGAGCTCCCTTTATTTAACCTGTTCTCAGGTAATTGCCATTGCTGAAGAATCAAAGTCTTCAGTGAATGGTGAACATGAAAAACTCTAGAGGGACTCTTCCCTGTCCCTTTGTAGAGTTTATCCTGTGCCGTGGTTTCTCTAGGCAAACCAGGTATCTCTTCTGAGGCATAGATGGCCTGAAGGAGAACCTGCATATTTTCTAACCCAAAAAGGTTTTTTGCTGACTCTGCCTCGTCTGGGGCATCTGAGTCCTTATTCCCTTCAGCATCTGAGCAGGATGGTGAATCTGAGCGGCTCTCCTCTGGAGATAAACCTTCTGTCCTGACTCGAGTTGGGGGAAGGTTTTCTGTAGTTTGGAGTAATACCTGACTGTCCTGCTCTTGATAGAGCTCTTCCTTTAGAAGAAGTCCCTTCCATTGAAGAGGGATCTATAGGGTCCACTCTATTAGCTCCTAGAGTGGACCTAACTGTCATCATAGTGGACAGCATTTCCTCCTGCATTGTCTTAAAAAAGTCTTTCATCATTCCTGAAGTTTCCATTGCTGTCATTCTATAAAGGCATTTATAGCAAAAGGCCTTAGTGTGGGAGCTGGGCAACTTATCTGAGCAATTACCACACTTCCTATGAACAATGTGCCCTGACAATGCTGGTGTAGAGACAGAGGTTTCTTGTGGACCGCTCAAGGACTCTGGAAGACAGGATACAAGATAGTATACAGTAAGTATCACCCTTCCTATAATAAATTATGACATGAGGACCATCTGTTTTTGAATCATTTCACTGCATCCGATTAGAAATTTGCTATCCTAGGAACCTAACAGGAAGCTGCACCCTATTTATAACTCCTACTATCTAGGTCCAGCTACTTTTCCCCATTTTTATACCCTCCTCTGTTTAGACAATGATTACATTACACTATGATTTCATAAACACTATGCTATTTTTCCAGGTGTATGATTCAACTACTCAATTCAAGAATTGCATACGCTTGAATCTCTACTCCTCAGGTATATCCGCACCAATTAACTCCATATATAGATGAAGACATGATTAACAGTGATATATAACAACATATGTTCCTATTTCAGTACCTATCCTTGGACCACCCTATCCCTACACACGTTGTTTATTTGGGGGAACACTGGACCCCCATAACGCTTCTTTTTGGAGGACCCAATCACCCCATCATTCACCCACTGACATACCAAGGTACGATGTAACACAGATCCTACAACTTAAAATTATGTTACCCCTAGACCAGCTCTCATATAAGGATATATACATCGCAGGAAGGTGATTCCGGTTGGAAACATACTCTCTCCTGCACTCGGACCCGCTTAATACAGGATCTTGCCTCCATAGACGTACTAATGTTTCCACAAGGTATACCTCCTCTCTTACCATAGTATATATTTCACCTATAACTCGCAGGATATTTCCAAATAAAGTAACTACTCTACATATCCCCCTATATATACCAACACAGACGCCATTGCGACCTTCCACTGGGTATCCTCGCTGGGACCACATGCGGGAGGATCGGTACCCCTAGGACCCCCTCTTGGTGCACTGTTGGCACCCTATGCAGCGGACCTCTCCCTTCTCTGCTTTTATCAGCTGTGACTCTCGTCACATTCGGATCACTCTACTGGTATGCATTTCTGTACATCAAATGATATTCACACATGTAATGATTAACTACTCTGTTATATCTGTATATGAACATATATTTAACATACCACAACCTGTGTAACTAACAAAACTACTATATGCTATGTTATGTAGGAAATCAAAATCTCTCCGCATCCAGACCCCTGAAGAAAGGCCTGCGTGCCTGAAACGCGTCGGGTTGGAGGATTTCCTTCAAAGCAAACATATGCCACTGAGTATATGTACCACTATCATCTTTATTGTCCTGGTTTTACATCCATACACACTCTCTGTATATATTGTAATATGTCTACATTCTAGATCTTTTACAGATCGATTTTAATATGTTTTTGTTAATAAAATGATTTAAATTTTACTTTCTTGTGGAAGTGTATCACCGCTAAAATCCCGCAACCCAGGGGGACCCCTTGTCCACTTGAGGACCATAGAAAGAACATGGTGGGTTCCAATAAGTTCAAGGAAATGATACAACTTCCAGGTATTTTTTATGTCGGTAACCAGCAGTCTTAAAAAATGCATAGACCCAATAAGGGTTACATGTTCAGCACTTACCCTGCTCAGGCCTGGGTTTGGCTGCCGACACCTGGAGCTGCCTCTCCTCTTCCTTCCCCGGAGGATGAGTCGTGGAGGGCTTAATTTCCACAGCAGACATCCGAGCTCCGATAGACTTGGATTCTGCTTTGCCGCTCGTAAGTGGCTCCGGCATCTCCTCCACATTCTTCCGCTTTCCCGTGTCGGGCGTGTATGACGCTGCGCCGGAAGTTCCGGTTTTGAAGATGAGGCTTGAAGTGCCCGTCCGGCGGGAAATTCAAAAACCTTCGGTGGAGGAGAGCTGCTGGCGCCGGATCGCAAGACCTGGAAACATCCCGCAGGTGACCGAGGGCTTGCACCACATTGGGCGACCTGGGAGAAGCCTGGATGGGGTAGCAGGTAAAGCTCCGCTCGTGGGGTCCCCCAGGGGGAACCCATGACCTTCCGCTGAACCTGGCTCACAGGGTTCCCTTCTGACTCCATAAGTCTGAAGGTTAGTAATAACGCACGTATCTTGTAGGAAGAAACGCAATCTAAACTGAGGGCCTGAGGGAAGGGTGGGGCCTTTTAACTAATCTTAATTGATTGTGTTTTCGGTAGGAGGAGCCTCTCATCTCTCACTGCTGGGCCGTCCTGGAAGACGGGGAGAGAAAAACGTTTTTAAAGGGACAGTGTAAAAAAATACAAGAAGAAAAAATAAGAAAGAAAAAAAAAAGCACCTCGTCCCTCTGTGCTTGCGCGCAAATGCGAACACATACTCAAGTTGCGCCCACATATTTATATGGTTTTCAAACCACACGTGAGGTATCGCCACGATTGTTCAAGCGAGAGCAATAATTCTAGCACTAGACCTCCTCTGAAACGCTAAACTGGTAACCTGTAGAAATGTTTAAAGCAACGCCTATGGACATTTAAGTACCAAACTTTGTTACCATTCCACGAGCGTGTGCAATTTTGAAGCATGACATGTTAGGTATCAATTTACTTGGCGTAACATTCTCTTTCACATTAGAGAAAAAAATTGGGCCAACTACTGTTTTCATATTTTTTTTATTCACATAACTGTATTTTTTCCAAAAAAATTGCATTTGTAAGACCGCTGTGCAAATACGGTGTGACAAATATTGCAACAATCTCCATTTTATTCTCTAGGGTCTCTGCTAAAAAAAAAAAAAAAAACAAATATAATGTTTTGTGGGTTCTAACTTAATTTTCTAGCAAAAAATATTGATTTTAATTTGTAAACAAGTGTCAGAAATAGACCTGGTCCTTAAGTGGTTAAGATTGAACTAGACAATAATGTCAATACTAAAAGGGCAGCACTTTTTTTTCATAACTAATGGCATCCATACCTGACTGTATTCTGTGATATTAGACATGTATTATTGTATGCACTTATAGGTAATACTTTGGTGGGGGGCTCCCATGGAAGAGGAAAAGAGACTAAGATAAGGAGGCAGCCAGCATCACACAGATGTTTTTATCTTTCACAGTGCTGGAGCCTTGAGACGCTTAAGGGAGGAGGTGGGTGGAGCCAACACCCACTAGGCGTGCGGTGGAAGAGGAAGGTGGCGGCTCCGCTCAGTTTGGACTTGGTACTGGGAGTAATACTTTTTTGAGGGGCAATTGCCCAGTTGCGCGCCCCCCCCCCACCCTGGTTCCGCAGGAACCAGCCAAGTGTCGACCCATGTAAGGGTGGGCTGGTTGTACAATAGCCTATTTGAAAAAGTCTGCACGATCAACACTGAAGTGACATCCGGCAGTGCTGATCAGTGTATTCTGACAGCAGGGAACTTTCCCCACCATCAGAATACAATACCTCAGCAGGAATTACAATACCTCAGCTGGAACTACGATCCAGGTTAGAAACACCGAGAAAAAATGGGAAGACATAACTAAGGTTCAAAAATCAGGTCAACGTTTATTTTTTTGGTATATTCAATGACTCCATGTTATAAAGAATGGTAGAGGACAGTCCTTCAAGTCATCAGAAAGGGGCTACATCTTCATGCACATTACAGAACAAAATTGCGAAGCAAGTCGGGCAAATTGATGAAGATGACATCTTATCGTTGATTGCAGTTCACCTCGACCTTGCTGACGAGCACTGCTAGTCCAGTTAGGCAGACTCGTTGAAATGAAGGCAGGAGCTAAAAAAGAGGAGAGGTATAGGGTTAGAGACAAAACATTTGTAAAGCAGTCCTTAAAACATATTTCCACTTTTGGAGCCAAAGTGGAATGTAACATGTACTTTATATTGTTAGATGCTCCTATTAACATAGCATTATTTCAAACTTTAAAAAAATTGCCTTTTTACATGCATTTTATTTGCTTAAAATAGTTACATGCTCTTGGCTGGAGACAGGCACCCTGATGGGCTGGAGACAGGTGGTATCAGTGAAAGTAAAAAAATCCCAAAGTTTGGGTTGTCCCCATAAAAGAAATAGAGGGGAAATATTCCAATGGGGACACTAGTTCTGGTGACCTGGCGGTTCCCAAGGAAATCCCTCAATCTGCAGGGATTTCTTCTAACTTCCTGTTTGGCTATGGGACACAAAGTGAAGGAAAACATCAGCAATGGGACAGATGGTGAAAAAATATCTGACTGAGGATATAACCCCCCCCCCCCCCTTACTCTATACAAAAAGAAAGTTTTACTTGTAGTTATACTTCAAGTGGCTTTTTCCAGCAAGGGCACTTCCTTTTAATCAGGTAATCTCTATTTGTTTTAACCTTAAACAATAACACAGGGAAACAAATAAAATCCCATTTTGAGTGGGCTCCAGCAAGAATTGGCCCACACCCACCATGTGACCACCCAAGCTCCCCATGCAAGGTCAAACAACCGCAAACAGAGGAGAGAGGAAGGAACTCCAAGAACCTTCACCAATGCAGAGCAACCCCCAAGCTGTAGCGCACTTCAGCAGCAGGCTTCCTTTACCCTGACACCCAGAGAGGAAGGCACAATTTCACACACAGAAAAGCTCAATAGTAAGGATAACCAAAAGGCACCACTGTACCCCGCTTACCTGGGCCTGGCTAGTGCATGAGATGAGGCACCTGCTTACGCTGTAGCAGCCAGCAGTTTCTGCTTTCTCCATGTTGCACAGTGCAGCGGAAAACTGAGAATGCGGAGTGACTAGGACCTGGAGCTCACATGTGGCAAGCCTCCACCACTATAGCGGCTTCCCTGCACTGCAGCAACCACCTTGTAAGTCCTGGGCTGCATGACACCAGCTCACATAACTTCACACAGCTTCGGGCACACAGGCACAGACAACCCAGCTGGCCACTGGTACCCTGGGCTGGTGGAGGAAAAAAGGCACTGCAACACCCCCATCATCCAACAGGAGGGGGTGCTGGGATGGTCAGAAAATCAGAAACAACCCTGTGTAAGGCCACCACTCCCCCCCCACCCCCTCCAGTGAGAGCATAGCCCCCACTACAACAGTTGCCTGCAGTGCCTCCATAGTGGAGGAAACACCATAACCGAGGGCATGGTGGAAGGGGTAGAACAAAAAGGCTTGCTATAGTGTTTCCTGGGAATTTGGGTGGAGCACCTCTCTCTCCAGGTGCAGTCGAGAAAGATGATTGGGAAAAGTGTAAAGGGTTAATTATACCCGATGCTGGATGAAAACAAAGGAGAGCTAAGTGCAAAATTTGGTTCAATGCTTCTAAGTCCTTACACACACCACTTCCAACCATAGGAGGTCCATGGATGAACTGCAGAAACCTATTAAAGAGCTGAATGGAGGAAAAGACCACATGGACCAGAAGCTTGAATCCAATAGACCCCCAGCTTTTTAAGAGCATTATTTAAGGCAGTGGTGGTCAACCTTCTTGACACAGGGGGTTTCAAGTGCAGACCCACACCACCAAAGGGACGCACATACAATTAAAAGCAAAGTTTACCCTTGAGGGTGGAAAAAAAAAAATTGTAAAATGCACATATTATTGCAGGAAAAAAAAAAAAGTGTGTACCCTTTCCTTATATCCCATGATCCTCCTAGATTTTCCTCTAAATATAAAAAACAACATAGGTTGCATATTCCAACGACTAAATTGTATGCTTACCAATTTACCAAACTAACCCAAACAGCAAAGTCTTGCCAGAGCCCAACCATGCTGCTCATTCTGATCCGCAAAGAGATTTAGAAAAGAGGCTGGGCATAAATCAGCAGGGAAGGGGAATTACTGGCATTGTATACAAACAATGCTAGAGAGGGCTTGATTACACAACATATCATTTGCATTTCAGATGAATGAAACACTGCTCTAGTAAAGCAGCCAATCACTATATGCATTGCCTATGAACTCTGCTTTGTTGGGACCACAAAGAGCATATGCAAAAGGGGAAATCATTTGCAATGCATTCTACACTGCTCCAGGGTGGGCATATAAATGAGCAACAATTAATGGCATAATAATGGCATAATAAAAATATGTTAAGCTTTGGGTCCACAAAACTGAGTGGCTAAACCCAAGCAACGAGTTAGAATGAAAGCTCATAGCTCATTTCATCTCCTTCCTTACTCAGCATAACAAAACATTAAATATTTTTCGGTCCACAAAATTGAGAGGCTAACCTAAGCCATGAGTTACATTGATACCCACCATCCGCGTGTTCATGGAGTGTTCATGGCTTCCCATTTTGCTTGGAGTGTTCATGGCTTCTCACTTTGCTGTTCATTGCTTCCACCTATTAATGGAAAAGATAAAATTTACAACGGCATCATGCCTATGTTTTCAGAGATAATGAAATATGAGATTTGGGTTAAAAACACAAAATGTAAACCATGTCATGAGAAAGACTTTCGCCTTGAACCTAAAATGCTGGCTGCATGGCTGTTATAATAAATCTGGCTTCCCTGCTGTGGCATTGTATTCTGACAGCGAGGAGACTCCCCTGCTGTCAAAATATACAGATCAGCTCTGCAGCCTACTGCACTGATCGAGCGGGAATATACTGACTTCTGTAAACCACATTGGCCACACATGGATCGAAATTCAGCTGGGCCCTGCTGAACCAGCCACATTTTAATCCATGTATGGCCAGCTTAAGGAAGTTACAACTCTTTCTGAATACATGTCACAGTTTAGTTACTTTAAGGCTGGCCATACATGGAACTGTTTAACTGAACAGATTTCTCCATCCACACAAGGTGGAAAGAGATGTCCTTCCAATTTTGTTAATGAATTTTAGACTGCTCCGCTGTCAGAATACACTGATCATCACTTATGGAAGGGAACAACAAGCTGGCTCGAGAGAAGTCCTATCATTAGATCTACATTTCTGGAATAGGAACAGCCATAGATTAACTGAAAATGCAGCCCAGTCGCTGCTGAACTGGTTGAATTGTGATCCATCTATAGCAAGTTTTAGTTTTTCAAGAGAATCAGCAGTCTCCAGTTGAATAAACCCATGAGGGAAGCCTCCATGTTTTCTTATGTTACTTCTATCAAAACCGCAAGATGCCTTGACACATGAAATTCTAGCCAACCAAAAAAGAACATGTATTGCTTTGTTTGCATTTAAACATTTTCATGCACTGCAAGACAGCATTTTAGTCTCCGATGGTAAAGTTACAGAAGTAATATTGAACAAGCAACTCTTATTTAACCACTTCAATAAAAGGGCACTTTCACCCCCTGCCCAGGCCAATCTTCAGTTTTCAGCTCTCTCACACTTTGAATGACAATTACTCAGTCATGCAACGCTGTACCCAAATTTTTTATCCTTTTTACACAAATAGCGCTTTCTTTTGGTGGTATTTAATCAAATTTTATTTGCGAAAAAAGTGAAATAAGAGCGAAAATGTAGAAAAAAAACACATTTTTATTTAGTTTCCATTATAACATTTTGCAAATAAGTAATTTTTTTTTTCTCATAAATTTGAACTGCTACATATCTTTGGTAAAAATAACCCAACATTACTGGGTATTATTATGTGTGACAGTTAGGGTTCTTTTACACTAGGATTCCGTCAAACGGACTCCGTTTATCTCAGCGGGGGATCGATCCGTCGATCCCCCGCTGAGCAGCCGGATGACAGCTGTTCTCTGCGCTGTGTGCGGAGATACAGCTGTCAGGTCCCCATGCATCTTCTATGGGGGAATTGGATGGGAACGGACCGTCGGTCCATTCTCATTCGATCCCATCCGATCGACGGATGGAAAATAGGGTTTCCATCCATCCAGATTTGATGGATCGGATGGGATGTCAGCGGACATGTCTCCGCCGACACCCGATGCCCCATAGATATGCATGGGGTGTCCGTTCAAATCCACAAAAAAAACTGACAGGCGGATCTGAACGGTCCGTCTGTGTGAAAAGGGCCTTATAGAGTCTATGGTGCCAATCATTAAAAATTGATCACGCCTAATCACATCAGATGTACCGACGGGCCCATCTAATTTCTTGAGGCCCTGAAATGTTAGGACAGTACAAATGACCCCTTTTTGGAAAGTAGACATTGCAGGGTATTTAGTAAGAGGTGTAGCGGGGTTAAATATGCCTAAAGACATTGTTTGATATGTGGGAAGGAACTAGGCTCCCTCTAGTGGTAGCTGCATGGAATTTCCCGGGCTGTGACTTCCTTTTGGCAAGATGAAGAAACTACATCTCCCATGCTGCTTTGCAAGATCCAGGGTGCACGGCTGCACCGCACGGCACTATGGGGGAAGTTATTTAAAGGAAGAGAGAGGCTAAGCCGGGGGGGCGCCTTTCTGCGCTGGACTCTGAGGAACCAGCGAGCGAGAGTGAAGGAGTGATACTGGATATTGGGCCAAAGCCTCTTAGCCTGGAGGGACGACGTGGAACCGTCCCATCTCAAGCACGAGGCACATTCCTGGAGGTCATACTGCTGTTTGCAGAGACCGGAAGTCATCCGCCAGAAGGACCTCGCGCGGTGGGCACATAGCCAAAGGACTGAGACCGCAGTGGAAGCGCGCGAAGGAGAAACTTCTGTTGGTGAGAGGGCACATGCCCAATAACTGACTATCTGCCAAAGAAATCGTTTTATCTACAGATAGCGGTAGCGCAACAGGAGGTGATAAAACCCCGGGGTTTATCAGCATACTCTCTCAGGAGACTCATAGACAAACAATAAGGTCTGTAAAGGAGTCGCCAGAGGCTTATCTCTCTCGCAGAAGTTATTGCTCAGTTACGCAGACACCCTGTGGTGACAACAGCTCGTTGTTTTTCTCTCTCTTGATCTTCATTCCTAATTTGGATTACAAATGAGCTCTGTTCAATAACCTTGCTAGCGAAGATTAACAAGAAAGAAGAGAACTCTGGGGGAGGGACTCAGATAGGCCTACCTATCTGGTACTGTGTCTAGCCTTAATGCAGGAGGAGTGTGGGGGTATTCTTTTACCTTTTTTAAAGCGGTTTTAAATAACCTTTTATGGACTTGTATTGTATTGTATTGTATTGTATCTCCCCTATTCAATTTGATATATAGTAAACTAAGTTTGGTTAATTATAATCCTGTGTGCTGTTCCATTGTGTCACCCAGAAGGACTACTATTCAAGAAGGTAACAAGGTATTGTTGCATAGTGAAGTATTGTATTCCAATCTGTGTATCCATTTGATAGTCCAGTCCTATTCTGGGTTAGTTGTGCCTGAGGAGGGATCGAGCCAATTTGATTGGGTTGTTAGGCAGGGTGTAGACCCAATAATATAATCAGCAGCTCCTGCGGGGGTGGTGCTACAGAGGCATAGTGAGATTTTTGCAGTTGTAATTCTTTCCCACAATTCTTGAGGAAATAAATATTTTATTTTTTACACAAAATTGTAATAACAAGTTATTTCTCACACACAGTATAGGCATACTTGCAATTACACCCCAAAATACATTCTGCTACTCCTCCTGAATATGGCAATACCACGTGTGAGACTTTTACACAGCCTAGCCACATACAGAGGCCCAACATGCAAAGAGCACCGTCAGGTGTTCTAGGAGCATAAATTACACGCAATTTCATAACGACCCAACACACTTTTGAAGGCCCTGGAGCACCAGGACAATCGAATTACAAACAAAAGGACCCCATTTGAAAAACACCCCAATGTATATTCTATGAGGCATTATGAGTCTTTTCTCCATGTCTTTTTTCCACAAATTTTTAGAAACTGTGGAAAGAAAAATAAACATTTTTTATTTATTTTATCTACACAAAGCTGTCAATTTTAAAGATATTCCTAACACATAGCATGTACACAGCAAAAATTACACCCCAAAATACATTCTGCTACTCCTCCGGAGTAAGGCGATACCAGGTGTGAGAGGCCCAACATCTAAGTAGCACCTTCAGGCGTTCTAGGAGAATTGCACATCTAATTTCATTACAACCAATCACACTTTGAAGGCCCTGGAGGACCAGGACAATGGAAACACCCACAAAATGACCCCATTTTGGAAAGCAAAACACCCTAACACAATCTTTGAGGCATGGGCTGCAGACAGGCACCCGGCGCCCTCTGGCAGGCTGGACACAAGCACCCGGCGCCCTCTGGCGGGCTGGACAGGCACCCGGACGCCCTCTGGCGGGCTGGACACAGGCAACCGGAAGCCCTCTGGCGGGCTGGACACAGGCAACCGGACGCCCTCTGGCGGGCTGGACACAGGCAACCGGACGCCCTCTGGCGGGCTGGACACAGGCAACCGGACGCCCTCTGGCGGGCAGGATACAGGCACCCAAAGATGAAGGCACAATAAACCACACACAAAAAATCCCAATAGCAAGGATAACCGAAAGGAACACTGTACCCCCCTTACCTGGGCCTGGCTAGTGAATGAGATGAGGCACCTGCTTCTGCCGTAGCTGCCAACAGTTTCTGCTTTCTACATGTTGCACAGTGCCGTGGAATGCTGAGAATGTGGTGTGGCCAGGTCCCGGAGCTCACATGTGGCAAGCCTCCACCACTACAGCGGCTTCCCTGCACTGCAGGAACCACCTTGTAAGTCCTGGGCTGCATGACAAGCCCATATAACTCCGAACAGCGTTGGGCAAACAGGCACAGACAACTCTGCTGGCCACTGCTCCCCTGGGCTGGTGGAGGAAAAAAGGCACTGCAACACCTTCATCATCCAACATGAGGGGGGTGCTGGGATGAACAGAAAAAAACATGGGTAAAAAAACACTCCCCCCCTCCCCCTTCAGTGAGAGCATAGCCCCCACTACAAAAGTTGCCTGCAGTGCCTCCATAGTGGAGGAAACACCATAACCGAGGGCATGGTGGAAGACGTAGAACTTAAAGGCTTGCTGTGGTGTTTCCTGGGAATTTGGGTGCAGCAACTCGCTCTCCAGGTGCAGTCCTGATAGACGAATGGGGAAGTGTAAAAGGTTAATTATACCCAATGCTGGATGAAAACAAAGAAGAGAGCTCAATGCGAATATTTGTTCAATGCTTCCAAGTCCATGCACACACCACTTCCAGCCATGGTCCATGGATGAACTGCAGAAACCTATTAAAGAGCTGAATGGAAGAAGAGACCACATGAATCAGAAGCTTGAATCCAATAGACCCCCAGCTCTTTAAGAGCATTATTTAAGGCAGTGGTGGTCAATCTTTTTGACACATGGGGCTTTAAGTGCAGACCCACACCAAAGGCACCTGGGCCCTTCTGGCGGGCTGGAGACAGGCACCCGGGCACACTGCAAGGGCTGGGGAAAGGCACCCGGGCACACTGCAAGGGCTGGGGACAGGCACCCGGGCACACTGCAAGGGCTGGGGACAGGCACCCGGGCACACTGCAAGGGCTGGGGACAGGCACCCGGGCACTCCTGATAGGCTGGACACGGTCACCCCTGATGGGCTTACTCTATACAAAAATAAGGTTTTGCTTGTAGTTCTACTATAAGTGGCTTTTTTCTTCACTTCCTTTTATCAGGAGAGCTCTATTTGCTTAAACCTTAAACAATAACAAAGGGAAAAGAATACAATCCCATTTTAAGTGGGCTCCAGCAACAATTGACCCACACCCGCCATGTGACCACCAAAGCTCCCCATGCAAGGTCAAACCACAAATAGACGAGAGAGGAAGGAGCTCCGAGAACTTTCACCAATGCAAAGCAGCCCCCAAGCTGTAGCGCACTTCAGCAGCAGGCTTTCTTTACCCTGACACCTAGAGAGGAAGGCACAATAAACCACACACAAATAATCCCAATAGTAAGGATAACCAAAAGGCACCACTGTACCCCCCTTACCTGGGCCTGGCTAGTGCATGAGATGAGGCACCTGCTTCTCCTGTAGCAGCCAGCAGTTTCTGCTTACTCCATGTTGAACAGTGCAGCAGAATTCTGAGAATGCGGAGTGGCCAGGACCCACAGCTCACATGTTGCAAGCCTCTACCACTGCAGCGGCTTCCATGAACTGCAGGAACCACCTTGTAAGTCCTGGGCTGCATGACACAAGCCCATATAACTCCAAACAGCATGGGGCACACAGGCACAGACAACCCTGCTGGCCACTGCTCCCCTGGGCTGGAGGAGGAAAAAAGGCACTGCAACACCCCCATCATCCAACAGGAGGGAGGGTGCAGGGATGGTCAGAAGGCCCTCTGGTGGGCTTGGAGACACGCAACCGGGGCCCTCTGGAAGGGCTTGGAGAAAGGCAACCAGGGCCCTCTGGAAGGGCTTGGAGACAGGCAGCCGGGGCCCTCTGGAAGGGCTTGGAGACAGGCAGCCGGGGCCCTCTGGAAGGGCTTGGAGACAGGCAGCCGGGGCCCTCTGGAAGGGCTTGGAGACAGGCAGCCGGGGCCCTCTGGAAGGGCTTGGAGACAGGCAACCGGGGCCCTCTGGAAGGGCTTGGAGACAGGCAGCCGGGGCCCTCTGGAAGGGCTTGGAGACAGGCAACCGGGGCCCTCTGGAAGGGCTTGGAGACAGGCAACCGGGGCCCTCTGGAAAGGCTTGGAGACACGCAACCGGGGCCCTCTGGAAAGGCTTGGAGACACGCAACCGGGGCCCTCTGGAAGGGCTTGGAGACACGCAACCGGGGCCCTCTGGAAGGGCTTGGAGACACGCAACCGGGGCCCTCTGGAAGGGCTTGGAGACACGCAACCGGGGCCCTCTGGAAGGGCTTGGAGACACGCAACCGGGGCCCTCTGGAAGGGCTTGGAGACACGCAACCGGGGCCCTCTGGAAAGGCTTGGAGACAGGCAACCGGGGCCCTCTGGAAGGGCTTGGAGACGGGCACCCGGGCACTCTGGAAGGGCATGGAGACGGGCACCCGGGCACTCTGGAAGGGCATGGAGACGGGCACCCGGGCACTCTGGAAGGGCATGGAGACGGGCACCCAAGCACTCCTGATAGGCTGGACACGGGCACCCCTGATGGGCTTACTCTATACAAAAAGAAGGTTTTGCTTGTAGTTCTACTATAAGTGGCTTTTTTCTTCACTTCCTTTTATCAGGAGAGCTCTATTTGCTTTAATCTTAAACAATAGCAAAGGGAAACAAATACAATCCCATTTTAAGTGGGCTCCAGCAACAATTGACCCACACCCGCCATGTGACCACCCAAGCTCCCCATGCAAGGTCATTCAACCGCAAATAGACGAGAGAGGAAGGAGCTCCGAGAACTTTCACCAATGCAAAGCTGCCCCCAAGCTGTAGCGCACTTCAGCAGCAGGCTTCCTTTACCCTGACACCTAGAGAGGAAGGCACAATAAACCACACACAAGTAATCCCAATAGTAAGGATAACCAAAAGGCACCACTGTGCCCCCCCTTAGCTGGGCCTGGCTAGTGCATGAGATGAGGCACCTGCTTCTGCTGTAGCAGCCAACAGTTTCTGCTTTCTCCATGTTGCACAGTGCAGCAGAATTCTGAGAATGCGGAGTGGCCAGGACCCGCAGCTCACATGTGGCAAGCCTCCACCACTGCAGCGGCTTCCCTGCACTGCAGGAACCACCTTGCAAGTCCTGCGCTGCATGACACAAGCCCATATAGCTCCAAACAGCATCGGGCACACAGGCATAGACAACCCTGCTGGCCACTGCTCCCCTGGGCTGGAGGAGGAAAAAAAGGCACTGCAACACCCCCATCATCCAACAGGAGGGAGGCTGCAGGGATGGTCAGAAGGCCCTCTGGAAGGGCTTGGAGACAGGCAACAGGGGCCCTCTGGAAGGGCTTGGAGACAGGCAACCGGGGCCCTCTGGAAGGGCTGACACGGGCAACCGGGGCCCTCTGGAAGGGCTGACACGGGCACCCGGGCCCTCTGGAAGGGCTGACACGGGCACCCGGGCCCTCTGGAAGGGCTGACACGGGCACCCGGGCACTCTGGAAGGGCTGACACGGGCACCCGGGCACTCTGGAAGGGCTGACACGGGCACCCGGGCACTCTGGAAGGGCTGACACGGGCACCCGGGCACTCTGGAAGGGCTGACACGGGCACCCGGGCACTCTGGAAGGGCTGACACGGGCACCCGGGCACTCTGGAAGGGCTGACACGGGCAGCAGGGCACTCTGGAAGGGCTGACACGGGCAGCAGGGCACTCTGGAAAGGCTGACACTGGCACCCGAGCACTCTGGAAGGGCTGACACAGGCAGCCGGGCACACCTGATAGGCTGGACACGGGCACCCCTGATGGGCTTACTCTATACAAAAAGAAGGTTTTGCTTGTAGTTCTACTATAAGTGGCTTTTGTCACTTCCTTTTATCAGGAGGGCTTTATTTGCTTTAACCTTAAACAATAACAAAGGGAAACAAATACAATCCCATTTTAGGTGGGCTCCAGCAACAATTGACCCACACCCGCCATGTGACCACCCAAGCTCCACATGCAAGGTCAATCAACCGCAAATAGACGAGAGAGGAAGGAGCTCCGAGAACTTTCACCAATGCAAAGCTGCCCCCAAGCTGTAGCGCACTTCAGCAGCAGGCTTCCTTTACCCTGACACCTAGAGAGGAAGGCACAATAAACCACACACAAGTAATCCCAATAGTAAGGATAACCAAAAAGCACCACTGTGCCCCCCTTACCTGGGCCTGGCTAGTGCATGAGATGAGGCACCTGCTTCTGCTGTAGCAGCCAACAGTTTCTTCTTTCTCCATGTTGCACAGTGCAGCAGAATTCTGAGAATGCGAGTGGCCAGGACCCGCAGCTCACATGTGGCAAGCCTCCATCACTGCAGCGGCTTCCCTGCACTGCAGGAACCACCTTGCAAGTCCTGCGCTGCATGACACAAGCCCATATAGCTCCAAACAGCATCGGGCACACAGGCACAGACAACCCTGCTGGCCACTGCTCCCCTGGGCTGGAGGAGGAAAAAAAGGCACTGGAACACCCCCATCATCTGACAGGAGGGAGGGTGCAGGGATGGTCAGAAGGCCCTCTGGAAGGGCTTGGAGACACGCAACCGGGGCCCTCTGGAAGGGCTTGGAGACACGCAACCGGGGCCCTCTGGAAGGGCTTGGAGACGGGCAACCGGGGCCCTCTGGAAGGGCTTGGATACGGGCAACCGGGGCCCTCTGGAAGGGCTTGGATACGGGTAACTGGGGCCCTCTGGAAGGGCTTGGAGACGGGCAACCGGGGCCCTCTGGAAGGGCTTGGAGACGGGCAACCGGGGCCCTCTGGAAGGGCTTGGAGACGGGCAACCGGGGCCCCCTGGAAGGGCTTGGAGACGGGCAACTGGGGCCCTCTGGAAGGGCATGGAGACGGGCACCCTGGAAGGGCATGGAGACGGGCACCCAGGCACTCTGGAAGGGCATGGAGACGGGCACCCGGGCACTCTGGAAGGGCTGACACGGGCACTCGGGCACTCCTGATAGGCTGGACACGGGCACCCCTGATGGGCTTACTCTATACAAAAAGAAGGTTTTGCTTGTAGTTCTACTATAAGTGGCTTTTTTCTTCACTTCCTTTTATCAGGAGAGCTCTATTTGCATTAACCTTAAAAAATAAAGGGAAACAAATACAATCCCATTTTAAGTGGGCTCCAGCAACAATTGACATACACCCGCCATGTGACCACCCAAGCTCCCCATGCAAGGTCAATCAACCGCAAATAGACGAGAGAGGAAGGAGCTCCGAGAACTTTCACCAATGCAAAGCTGCCCCCAAGCTGTAGCGCACTTCACCAGCAGGCTTCCTTTACCCTGACACCTAGAGAGGAAGGCACAATAAACCACACACAAGTAATCCCAATAGTAAGGATAACCAAAAGGCACCACTGTGCCCGCCTTACCTGGGCCTGGCTAGTGCATGAGATGAGGCACCTGCTTCTGCTGTAGCAGCCAACAGTTTCTGCTTTTTCCATGTTGCACAGTGCAGCAGAATTCTGAGAATGTGGAGTGGCCAGGACCCGCAGCTCACATGTGGCAAGCCTCCACCACTGCAGCGGCTTCCCTGCACTGCAGGAACTACCTTGCAAGTCCTGGGCTGCATGACACAAGCCCATATAACTCCAAACAGCATCGGGCACACAGGCACAGACAACCCTGCTGGCCACTGCTCCCCTGGGCTGGAGGAGGAAAAAAAGGCACTGCAACACCCCCATCATCCGACAGGAGGGAGGGTGACGGGATGGTCAGAAGGCCCTCTGGAAGGGCTTGGAGACGGGCAACCGAGGCCCTCTGGAAGGGCTTGGAGACGGGCAACCGGGGCCCTCTGGAAAGGCTTGGAGAAACGCAACCGGGGCCCTCTGGAAAGGCTTGGAGACACGCAACCGGGGCCCTCTGGAAAGGCTTGGAGACACGCAACCGGGGCCCCTCTGGAAAGGCTTGGAGACACGCAACCGGGGCCCCTCTGGAAAGGCTTGGAGACACGCAACCGGGGCCCCTCTGGAAAGGCTTGGAGACACGCAACCGGGGCCCCTCTGGAAAGGCTTGGAGACACGCAACCGGGGCCCCTCTGGAAAGGCTTGGAGACACGCAACCGGGGCCCCTCTGGAAAGGCTTGGAGACACGCAACCGGGGCCCCTCTGGAAAGGCTTGGAGACACGCAACCGGGGCCCTCTGGAAGGGCCTGGAGACACGCAACCGGGGCACTCTCGAAGGGCTTGGAGACGCAACCGGGGCACTCTCGAAGGGCTTGGAGACGCAACCGGGGCCCTCTCGAAGGGCTTGGAGACACGCAACCGGGGCCCTCTCGAAGGGCTTGGAGACACGCAACCGGGGCCCTCTGGAAGGGCTTGGAGACACGCAACCGGGGCCCTCTGGAAGGGCTTGGAGACACGCAACCGGGGCCCTCTGGAAGGGCTTGGAGACACGCAACCGGGGCCCTCTGGAAGGGCTTGGAGACACGCAACCGGGGCCCTCTGGAAGGGCTTGGAGACACGCAACCGGGGCCCTCTGGAAGGGCTTGGAGACACGCAACCGGGGTCCTCTCGAAGGGCTTGGAGACACGCAACCGGGGCCCTCTGGAAGGGCTTGGAGACACGCAACCGGGGCCCTCTGGAAGGGCTTGGAGACACGCAACCGGGGCCCTCTGGAAGGGCTTGGAGACACGCAACCGGGGCCCTCTGGAAGGGCTTGGAGACACGCAACCGGGGCCCTCTGGAAGGGCTTGGAGACAGGCATCCGCGCACTTCTGCCAGGCTGGAGATAGGCACCCGGGCACTTCTAATGGGCTGGAGACAGGCACCCGGGCACTTCTAATGGGCTGGAGACAGGTGGTATCATTGAAAGTAAAAAAATCCTAAAGTTTGGGTTGTCCCCATAAAATAAATAAACTGGAAATATTACAGTAGGGACACTAGTTCTGGTGACCTGGCAGTCCCCAAGGAAACCCCTCAATCTGCAGGGATTTCTTCTCACCAAGTTTGGCTACGGGACAGGAAGTTTAGGAAAATCTTGGCAAATGGACAGATGGCAAATAAATATCTGACTGAGGTTATAAACCCCCCCTTACTCTATACATAAAGAAAGTTTTGCTTGTAGTTCTACTTTAAGTGGCTTTTTCCAGGAAGAGCACTTCCTTTTATCAGGAGAGTTCTATTTGCTTTAACCTTAATAACAAAGGGAAACAAATACAATCCCATATTAAGTGGGCTCCAGCAAGACAAGAATTGACTCACACCCGCCATGTGACCACCCAAGCTCCCCATGCAAGGTCAAACAACCGCAAATAGAGGAGAGAAGAAGGAGCTCCGAAAACCTTCACCAATGCAGAGCAGCCCCCCAGCTGTAGCACACTTCAGCAGCAGGCTTCCATCACCCCGACACCTAAAGAAGAAAGCACAATAAACCACACAAAAAATCCCAATAGTAAGGACCACTGTACCCCCCTTACCTGGGCCTGGCTAGTGCATGAGATGAGGCACCCGATATTGCCGCAGCTGTCAGTTTCTGCTTTCTCCATGCTGCACAGTGCAGCAGAATACTGAGAATGTGAAGTGGCCAGGACCCGGCAAGCTTCCACTACTACAGCGGCTTCCCTGCACTGCAGGAATCACCTTGTAAGTCCTGGGGTGCACGAGATGCCCATATAACTCCGAACAGCGTAGAGCACACAGGCACAGACAACCACGCTGGCCACTGCTCCCCTTGGCTGGTGGAGAAAAAAAAGGCACTGCAACACCCCCATCATCTGACAGGAGGGAGGGTGCAGGGATGGTCAGAAAAATCCCTGGGTAAGGCCACCACTACCACCCCCCCTCCAGTGAGAGCATAGCCCCCACTACAAAAGTTGCCTGTAGTGCCTCCATAGTGGAGGAAACACCATAACCGAGGGCATGGTGGAAGAGTGGAAGACGTAGAACTTCAAGGCTTGCTGTGGTGTTTCCTGGGAATTTGTGTGCAGCAACTCTCTCTCCAGGTGCAGTACTGATAGACGAATGGGGAAGTGTAAAAGGTTAATGATACCCGATGCTGGATGAAAACAAAGAGCTCAATGCCAATATTTGTTCAATGTTTCTTAAGTCCATGCACACACACCTATCAGCCATGGTCCATGGATGAACTGCAGAAACCTATTAAAGAGCTGAATGGAAGAAGAGACAACATGAACCAGAAGCTTGAATCCGATAGACCCCCAGCTTTTTAAGAGCATTATTTAAGGCAGTGGTGGTCAACCTTCTGGACACAGGGGGCTTCAAGTGCAGACCCACACCACAGGCACCCAGGCACTCTCGAAGAGCATGCCGACAGGCACCCGGGCACTCTGGAAGGGTACCGGGCACTCTGGAAGGGCATGCAGACGGGCACCCGGGCACTCTGGAAGGGCATGCAGACGGGCACCAGGGCACTCTGGAAGGGCATGCAGACGGGCACCAGGGCACTCTGGAAGGGCATGCAGACGGGCAGCCAGGCACTCTGGAAGGGCATGCAGACGGGCAGCCAGGCACTCTGGAAGGGCATGCAGACGGGCAGCCAGGCACTCTGGAAGGGCATGCAGACGGGCAGCCAGGCACTCTGGAAGGGCTGACACGGGCACTCTGGAAGGGCCGACACGGGCACTCTGGAAGGGCCGACACGGGCACTCTGGAAAGGCCGACACGGGCACTCTGGAAAGGCCGACACGGGCACTCTGGAAAGGCCGACACGGGCACTCTGGAAAGGCCGACACGGGCAGCCGGGCACTCTGGAAGGGCCGACACGGGCAGCC
The DNA here is from genome assembly GCF_965119305.1 of Pelophylax lessonae. Lineage (NCBI taxonomy): Eukaryota > Metazoa > Chordata > Amphibia > Anura > Ranidae > Pelophylax > Pelophylax lessonae. The sequence goes on from NC_138778.1 coordinate 107,184,076, forward strand.
GGGCACTCTGGAAGGGCCGACACGGGCAGCCGGGCACTCTGGAAGGGCCGACACGGGCAGCCGGGCACTCTGGAAGGGCCGACACGGGCAGCCGGGCACTCTGGAAGGGCCGACACGGGCAGCCGGGCACTCTGGAAGGGCCGACACGGGCAGCCGGGCACTCTGGAAGGGCCAACACGGGCAGCCGGGCACTCTGGAAGGGCCGACACGGGCAGCCGGGCACTCTGGAAGGGCCGACACGGGCAGCCGGGCACTCTGGAAGGGCTGGACACGGGCACCCGGGCACTCCTGATAGGCTGGACACGGGCACCCGGGCACTCCTGATAGGCTGGACACGGGCACCCGGGCACTCTGGAAGGGCTGACATGGGCACCCGGGCACTCTGGAAGGGCTGACACGGGCACCCGGGCACTCCTGATAGGCTGGACACGGGCACCCCTGATGGGCTTACTCTATACAAAAAGAAGGTTTTGCTTGTAGTTCTACTAGAAGTGGCTTTTTTCACTTCCTTTTATCAGGAGAGCTTTATTTGCTTTAACCTTAAACAATAACAAAGGGAAACAAATACAATCCCATTTTAAGTGGGCTCCAGCAACAATTGACCCACACCCGCCATGTGACCACCCAAGCTCCCCATGCAAGGTCAATCAACCGCAAATAGAAGGAGCTCCGACCGCAAATAGAAGGAGCTCCGAGAACTTACACCAATGCAAAGCTGCCCCCAAGCTGTAGCGCACTTCAGCAGCAGGCTTCCTTTACCCTGACACCTAGAGAGGAAGGCACAATAAACCACACACAAGTAATCCCAATAGTAAGGATAACCAAAATGCACCACTGTGCCCCCCTTACCTGGGCCTGGCTAGTGCATGAGATTAGGCACCTGCTTCTGCTGTAGCAGCCAACAGTTTCTGCTTTTCACGCAACCGGGGCCCTCTGGAAGGGCATGGAGACATGCAACCGGGGCCCTCTGGAAGGGCTTGGAGACACGCAACCGGGGCCCTCTGGAAGGGCTTGGAGACACGCAACCGGGGCCCTCTGGAAGGGCTTGGAGACACGCAATCGGGGCCCTCTGGAAGGGCTTGGAGACACGCAACCGGGGCCCTCTGGAAGGGCTTGGAGACAGACAACCGGGGCCCTCTGGAAGGGCTTGGAGACACGCAGCCGGGGCCCTCTGGAAGGGCTTGGAGACACGCAGCCGGGGCCCCCTGGAAGGGCTTGGAGACACGCAGCCGGGGCCCTCTGGAAGGGCTTGGAGACACGCAACCTGGGCCCTCTGGAAAGGCTTGGAGACACAAACCGGGGCCCTCTTTAAAGGCTTGGAGACACGCAACCGGGGCCCTCTTTAAAGGCTTGGAGACACGCATCCGGGGCCCTCTTTAAAGGCTTGGAGACACGCAACCGGGGCCCTCTTTAAAGGCTTGGAGACACGCAACCGGGGCCCTCTTTAAAGGCTTGGAGACACGCAACCGGGGCCCTCTTTAAAGGATTGGAGACACGCAACCGGGGCCCTCTGGAAGGGCTTGGAGACACGCAACCGGGGCCCTCTGGAAGGGCTTGGAGACACGCAACCGGGGCCCTCTGGAAGGGTTTGGAGACAGGCACTCGGGCCCTATGGCGGGCTTGGAGACAGGCACTCGGGCCCTCTGGCGGGCTTGGAGACAGGCACCCGGGCCCTCTGGCGGGCTTGGAGACAGGCATCCGCGCACTTCTGCCAGGCTGGAGATAGGCATCCGCGCACTTCTGACGGGCTGGAGACAGGCACCCGGGCACTTCTAATGGGCTGGAGACAGGCACCGGGCACTTCTAATGGGCTGGAGACAGGTGGTATCATTGAAAGTAAAAAAATCCTAAAGTTTGGGTTGTCCCCATAAAAGAAATAAACGGGAAATATTACAGTAGGGACACTAGTTCTGGTGACCTGGCAGTCCCCAGGGAAACCCCTCAATCTGCAGGGATTTCTTCTCACTAAGTTTGGCTACGGGACAGGAAGTTTAGGAAAATCTTGGCAAATGGACAGATGGCAAATAAATATCTGACTGAGGTTATAAACCCCCCCTTACTCTATACATAAAGAAAGTTTTGCTTGTAGTTCTACTTTAATTGGCTTTTTCCAGGAAGAGCACTTCCTTTTATCAGGAGAGTTCTATTTGCTTTAACCTTAATAACAAAGGGAAACAAATACAATCCCATATTAAGTGGGCTCCAGCAAGACAAGAATTGACTCACACCCGCCATATGACCACCCAAGCTCCCAATGCAAGGTCAAACAACCGCAAATGGAGGAGAGAAGAAGGAGCTCCGAAAACCTTCACCAATGCAGAGCAGCCCCCCAGCTGTAGCACACTTCAGCAGCAGGCTTCCATCACCCCGACACCTAAAGAAGAAAGCACAATAAACCACACACAAAAAATACCAATAGTAAGGACCACTGTACCCCCCTTACCTGGGCCTGGCTAGTGCATGAGATGAGGCACCTGATTCTGCCGCAGCAGTCAGTTTCTGCTTTCTCCATGCTGCACAGTGCAGCGGAATACTGAGAATGTGAAGTGGCCAGGACCCGGCAAGCTTCCACTACCACAGCGGCTTCCCTGCACTGCAGGAATCACCTTGTAAGTCCTGGGGTGCATGAAATGCCCATATAACTCCGAACAGCGTAGAGCACACAGGCACAGACAACCACGCTGGCCACTGCTCCCCTTGGCTGGTGGAGAAAAAAAAAGGCACTGCAACACCCCCATCATCTGACAGGAGGGAGGGTGCAGAGATGGTCAGAAAAAACCCTGGGTAAGGCCACCACTACCACCCCCCCTCCAGTGAGAGCATAGCCCCCACTACAAAAGTTGCCTGTAGTGCCTCCATAGTGGAGGAAACACCATAACCGAGGGCATGGTGGAAGAGTGGAAGACGTAGAACTTCAAGGCTTGCTGTGGTGTTTCCTGGGAATTTGTGTGCAGCAACTCTCTCTCCAGGTGCAGTACTGATAGACGAATGGGGAAGTGTAAAAGGTTAATGATACCCGATGCTGGATGAAAACAAAGAGCTCAATGCCAATATTTGTTCAATGCTTCTCAAGTCCATGCACACACACCTTCCAGCCATGGTCCATGGATGAACTGCAGAAACCTATTAAAGAGCTGAATGGAAGAAGAGACAACATGAACCAGAAGCTTGAATCCGATAGACCCCCAGCTTTTTAAGAGCATTATTTAAGGCAGTGGTGGTCAACCTTCTTGACACAGGGGGCTTCAAGTGCACACCCACACCACAGGCAACCGGGCACTCTGGAAGGGCATGGAAACGGGCAACCGGGCACTCTGGAAGGGCATGGAAACGGGCAACCGGGCACTCTGGAAGGGCATGGAAACGGGCAGCCGGCCACTCTGGAAGGGCTGACACGGGCAGCCGGCCACTCTGGAAGGGCTGACACGGGCAGCCGGCCACTCTGGAAGGGCTGACACGGGCAGCCGGCCACTCTGGAAGGGCTGACACGGGCAGCCGGCCACTCTGGAAGGGCTGACACGGGCAGCCGGCCACTCTGGAAGGGCTGACACGGGCAGCCGGCCACTCTGGAAGGGCTGACACGGGCAGCCGGCCACTCTGGAAGGGCTGACACGGGCAGCCGGCCACTCTGGAAGGGCTGACACGGGCAGCCGGCCACTCTGGAAGGGCTGACACGGGCTGCCGGCCACTCTGGAAGGGCTGACACGGGCAGCCGGCCACTCTGGAAGGGCTGACACGGGCAGCCGGCCACTCTGGAAGGGCTGACACGGGCAGCCGGCCACTCTGGAAGGGCTGACACGGGCAGCCGGCCACTCTGGAAGGGCTGACACGGGCAGCCGGCCACTCTGGAAGGGCTGACACGGGCAGCCGGCCACTCTGGAAGGGCTGACACGGGCAGCCGGCCACTCTGGAAGGGCTGACACGGGCAGCCGGCCACTCTGGAAGGGCTGACACGGGCAGCCGGGCACTCTGGAAGCTCCAAAAAACAATAAGGTGTAGCCACCCTTCTCCTGCGCTTGGTATCCAGACCCCTTGACCACACACTTCACGGGACTGACAACTGGCTTCTCAGATGGCTAAGGTCTTGCTGCCCTTACGGACTGGGGTAGTCCACCGATACTAAAGGCAAAAAAGAACAAAAAAAGGGCGCACCGACCTAGCGCATTATCCTCAATAAAAGGCTTTATTTAAATAACATAAAAACTGAGGAAGAGGCTGGTCCTCGAAACGCGTCAGTCATCTCATCATGGACGCTTATATGGACTAAACACGGACTTTTGAGCAATTCAGCTTGATATGCTATACCTTTATCTACGTCTGTGAGTAGCCATTTTTTATGTTATTTAAATAAAGCCTTTTATTGAGGATAATGCGCTAGGTCGGTGCGCCCTTTTTTTGTTCTTTTTTGGCCACTCTGGAAGGGCTGACACGGGCAGCCGGCCACTCTGGAAGGGCTGACACGGGAAGCCGGCCACTCTGGAAGGGCTGACACGGGAAGCCGGCCACTCTGGAAGGGCTGACACGGGCACCCGGGCACTCCTGATAGGCTGGACAAGGGCACCCGGGCACTCCTGATAGGCTGGACACGGGCACCCCTGATGGGCTTACTCTATACAAAAAGAAGGTTTTGCTTGTAGTTCTACTATAAGTGGCTTTTTTCACTTCCTTTTATCAGGAGAGCTTTATTTGCTTTAACCTTAAACAATAACAAAGGGAAACAAATACAATCCCATTTTAAGTGGGCTCCAGCAACAATTGACCCACACCCGCCATGTGACCACCCAAGCTCCCCATGCAAGGTTAATCAATCGCAAATAGACGAGAGAGGAAGGAGCTCCGAGAACTTTCACCAATGCAAAGCTGCCCCCAAGCTGTAGCGCACTTCAGCAGCAGGCTTCCTTTACACTGACACCTAGAGAGGAAGGCACAATAAACCACACACAAGTAATCCCAATAGTAAGGATAACCAAAAGGCACCACTGTGCCCCCCTTACCTGGGCCTGGCTAGTGCATGAGATTAGGCACCTGCTTCTGCTGTAGCAGCCAACAGTTTCTGCTTTCTCCATGTTGCACAGTGCAGCAGAATTCTGAGAATGCGGAGTGGCCAGGACCTGCAGATCACATGTGACAAGCCTCCACCACTGCAGCGGCTTCCCTGCACTGCAGGAACCACCTTGCAAGTCCTGGGCTGCATGACACAAGCCCATATAACTCCTAACAGCATCGGGCACACAGGCACAGACAACCCTGCTGGCCACTGCTCCCCTGGGCTGGAGGAGGAAAAAAAGGCACTGCAACACCCCCATCATCCGACAGGAGGGAGGGTGCAGGGATGGTCAGAAGGCCCTCTGGAAGGGCTTAGAGACAGGCAACCGGGGCCCTCTGGAAGGGCTTGGAGACAGGCAACCGGGGCCCTCTGGAAGGGCTTGGAGAAAGGCAACCGGGGCCCTCTGGAAGGGCTTGGAGACAGGCAACCGGGGCCCTCTGGAAGGGCTTGGAGACAGGCAACCGGGGCCCTCTGGAAGAGCTTGGAGACACGCAACCGGGGCCCTCTGGAAGGGCTTGGAGACACGCAACCGGGGCCCTCTGGAAGGGCTTGGAGACACGCAACCGGGGCCCTCTGGAAGGGCTTGGAGACACGCAACCGGGGCCCTCTGGAAGGGCTTGGAGACACGCAACCGGGGCCCTCTGGAAGGGCTTGGAGACACGCAACCGGGGCCCTCTGGAAGGGCTTGGAGACAGGCAACCGGGGCCCTCTGGAAGGGCTTGGAGACAGGCAACCGGGGCCCTCTGGAAGGGCTTGGAGACAGGCAACCGGGGCCCTCTGGAAGGGCTTGGAGACAGGCAACCGGGGCCCTCTGGAAGGGCTTGGAGACAGGCAACCGGGGCCCTCTGGAAGGGCTTGGAGACACTCAACCGGGGCCCTCTGGAAGGGCTTGGAGACACGCAACCGGGGCCCTCTGGAAGGGCTTGGAGACACTCAACCGGGGCCCTCTGGAAGGGCTTGGAGACACGCAACCGGGGCCCTCTGGAAGGGCTTGGAGACACGCAACCGGGGCCCTCTGGAAGGGCTTGGAGACACGCAACCGGGGCCCTCTGGAAGGACTTGGAGACACGCAACCGGGGCCCTCTGGAAGGGCTTGGAGACACGCAAACGGGGCCCTCTGGAAGGGCTTGGAGACACGCAACCGGGGCCCTCTGGAAGGGCTTGGAGACACGCAACCGGGGCCCTCTGGAAGGGCTTGGAGACACGCAACCGGGGCCCTCTGGAAGGGCTTGGAGACACGCAACCGGGGCCCTCTGGAAGGGCTTGGAGACACGCAACCGGGGCCCTCTGGAAGGGCTTGGAGACACGCAACCGGGGCCCTCTGGAAGGGCTTGGAGACACGCAACCGGGGCCCTCTGGAAGGGCTTGGAGACACGCAACCGGGGCCCTCTGGAAGGGCTTGGAGACACGCAGCCGGGGCCCTCTGGAAGGGCTTGGAGACACGCAGCCGGGGCCCTCTGGAAGGGCTTGGAGACACGCAACCGGGGCCCTCTGGAAGGGCTTGGAGACACACAACCGGGGCCCTCTTTAAAGGCTTGGAGACACGCAACCGGGGCCCTTTTTAAAGGCTTGGAGACACACAACCGGGGCCCTCTTTAAAGGCTTGGAGACACATAACCGGGGCCCTCTGGAAGGGCTTGGAGACACGCCACGGGGCCCTCTGGAAGGGCTTGGAGACATTCAACCGGGGCCCTCCGGAAGGGCTTGGAGACACGCAACCGGGGCCCTCTGGAAGGGCTTGGAGACACGCAACCGGGGCCCTCTGGAAGGGCTTGGAGACACGCAACAGGGGCCCTCTGGAAGGGCTTGGAGACACGCAACCGGGGCCCTCTGGAAGGGCTTGGAGACACGCAACCGGGGCCCTCTGGAAGGGCTTGGAGACACGCAACCGGGGCCCTCTGGAAGGGCTTGGAGACACGCAACCGGGGCCCTCTGGAAGGGCTTGGAGACACGCAACCGGGGCCCTCTGGAAGGGCTTGGAGACACGCAACTGGGGCCCTCTGGAAGGGCTTGGAGACACGCAACCGGGGCCCTCTGGAAGGGCTTGGAGACACGCAACCGGGGGCCCTCTGGAAGGGCTTGGAGACAGGCACTCGTGCCCTATGGCGGGCTTGGAGACAGGCACTCGGGCCCTCTGGCGGGCTTGGAGACAGGCACCCGGGCCCACTGGCGGGCTTGGAGACAGGTGGTATCATTGAAAGTAAAAAAATCCTAAAGTTTGGGTTGTCCCCATAAAAGAAATAAACGGGAAATATTACAGTAGGGACACTAGTTCTGGTGACCTGGCAGTCCCCAGGGAAACCCCTCAATCTGCAGGGATTTCTTCTCACTAAGTTTGGCTACGGGACAGGAAGTTTAGGAAAATCTTGGCAAATGGACAGATGGCAAATAAATATCTGACTGAGGTTATAAACCCCCCCTTACTCTATACATAAAGAAAGTTTTGCTTGTAGTTCTACTTTAATTGGCTTTTTCCAGGAAGAGCACTTCCTTTTATCAGGAGAGTTCTATTTGCTTTAACCTTAATAACAAAGGGAAACAAATACAATCCCATATTAAGTGGGCTCCAGCAAGACAAGAATTGACTCACACCCGCCATGTGACCACCCAAGCTCCCCATGCAAGGTCAAACTGCAAATAGAGGAGAGAAGAAGGAGCTCCGAAAACCTTCACCAATGCAGAGCAGCCCCCCAGCTGTAGCACACTTCAGCAGCAGGCTTCCATCACCCTGACACCTAAAGAAGAAAGCACAATAAACCACACACAAAAAATACCAATAGTAAGGACCACTGTACCCCCCTTACCTGGGCCTGGCTAGTGCATGAGATGAGGCACCTGATTCCGCCGCAGCAGTCAGTTTCTGCTTTCTCCATGCTGCACAGTGCAGCGGAATACTGAGAATGTGAAGTGGCCAGGACCCGGCAAGCTTCCACTACCACAGCGGCTTCCCTGCACTGCAGGAATCACCTTGTAAGTCCTGGGGTGCATGAAATGCCCATATAACTCTGAACAGCGTAGAGCACACAGGCACAGACAACCACGCTGGCCACTGCTCCCCTTGGCTGGTGGAGAAAAAAAAAGGCACTGCAACACCCCCATCATCTGACAGGATGGAGGGTGCAGAGATGGTCAGAAAAAACCCTGGGTAAGGCCACCACTACCACCCCCCCTCCAGTGAGAGCATAGCCCCCACTACAAAAGTTGCCTGTAGTGCCTCCATAGTGGAGGAAACACCATAACCGAGGGCATGGTGGAAGAGTGGAAGACGTAGAACTTCAAGGCTTGCTGTGGTGTTTCCTGGGAATTTGTGTGCAGCAACTCTCTCTCCAGGTGCAGTACTGATAGACGAATGGGGAAGTGTAAAAGGTTAATGATACCCGATGCTGGATGAAAACAAAGAGCTCAATGCCAATATTTGTTCAATGCTTCTTAAGTCCATGCACACACACCTTCCAGCCATGGTCCATGGATGAACTGCAGAAACCTATTAAAGAGCTGAATGGAAGAAGAGACAACATGAACCAGAAGCTTGAATCCGATAGACCCCCAGCTTTTTAAGAGCATTATTTAAGGCAGTGGTGGTCAACCTTCTTGACACGGGCAGCCGGCCACTCTGGAAGGGCTGACACGGGCAGCCGGCCACTCTGGAAGGGCTGACACGGGCAGCCGGCCACTCTGGAAGGGCTGACACGGGCAGCCGGCCACTCTGGAAGGGCTGACACGGGCAGCCGGCCACTCTGGAAGGGCTGACACGGGCAGCCGGCCACTCTGGAAGGGCTGACACGGGCAGCCGGCCACTCTGGAAGGGCTGACACGGGCAGCCGGCCACTCTGGAAGGGCTGACACGGGCAGCCGGCCACTCTGGAAGGGCTGACACGGGCAGCCGGCCACTCTGGAAGGGCTGACACGGGCAGCCGGCCACTCTGGAAGGGCTGACACGGGCAGCCGGCCACTCTGGAAGGGCTGACACGGGCAGCCGGCCACTCTGGAAGGGCTGACACGGGCAGCCGGCCACTCTGGAAGGGCTGACACGGGCAGCCGGCCACTCTGGAAGGGCTGACACGGGCAGCCGGCCACTCTGGAAGGGCTGACACGGGCAGCCGGCCACTCTGGAAGGGCTGACACGGGCAGCCGGCCACTCTGGAAGGGCTGACACGGGCAGCCGGCCACTCTGGAAGGGCTGACACGGGCAGCCGGCCACTCTGGAAGGGCTGACACGGGCAGCCGGCCACTCTGGAAGGGCTGACACGGGCAGCCGGCCACTCTGGAAGGGCTGACACGGGCAGCCGGCCACTCTGGAAGGGCTGACACGGGCAGCCGGCCACTCTGGAAGGGCTGACACGGGCAGCCGGCCACTCTGGAAGGGCTGACACGGGCAGCCGGCCACTCTGGAAGGGCTGACACGGGCAGCCGGCCACTCTGGAAGGGCTGACACGGGCAGCCGGCCACTCTGGAAGGGCTGACACGGGCAGCCGGCCACTCTGGAAGGGCTGACACGGGCAGCCGGCCACTCTGGAAGGGCTGACACGGGCAGCCGGCCACTCTGGAAGGGCTGACACGGGCAGCCGGCCACTCTGGAAGGGCTGACACGGGCAGCCGGCCACTCTGGAAGGGCTGACACGGGCAGCCGGCCACTCTGGAAGGGCTGACACGGGCAGCCGGCCACTCTGGAAGGGCTGACACGGGCAGCCGGCCACTCTGGAAGGGCTGACACGGGCAGCCGGCCACTCTGGAAGGGCTGACACGGGCAGCCGGCCACTCTGGAAGGGCTGACACGGGCAGCCGGCCACTCTGGAAGGGCTGACACGGGCAGCCGGCCACTCTGGAAGGGCTGACACTGGCAGCCGGGCACTCTGGAAGGGCTGACACGGGCAGCCGGGCACTCTGGAAGGGCTGACACGGGCAGCCGGGCACTCTGGAAGGGCTGACACGGGCAGCCGGGCACTCTGGAAGGGCTGACACGGGCAGCCGGGCACTCTGGAAGGGCTGACACGGGCAGCCGGGCACTCTGGAAGGGCTGACACGGGCAGCCGGGCACTCTGGAAGGGCTGACACGGGCAGCCGGGCACTCTGGAAGGGCTGACACGGGCAGCCGGGCACTCTGGAAGGGCTGACACGGGCAGCCGGGCACTCTGGAAGGGCTGGACACGGGCAGCCGGGCACTCTGGAAGGGCTGGACACGGGCAGCCGGGCACTCTGGAAGGGCTGGACACGGGCAGCCGGGCACTCTGGAAGGGCTGGACACGGGCAGCCGGGCACTCTGGAAGGGCTGGACACGGGCAGCCGGGCACTCTGGAAGGGCTGGACACGGGCACCCGGGCACTCTGGAAGGGCTGGACACGGGCACCCGGGCACTCTGGAAGGGCTGGACACGGGCACCCGGGCACTCTGGAAGGGCTGGACACGGGTACCCGGGCACTCTGGAAGGGCTGGACACGGGCACCCGGGCACTCTGGAAGGGCTGGACACGGGCACCCGGGCACTCTGGAAGGGCTGGACACGGGCACCCGGGCACTCTGGAAGGGCTGGACACGGGCACCCGGGCACTCCTGATAGGCTGGACACGGGCACCTGGGCACTCCTGATAGGCTGGACACGGGCACCCGGGCACTCCTGATAGGCTGGACACAGGCATCCCTGATGGGCTTACGCTATACAAAAAGAAGGTTTTGTTTGTAGTTCTACTATAAGTGGCTTTTTTCACTTCCTTTTATCAGGAGAGCTTTATTTGCTTTAACCTTAAACAATAACAAAGGGAAACAAATACAATCCCATTTTAAGTGGGCTCCAGCAACAATTGACCCACACCCGCCATGTGACCACCCAAGCTCCCCATGCAAGGTCAATCAACCGCAAATAGAAGGAGCTCCGAGAACTTTCACCAATGCAAAGCTGCCCCCAAGCTGTAGCGCACTTCAGCAGCAGGCTTCCTTTACCCGGACACCTAGAGAGGAAGGCACAATAAACCACACACAAGTAATCCCAATAGTAAGGATAACCAAAATGCACCACTGTGCCCCCCTTACCTGGGCCTGGCTAGTGCATGAGATTAGGCACCTGCTTCTGCTGTAGCAGCCAACAGTTTCTGCTTTTCACGCAACCGGGGCCCTCTGGAAGGGCTTGGAGACACGCAATGGGGGCCCTCTGGAAGGGCTTGGAGACACGCAACGGGGGCCCTCTGGAAGGGCTTGGAGACACGCAACCGGGGCCCTCTGGAAGGGCTTGGAGACACGCAACCGGGGCCCTCTGGAAGGGCTTGGAGACACGCAACCGGGGCCCTCTGGAAGGGCTTGGAGACACGCAACCGGGGCCCTCTGGAAGGGCTTGGAGACACGCAACCGGGGCCCTCTGGAAGGGCTTGGAGACACGCAACCGGGGCCCTCTGGAAGGGCTTGGAGACACGCAACCGGGGCCCTCTGGAAGGGCTTGGAGACACGCAACCGGGGCCCTCTGGAAGGGCTTGGAGACACGCAACGGGGGCCCTCTGGAAGGGCTTGGAGACACGCAACAGGGGCCCTCTGGAAGGGCTTGGAGACACGCAACCGGGGCCCTCTGGAAGGGCTTGGAGACACGCAGCTGGGGCCCTCTGGAAGGGCTTGGAGACACGCAGCCGGGGCCCTCTGGAAGGGCTTGGAGACACGCAACCGGGGCCCTCTGGAAAGGCTTGGAGACACGCAACCGGGGCCCTCTTTAAAGGCTTGGAGACACACAACCGGGGCCCTCTGGAAGGGCTTGGAGACACGCCACGGGGCCCTCTGGAAGGGCTTGGAGACACGCCACGGGGCCCTCTGGAAGGGCTTGGAGACACGCAACCGGGGCCCTCTGGAAGGGCTTGGAGACACGCAACCAGGGCCCTCTGGAAGGGCTTGGAGACACGCAACCGGGGCCCTCTGGAAGGGCTTGGAGACACGCAACCGGGGCCCTCTGGAAGGGCTTGGAGACACGCAACCGGGGCCCTCTGGAAGGGCTTGGAGACACGCAACCGGGGCCCTCTGGAAGGGCTTGGAGACACGCAACCGGGGCCCTCTGGAAGGGCTTGGAGACACGCAACCGGGGCCCTCTGGAAGGGCTTGGAGACACGCAACCGGGGCCCTCTGGAAGGGCTTGGAAACACGCAACCGGGGCCCTCTGGAAGGGCTTGGAGACACGCAACCGGGGCCCTCTGGAAGGGCTTGGAGACACGCAACCGGGGCCCTCTGGAAGGGCTTGGAGACACGCAACCGGGGCCCTCTGGAAGGGCTTGGAGACACGCAACCGGGGCCCTCTGGAAGGGCTTGGAGACACGCAACCGGGGCCCTCTGGAAGGGCTTGGAGACACGCAACCGGGGCCCTCTGGAAGGGCTTGGAGACACGCAACCGGGGCCCTCTGGAAGGGCTTGGAGACACGCAACCGGGGGCCCTCTGGAAGGGCTTGGAGACAGGCACTCGTGCCCTATGGCGGGCTTGGAGACAGGCACTCGGGCCCTCTGGCGGGCTTGGAGACAGGTGGTATCATTGAAAGTAAAAAAATCCTAAAGTTTGGGTTGTCCCCATAAAAGAAATAAACGGGAAATATTACAGTAGGGACACTAGTTCTGGTGACCTGGCAGTCCCCAGGGAAACCCCTCAATCTGCAGGGATTTCTTCTCACTAAGTTTGGCTACGGGACAGGAAGTTTAGGAAAATCTTGGCAAATGGACAGATGGCAAATAAATATCTGACTGAGGTTATAAACCCCCCCTTACTCTATACATAAAGAAAGTTTTGCTTGTAGTTCTATTTTAATTGGCTTTTTCCAGGAAGAGCACTTCCTTTTATCAGGAGAGTTCTATTTGCTTTAACCTTAATAACAAAGGGAAACAAATACAATCCCATATTAAGTGGGCTCCAGCAAGACAAGAATTGACTCACACCCGCCATGTGACCACCCAAGCTCCCCATGCAAGGTCAAACAACCGCAAATAGAGGAGAGAAGAAGGAGCTCCGAAAACCTTCACCAATGCAGAGCAGCCCCCCAGCTGTAGCACACTTCAGCAGCAGGCTTCCATCACCCCGACACCTAAAGAAGAAAGCACAATAAACCACACACAAAAAATACCAATAGTAAGGACCACTGTACCCCCCTTACCTGGGCCTGGCTAGTGCATGAGATGAGGCACCTGATTCCGCCGCAGCAGTCCGTTTCTGCTTTCTCCATGCTGCACAGTGCAGCGGAATACTAAGAATGTGAAGTGGCCAGGACCCGGCAAGCTTCCACTACCACAGCGGCTTCCCTGCACTGCAGGAATCACCTTGTAAGTCCTGGGGTGCATGAAATGCCCATATAACTCTGAACAGCGTAGAGCACACAGGCACAGACAACCACGCTGGCCACTGCTCCCCTTGGCTGGTGGAGAAAAAAAAAGGCACTGCAACACCCCCATCATCTGACAGGAGGGAGGGTGCAGAGATGGTCAGAAAAAACCCTGGGTAAGGCCACCACTACCACCCCCCCCTCCAGTGAGAGCATAGCCCCCACTACAAAAGTTGCCTGTAGTGCCTCCATAGTGGAGGAAACACCATAACCGAGGGCATGGTGGAAGAGTGGAAGACGTAGAACTTCAAGGCTTGCTGTGGTGTTTCCTGGGAATTTGTGTGCAGCAACTCTCTCTCCAGGTGCAGTACTGATAGACGAATGGGGAAGTGTAAAAGGTTAATGATACCCGATGCTGGATGAAAACAAAGAGCTCAATGCCAATATTTGTTCAATGCTTCTTAAGTCAATGCACACACACCTTCCAGCCATGGTCCATGGATGAACTGCAGAAACCTATTAAAGAGCTGAATGGAAGAAGAGACAACATGAACCAGAAGCTTGAATCCGATAGACCCCCAGCTTTTTAAGAGCATTATTTAAGGCAGTGGTGGTCAACCTTCTTGACACAGGGGGCTTCAAGTGCACACCCACACCACGGGCAGCCGGCCACTCTGGAAGGGCTGACACGGGCAGCCGGCCACTCTGGAAGGGCTGACACGGGCAGCCGGCCACTCTGGAAGGGCTGACACGGGCAGCCGGCCACTCTGGAAGGGCTGACACGGGCAGCCGGCCACTCTGGAAGGGCTGACACGGGCAGCCGGCCACTCTGGAAGGGCTGACACGGGCAGCCGGCCACTCTGGAAGGGCTGACACGGGCAGCCGGCCACTCTGGAAGGGCTGACACGGGCAGCCGGGCACTCTGGAAGGGCTGACACGGGCAGCCGGGCACTCTGGAAGGGCTGACACTGGCAGCCGGGCACTCTGGAAGGGCTGACACGGGCAGCCGGGCACTCTGGAAGGGCTGACACGGGCAGCCGGGCACTCTGGAAGGGCTGACACGGGCAGCCGGGCACTCTGGAAGGGCTGGACACGGGCAGCCGGGCACTCTGGAAGGGCTGGACACGGGCAGCCGGGCACTCTGGAAGGGCTGGACACGGGCAGCCGGGCACTCTGGAAGGGCTGGACACGGGCACCCGGGCACTCTGGAAGGGCTGGACACGGGCACCCGGGCACTCTGGAAGGGCTGGACACGGGCACCCGGGCACTCTGGAAGGGCTGGACACGGGCACCCGGGCACTCTGGAAGGGCTGGACACGGGCACCCGGGCACACTGGAAGGGCTGGACACGGGCACCCGGGCACTCCTGATAGGCTGGACACGGGCACCCGGGCACTCCTGATAGGCTGGACACAGGCATCCCTGATGGGCTTACGCTATACAAAAAGAAGGTTTTGTTTGTAGTTCTACTATAAGTGGCTTTTTTCACTTCCTTTTATCAGGAGAGCTTTATTTGCTTTAACCTTAAACAATAACAAAGGGAAACAAATACAATCCCATTTTAAGTGGGCTCCAGCAACAATTGACCCACACCCGCCATGTGACCACCCAAGCTCCCCATGCAAGGTCAATCAACCGCAAATAGAAGGAGCTCCGAGAACTTTCACCAATGCAAAGCTGCCCCCAAGCTGTAGCGAACTTCAGCAGCAGGCTTCCTTTACCCTGACACCTAGAGAGGAAGGCACAATAAACCACACACAAGTAATCCCAATAGTAAGGATAACCAAAATGCACCACTGTGCCCCCCTTACCTGGGCCTGGCTAGTGCATGAGATTAGGCACCTGCTTCTGCTGTAGCAGCCAACAGTTTCTGCTTTTCACGCAACCGGGGCCCTCTGGAAGGGCTTGGAGACACGCAACCGGGGCCCTCTGGAAGGGCTTGGAGACACGCAACGGGGGCCCTCTGGAAGGGCTTGGAGACACGCAACGGGGGCCCTCTGGAAGGGCTTGGAGACACGCAACCGGGGCCCTCTGGAAGGGCTTGGAGACACGCAACCGGGGCCCTCTGGAAGGGCTTGGAGACACGCAACCGGGGCCCTCTGGAAGGGCTTGGAGACACGCAACCGGGGCCCTCTGGAAGGGCTTGGAGACACGCAACCGGGGCCCTCTGGAAGGGCTTGGAGACACGCAACCGGGGCCCTCTGGAAAGGCTTGGAGACACGCAACCGGGGCCCTCTTTAAAGGCTTGGAGACACACAACCGGGGCCCTCTGGAAGGGCTTGGAGACACGCCACGGGGCCCTCTGGAAGGGCTTGGAGACACGCCACGGGGCCCTCTGGAAGGGCTTGGAGACACGCAACCGGGGCCCTCTGGAAGGGCTTGGAGACACGCACCCGGGGCCCTCTGGAAGGGCTTGGAGACACGCAACCGGGGCCCTCTGGAAGGGCTTGGAGACACGCAACCGGGGCCCTCTGGAAGGGCTTGGAGACACGCAACCAGGGCCCTCTGGAAGGGCTTGGATACACGCAACCGGGGCCCTCTGGAAGGGCTTGGAGACACGCAACCGGGGCCCTCTGGAAGGGCTTGGAGACACGCAACCGGGGCCCTCTGGAAGGGCTTGGAGACACGCAACCGGGGCCCTCTGGAAGGGCTTGGAGACACGCAACCGGGGCCCTCTGGAAGGGCTTGGAGACACGCAACCAGGGCCCTCTGGAAGGGCTTGGAGACACGCAACCGGGGCCCTCTGGAAGGGCTTGGAGACACGCAACCGGGGCCCTCTGGAAGGGCTTGGAGACACGCAACCGGGGCCCTCTGGAAGGGCTTGGAGACACGCAACCGGTGCCCTCTGGAAGGGCTTGGAGACACGCAACCGGGGCCCTCTGGAAGGGCTTGGAGACACGCAACCGGGGCCCTCTGGAAGGGCTTGGAGACACGCAACCGGGGCCCTCTGGAAGGGCTTGGAGACACGCAACCGGGGCCCTCTGGAAGGGCTTGGAGACACGCAACCGGGGGCCCTCTGGAAGGGCTTGGAGACAGGCACTCGTGCCCTATGGCGGGCTTGGAGACAGGCACTCGGGCCCTCTGGCGGGCTTGGAGACAGGTGGTATCATTGAAAGTAAAAAAATCCTAAAGTTTGGGTTGTCCCCATAAAAGAAATAAACGGGAAATATTACAGTAGGGACACTAGTTCTGGTGACCTGGCAGTCCCCAGGGAAACCCCTCAATCTGCAGGGATTTCTTCTCACTAAGTTTGGCTACGGGACAGGAAGTTTAGGAAAATCTTGGCAAATGGACAGATGGCAAATAAATATCTGACTGAGGTTATAAACCCCCCCTTACTCTATACATAAAGAAAGTTTTGCTTGTAGTTCTATTTTAATTGGCTTTTTCCAGGAAGAGCACTTCCTTTTATCAGGAGAGTTCTATTTGCTTTAACCTTAATAACAAAGGGAAACAAATACAATCCCATATTAAGTGGGCTCCAGCAAGACAAGAATTGACTCACACCCGCCATGTGACCACCCAAGCTCCCCATGCAAGGTCAAACAACCGCAAATAGAGGAGAGAAGAAGGAGCTCCGAAAACCTTCACCAATGCAGAGCAGCCCCCCAGCTGTAGCACACTTCAGCAGCAGGCTTCCATCACCCCGACACCTAAAGAAGAAAGCACAATAAACCACACACAAAAAATACCAATAGTAAGGACCACTGTACCCCCCTTACCTGGGCCTGGCTAGTGCATGAGATGAGGCACCTGATTTCGCCGCAGCAGTCAGTTTCTGCTTTCTCCATGCTGCACAGTGCAGCGGAATACTGAGAATGTGAAGTGGCCAGGACCCGGCAAGCTTCCACTACCACAGCGGCTTCCCTGCACTGCAGGAATCACCTTGTAAGTCCTGGGGTGCATGAAATGCCCATATAACTCTGAACAGCGTAGAGCACACAGGCACAGACAACCACGCTGGCCACTGCTCCCCTTGGCTGGTGGAGAAAAAAAAAGGCACTGCAACACCCCCATCATCTGACAGGAGGGAGGGTGCAGAGATGGTCAGAAAAAACCCTGGGTAAGGCCACCACTACCACCCCCCCTCCAGTGAGAGCATAGCCCCCACTACAAAAGTTGCCTGTAGTGCCTCCATAGTGGAGGAAACACCATAACCGAGGGCATGGTGGAAGAGTGGAAGACGTAGAACTTCAAGGCTTGCTGTGGTGTTTCCTGGGAATTTGTGTGCAGCAACTCTCTCTCCAGGTGCAGTACTGATAGACGAATGGGGAAGTGTAAAAGGTTAATGATACCCGATGCTGGATGAAAACAAAGAGCTCAATGCCAATATTTGTTCAATGCTTCTTAAGTCCATGCACACACACCTTCCAGCCATGGTCCATGGATGAACTGCAGAAACCTATTAAAGAGCTGAATGGAAGAAGAGACAACATGAACCAGAAGCTTGAATCCGATAGACCCCCAGCTTTTTAAGAGCATTATTTAAGGCAGTGGTGGTCAACCTTCTTGACACAGGGGGCTTCAAGTGCACACCCACACCACAGGCAGCCGGCCACTCTGGAAGGGCTGACACGGGCAGCCGGCCACTCTGGAAGGGCTGACACGGGCAGCCGGCCACTCTGGAAGGGCTGACACGGGCAGCCGGCCACTCTGGAAGGGCTGACACGGGCAGCCGGCCACTCTGGAAGGGCTGACACGGGCAGCCGGCCACTCTGGAAGGGCTGACACGGGCAGCCGGCCACTCTGGAAGGGCTGACACGGGCAGCCGGCCACTCTGGAAGGGCTGACACGGGCAGCCGGCCACTCTGGAAGGGCTGGACACGGGCAGCCGGCCACTCTGGAAGGGCTGGACACGGGCAGCCGGCCACTCTGGAAGGGCTGGACACGGGCAGCCGGGCACTCTGGAAGGGCTGGACACGGGCAGCCGGGCACTCTGGAAGGGCTGGACACGGGCAGCCGGGCACTCTGGAAGGGCTGGACACGGGCAGCCGGGCACTCTGGAAGGGCTGGACACGGGCACCCGGGCACTCTGGAAGGGCTGGACACGGGCACCCGGGCACTCTGGAAGGGCTGGACACGGGCACCCGGGCACTCTGGAAGGGCTGGACACGGGCACCCGGGCACTCTGGAAGGGCTGGACACGGGCACCCGGGCACTCTGGAAGGGCTGGACACGGGCACCCGGGCACTCTGGAAGGGCTGGACACGGGCACCCGGGCACTCTGGAAGGGCTGGACACGGGCACCCGGGCACTCTGGAAGGGCTGGACACGGGCACCCGGGCACTCTGGAAGGGCTGGACACGGGCACCCGGGCACTCTGGAAGGGCTGGACACGGGCACCCGGGCACTCCTGATAGGCTGGACACGGGCACCTGGGCACTCCTGATAGGCTGGACACGGGCACCCGGGCACTCCTGATAGGCTGGACACAGGCATCCCTGATGGGCTTACGCTATACAAAAAGAAGGTTTTGTTTGTAGTTCTACTATAAGTGGCTTTTTTCACTTCCTTTTATCAGGAGAGCTTTATTTGCTTTAACCTTAAACAATAACAAAGGGAAACAAATACAATCCCATTTTAAGTGGGCTCCAGCAACAATTGACCCACACCCGCCATGTGACCACCCAAGCTCCCCATGCAAGGTCAATCAACCGCAAATAGAAGGAGCTCCGAGAACTTTCACCAATGCAAAGCTGCCCCCAAGCTGTAGCGCACTTCAGCAGCAGGCTTCCTTTACCCTGACACCTAGAGAGGAAGGCACAATAAACCACACACAAGTAATCCCAATAGTAAGGATAACCAAAATGCACCACTGTGCCCCCCTTACCTGGGCCTGGCTAGTGCATGAGATTAGGCACCTGCTTCTGCTGTAGCAGCCAACAGTTTCTGCTTTTCACGCAACCGGGGCCCTCTGGAAGGGCTTGGAGACACGCAACGGGGGCCCTCTGGAAGGGCTTGGAGACACGCAACGGGGGCCCTCTGGAAGGGCTTGGAGACACGCAACGGGGGCCCTCTGGAAGGGCTTGGAGACACGCAACGGGGGCCCTCTGGAAGGGCTTGGAGACACGCAACGGGGGCCCTCTGGAAGGGCTTGGAGACACGCAACCGGGGCCCTCTGGAAGGGCTTGGAGACACGCAACCGGGGCCCTCTGGAAGGGCTTGGAGACACGCAACCGGGGCCCTCTGGAAGGGCTTGGAGACACGCAACCGGGGCCCTCTGGAAGGGCTTGGAGACACGCAACGGGGGCCCTCTGGAAGGGCTTGGAGACACGCAACAGGGGCCCTCTGGAAGGGCTTGGAGACACGCAACCGGGGCCCTCTGGAAGGGCTTGGAGACACGCAGCCGGGGCCCTCTGGAAGGGCTTGGAGACACGCAGCCGGGGCCCTCTGGAAGGGCTTGGAGACACGCAACCGGGGCCCTCTGGAAAGGCTTGGAGACACGCAACCGGGGCCCTCTGGAAGGGCTTGGAGACACGCCACGGGGCCCTCTGGAAGGGCTTGGAGACACGCCACGGGGCCCTCTGGAAGGGCTTGGAGACACGCCACGGGGCCCTCTGGAAGGGCTTGGAGACACGCCACGGGGCCCTCTGGAAGGGCTTGGAGACACGCAACCAGGGCCCTCTGGAAGGGCTTGGAGACACGCAACCAGGGCCCTCTGGAAGGGCTTGGAGACACGCAACCAGGGCCCTCTGGAAGGGCTTGGAGACACGCAACCGGGGCCCTCTGGAAGGGCTTGGAGACACGCAACCGGGGCCCTCTGGAAGGGCTTGGAGACACGCAACCGGGGCCCTCTGGAAGGGCTTGGAGACACGCAACCGGGGCCCTCTGGAAGGGCTTGGAGACACGCAACCGGGGCCCTCTGGAAGGGCTTGGAGACACGCAACCGGGGCCCTCTGGAAGGGCTTGGAGACACGCAACCGGGGCCCTCTGGAAGGGCTTGGAGACACGCAACCGGGGCCCTCTGGAAGGGCTTGGAGACACGCAACCAGGGCCCTCTGGAAGGGCTTGGAGACACGCAACCGGGGCCCTCTGGAAGGGCTTGGAGACACGCAACCGGGGCCCTCTGGAAGGGCTTGGAGACACGCAACCGGGGCCCTCTGGAAGGGCTTGGAGACACGCAACCGGGGCCCTCTGGAAGGGCTTGGAGACACGCAACCGGGGCCCTCTGGAAGGGCTTGGAGACACGCAACCGGGGCCCTCTGGAAGGGCTTGGAGACACGCAACCGGGGCCCTCTGGAAGGGCTTGGAGACACGCAACCGGGGCCCTCTGGAAGGGCTTGGAGACACGCAACCGGGGCCCTCTGGAAGGGCTTGGAGACACGCAACCGGGGCCCTCTGGAAGGGCTTGGAGACACGCAACCGGGGCCCTCTGGAAGGGCTTGGAGACACGCAACCGGGGGCCCTCTGGAAGGGCTTGGAGACAGGCACTCGTGCCCTATGGCGGGCTTGGAGACAGGCACTCGGGCCCTCTGGCGGGCTTGGAGACAGGTGGTATCATTGAAAGTAAAAAAATCCTAAAGTTTGGGTTGTCCCCATAAAAGAAATAAACGGGAAATATTACAGTAGGGACACTAGTTCTGGTGACCTGGCAGTCCCCAGGGAAACCCCTCAATCTGCAGGGATTTCTTCTCACTAAGTTTGGCTACGGGACAGGAAGTTTAGGAAAATCTTGGCAAATGGACAGATGGCAAATAAATATCTGACTGAGGTTATAAACCCCCCCTTACTCTATACATAAAGAAAGTTTTGCTTGTAGTTCTATTTTAATTGGCTTTTTCCAGGAAGAGCACTTCCTTTTATCAGGAGAGTTCTATTTGCTTTAACCTTAATAACCAAGGGAAACAAATACAATCCCATATTAAGTGGGCTCCAGCAAGACAAGAATTGACTCACACCCGCAATGTGACCACCCAAGCTCCCCATGCAAGGTCAAACAACCGCAAATAGAGGAGAGAAGAAGGAGCTCCGAAAACCTTCACCAATGCAGAGCAGCCCCCCAGCTGTAGCACACTTCAGCAGCAGGCTTCCATCACCCCGACACCTAAAGAAGAAAGCACAATAAACCACACACAAAAAATACCAATAGTAAGGACCACTGTACCCCCCTTACCTGGGCCTGGCTAGTGCATGAGATGAGGCACCTGATTCCGCCGCAGCAGTCCGTTTCTGCTTTCTCCATGCTGCACAGTGCAGCGGAATACTAAGAATGTGAAGTGGCCAGGACCCGGCAAGCTTCCACTACCACAGCGGCTTCCCTGCACTGCAGGAATCACCTTGTAAGTCCTGGGGTGCATGAAATGCCCATATAACTCTGAACAGCGTAGAGCACACAGGCACAGACAACCACGCTGGCCACTGCTCCCCTTGGCTGGTGGAGAAAAAAAAAGGCACTGCAACACCCCCATCATCTGACAGGAGGGAGGGTGCAGAGATGGTCAGAAAAAACCCTGGGTAAGGCCACCACTACCACCCCCCCCTCCAGTGAGAGCATAGCCCCCACTACAAAAGTTGCCTGTAGTGCCTCCATAGTGGAGGAAACACCATAACCGAGGGCATGGTGGAAGAGTGGAAGACGTAGAACTTCAAGGCTTGCTGTGGTGTTTCCTGGGAATTTGTGTGCAGCAACTCTCTCTCCAGGTGCAGTACTGATAGACGAATGGGGAAGTGTAAAAGGTTAATGATACCCGATGCTGGATGAAAACAAAGAGCTCAATGCCAATATTTGTTCAATGCTTCTTAAGTCCATGCACACACACCTTCCAGCCATGGTCCATGGATGAACTGCAGAAACCTATTAAAGAGCTGAATGGAAGAAGAGACAACATGAACCAGAAGCTTGAATCCGATAGACCCCCAGCTTTTTAAGAGCATTATTTAAGGCAGTGGTGGTCAACCTTCTTGACACAGGGGGCTTCAAGTGCACACCCACACCACAGGCAGCCGGCCACTCTGGAAGGGCTGACACGGGCAGCCGGCCACTCTGGAAGGGCTGACACGGGCAGCCGGCCACTCTGGAAGGGCTGACACGGGCAGCCGGCCACTCTGGAAGGGCTGACACGGGCAGCCGGCCACTCTGGAAGGGCTGACACGGGCAGCCGGCCACTCTGGAAGGGCTGACACGGGCAGCCGGCCACTCTGGAAGGGCTGACACGGGCAGCCGGCCACTCTGGAAGGGCTGACACGGGCAGCCGGCCACTCTGGAAGGGCTGACACGGGCAGCCGGCCACTCTGGAAGGGCTGACACGGGCAGCCGGCCACTCTGGAAGGGCTGACACGGGCAGCCGGCCACTCTGGAAGGGCTGACACGGGCAGCCGGCCACTCTGGAAGGGCTGACACGGGCAGCCGGCCACTCTGGAAGGGCTGACACGGGCAGCCGGCCACTCTGGAAGGGCTGACACGGGAAGCCGGCCACTCTGGAAGGGCTGACACGGGCAGCCGGCCACTCTGGAAGGGCTGACACGGGAAGCCGGCCACTCTGGAAGGGCTGACACGGGCAGCCGGCCACTCTGGAAGGGCTGACACGGGCAGCCGGCCACTCTGGAAGGGCTGACACGGGCAGCCGGCCACTCTGGAAGGGCTGACACGGGCAGCCGGCCACTCTGGAAGGGCTGACACGGGCAGCCGGCCACTCTGGAAGGGCTGACACGGGCAGCCGGCCACTCTGGAAGGGCTGACACGGGCAGCCGGCCACTCTGGAAGGGCTGACACGGGCAGCCGGCCACTCTGGAAGGGCTGACACGGGCAGCCGGCCACTCTGGAAGGGCTGACACGGGCAGCCGGCCACTCTGGAAGGGCTGACACGGGCAGCCGGCCACTCTGGAAGGGCTGACACGGGAAGCCGGCCACTCTGGAAGGGCTGACACGGGAAGCCGGCCACTCTGGAAGGGCTGACACGGGCAGCCGGCCACTCTGGAAGGGCTGACACGGGCAGCCGGCCACTCTGGAAGGGCTGACACGGGCAGCCGGCCACTCTGGAAGGGCTGACACGGGCAGCCGGCCACTCTGGAAGGGCTGACACGGGCAGCCGGCCACTCTGGAAGGGCTGACACGGGAAGCCGGCCACTCTGGAAGGGCTGACACGGGAAGCCGGCCACTCTGGAAGGGCTGACACGGGAAGCCGGCCACTCTGGAAGGGCTGACACGGGCAGCCGGCCACTCTGGAAGGGCTGACACGGGCAGCCGGCCACTCTGGAAGGGCTGACACGGGCAGCCGGCCACTCTGGAAGGGCTGACACGGGCAGCCGGCCACTCTGGAAGGGCTGACACGGGCAGCCGGCCACTCTGGAAGGGCTGACACGGGCAGCCGGCCACTCTGGAAGGGCTGACACGGGCAGCCGGCCACTCTGGAAGGGCTGACACGGGCAGCCGGCCACTCTGGAAGGGCTGACACGGGCAGCCGGCCACTCTGGAAGGGCTGACACGGGCAGCCGGCCACTCTGGAAGGGCTGACACGGGCAGCCGGCCACTCTGGAAGGGCTGACACGGGCAGCCGGCCACTCTGGAAGGGCTGACACGGGCAGCCGGGCACTCTGGAAGGGCTGACACGGGCAGCCCGGCACTCTGGAAGGGCTGACACGGGCAGCCCGGCACTCTGGAAGGGCTGACACGGGCAGCCCGGCACTCTGGAAGGGCTGACACGGGCACCCGGGCACTCCTGATAGGCTGGACAAGGGCACCCGGGCACTCCTGATAGGCTGGACACGGGCACCCCTGATGGGCTTACTCTATACAAAAAGAAGGTTTTGCTTGTAGTTCTACTATAATTGGCTTTTTTCACTTCCTTTTATCAGGAGAGCTTTATTTGCTTTAACCTTAAACAATAACAAAGGGAAACAAATACAATCCCATTTTAAGTGGGCTCCAGCAACAATTGACCCACACCCGCCATGTGACCACCCAAGCTCCCCATGCAAGGTTAATCAATCGCAAATAGACGAGAGAGGAAGGAGCTCCGAGAACTTTCACCAATGCAAAGCTGCCCCCAAGCTGTAGCGCACTTCAGCAGCAGGCTTCCTTTACCCTGACACCTAGAGAGGAAGGCACAATAAACCACACACAAGTAATCCCAATAGTAAGGATAACCAAAAGGCACCACTGTGCCCCCCTTACCTGGGCCTGGCTAGTGCATGAGATTAGGCACCTGCTTCTGCTGTAGCAGCCAACAGTTTCTGCTTTCTCCATGTTGCACAGTGCAGCAGAATTCTGAGAATGCGGAGTGGCCAGGACCTGCAGATCACATGTGACAAGCCTCCACCACTGCAGCGGCTTCCCTGCACTGCAGGAACCACCTTGCAAGTCCTGGGCTGCATGACACAAGCCCATATAACTCCTAACAGCATCGGGCACACAGGCACAGACAACCCTGCTGGCCACTGCTCCCCTGGGCTGGAGGAGGAAAAAAAGGCTCTGCAACACCCCCATCATCCGACAGGAGGGAGGGTGCAGGGATGGTCAGAAGGCCCTCTGGAAGGGCTTAGAGACAGGCAACCGGGGCCCTCTGGAAGGGCTTGGAGACAGGCAACCGGGGCCCTCTGGAAGGGCTTGGAGACAGGCAACCGGGGCCCTCTGGAAGGGCTTGGAGACAGGCAACCGGGGCCCTCTGGAAGGGCTTGGAGACAGGCAACCGGGGCCCTCTGGAAGGGCTTGGAGACAGGCAACCGGGGCCCTCTGGAAGGGCTTGGAGACAGGCAACCGGGGCCCTCTGGAAGGACTTGGAGACAGGCAACCTGGGCCCTCTGGAAGGGCTTGGAGACAGGCAACCTGGGCCCTCTGGAAGGGCTTGGAGACACGCAACCGGGGCCCTCTGGAAGGGCTTGGAGACAGGCAACCGGGGCCCTCTGGAAGGGCTTGGAGACAGGCAACCGGGGCCCTCTGGAAGGGCTTGGAGACAGGCAACCGGGGCCCTCTGGAAGGGCTTGGAGACAGGCAACCGGGGCCCTCTGGAAGGGCTTGGAGACAGGCAACCGGGGCCCTCTGGAAGGGCTTGGAGACAGGCAACCGGGGCCCTCTGGAAGGGCTTGGAGAAAGGCAACCGGGGCCCTCTGGAAGGGCTTGGAGACAGGCAACCGGGGCCCTCTGGAAGGGCTTAGAGACACTCAACCGGGGCCCTCTGGAAGGGCTTGGAGACACGCAACCGGGGCCCTCTGGAAGGGCTTGGAGACACGCAACCGGGGCCCTCTGGAAGGGCTTGGAGACACGCAACCGGGGCCCTCTGGAAGGGCTTGGAGACACGCAACCGGGGCCCTCTGGAAGGACTTGGAGACACGCAACCGGGGCCCTCTGGAAGGGCTTGGAGACACGCAACCGGGGCCCTCTGGAAGGGCTTGGAGACACGCAACCGGGGCCCTCTGGAAGGGCTTGGAGACACGCAACCAGGGCCCTCTGGAAGGGCTTGGAGACACGCAACCAGGGCCCTCTGGAAGGGCTTGGAGACACGCAACCGGGGCCCTCTGGAAGGGCTTGGAGACACGCAACCGGGGCCCTCTGGAAGGGCTTGGAGACACGCAACCGGGGCCCTCTGGAAGGGCTTGGAGACACGCAACCGGGGCCCTCTGGAAGGGCTTGGAGACACGCAACCGGGGCCCTCTGGAAGGGCTTGGAGACACGCAACCGGGGCCCTCTGGAAGGGCTTGGAGACACGCAACCGGGGCCCTCTGGAAGGGCTTGGAGACACGCAACCGGGGCCCTCTGGAAGGGCTTGGAGACACGCAGCCGGGGCCCTCTGGAAGGGCTTGGAGACACGCAGCCGGGGCCCTCTGGAAGGGCTTGGAGACACGCAGCCGGGGCCCTCTGGAAGGGCTTGGAGACACGCAACCGGGGCCCTCTGGAAAGGCTTGGAGACACGCAACCGGGGCCCTCTTTAAAGGCTTGGAGACACGCAACCGGGGCCCTCTTTAAAGGCTTGGAGACACACAACCGGGGCCCTCTTTAAAGGCTTGGAGACACACAACCGGGGCCCTCTGGAAGGGCTTGGAGACACGCCACGGGGCCCTCTGGAAGGGCTTGGAGACACGCCACGGGGCCCTCTGGAAGGGCTTGGAGACATTCAACCGGGGCCCTCTGGAAGGGTTTGGAGGCATTCAACCGGGGCCCTCTGGAAGGGCTTGGAGACACGCAACCGGGGCCCTCTGGAAGGGCTTGGAGACACGCAACCAGGGCCCTCTGGAAGGGCTTGGAGACACGCAACCGGGGCCCTCTGGAAGGGCTTGGAGACACGCAACCGGGGCCCTCTGGAAGGGCTTGGAGACACGCAACCGGGGCCCTCTGGAAGGGCTTGGAGACACGCAACCGGGGCCCTCTGGAAGGGCTTGGAGACACGCAACCGGGGCCCTCTGGAAGGGCTTGGAGACACGCAACCGGGGCCCTCTGGAAGGGCTTGGAGACACTTAACCGGGGGCCCTCTGGAAGGGCTTGGAGACAGGCACTCGTGCCCTATGGCGGGCTTGGAGACAGGCACTCGGGCCCTCTGGCGGGCTTGGAGACAGGCACCCGGGCCCTCTGGCGGGCTTGGAGACAGGTGGTATCATTGAAAGTAAAAAAATCCTAAAGTTTGGGTTGTCCCCATAAAAGAAATAAACGGGAAATATTACAGTAGGGACACTAGTTCTGGTGACCTGGCAGTCCCCAGGGAAACCCCTCAATCTGCAGGGATTTCTTCTCACTAAGTTTGGCTACGGGACAGGAAGTTTAGGAAAATCTTGGCAAATGGACAGATGGCAAATAAATATCTGACTGAGGTTATAAACCCCCCCTTACTCTATACATAAAGAAAGTTTTGCTTGTAGTTCTATTTTAATTGGCTTTTTCCAGGAAGAGCACTTCCTTTTATCAGGAGAGTTCTATTTGCTTTAACCTTAATAACAAAGGGAAACAAATACAATCCCATATTAAGTGGGCTCCAGCAAGACAAGAATTGACTCACACCCGCCATGTGACCACCCAAGCTCCCCATGCAAGGTCAAACAACCGCAAATAGAGGAGAGAAGAAGGAGCTCCGAAAACCTTCACCAATGCAGAGCAGCCCCCCAGCTGTAGCACACTTCAGCAGCAGGCTTCCATCACCCCGACACCTAAAGAAGAAAGCACAATAAACCACACACAAAAAATACCAATAGTAAGGACCACTGTACCCCCCTTACCTGGGCCTGGCTAGTGCATGAGATGAGGCACCTGATTCCGCCGCAGCAGTCAGTTTCTGCTTTCTCCATGCTGCACAGTGCAGCGGAATACTGAGAATGTGAAGTGGCCAGGACCCGGCAAGCTTCCACTACCACAGCGGCTTCCCTGCACTGCAGGAATCACCTTGTAAGTCCTGGGGTGCATGAAATGCCCATATAACTCTGAACAGCGTAGAGCACACAGGCACAGACAACCACGCTGGCCACTGCTCCCCTTGGCTGGTGGAGAAAAAAAAAGGCACTGCAACACCCCCATCATCTGACAGGAGGGAGGGTGCAGAGATGGTCAGAAAAAACCCTGGGTAAGGCCACCACTACCACCCCCCCTCCAGTGAGAGCATAGCCCCCACTACAAAAGTTGCCTGTAGTGCCTCCATAGTGGAGGAAACACCATAACCGAGGGCATGGTGGAAGAGTGGAAGACGTAGAACTTCAAGGCTTGCTGTGGTGTTTCCTGGGAATTTGTGTGCAGCAACTCTCTCTCCAGGTGCAGTACTGATAGACGAATGGGGAAGTGTAAAAGGTTAATGATACCCGATGCTGGATGAAAACAAAGAGCTCAATGCCAATATTTGTTCAATGCTTCTTAAGTCCATGCACACACACCTTCCAGCCATGGTCCATGGATGAACTGCAGAAACCTATTAAAGAGCTGAATGGAAGAAGAGACAACATGAACCAGAAGCTTGAATCCGATAGACCCCCAGCTTTTTAAGAGCATTATTTAAGGCAGTGGTGGTCAACCTTCTTGACACAGGGGGCTTCAAGTGCACACCCACACCACAGGCAGCCGGCCACTCTGGACGGGCTGACACGGGCAGCCGGCCACTCTGGACGGGCTGACACGGGCAGCCGGCCACTCTGGAAGGGCTGACACGGGCAGCCGGCCACTCTGGACGGGCTGACACGGGCAGCCGGCCACTCTGGACGGGCTGACACGGGCAGCCGGCCACTCTGGACGGGCTGACACGGGCAGCCGGCCACTCTGGACGGGCTGACACGGGCAGCCGGCCACTCTGGACGGGCTGACACGGGCAGCCGGCCACTCTGGACGGGCTGACACGGGCAGCCGGCCACTCTGGAAGGGCTGACACGGGCAGCCGGCCACTCTGGACGGGCTGA
The DNA here is from genome assembly GCF_965119305.1 of Pelophylax lessonae. Taxonomy (NCBI): domain Eukaryota; kingdom Metazoa; phylum Chordata; class Amphibia; order Anura; family Ranidae; genus Pelophylax; species Pelophylax lessonae. The sequence goes on from NC_138778.1 coordinate 107,212,698, forward strand.
CACGGGCAGCCGGCCACTCTGGAAGGGCTGACACGGGCAGCCGGCCACTCTGGAAGGGCTGACACGGGCAGCCGGCCACTCTGGAAGGGCTGACACGGGCAGCCGGCCACTCTGGAAGGGCTGACACGGGCAGCCGGCCACTCTGGAAGGGCTGACACGGGCAGCCGGCCACTCTGGAAGGGCTGACACGGGCAGCCGGCCACTCTGGAAGGGCTGACACGGGCAGCCGGCCACTCTGGAAGGGCTGACACGGGCAGCCGGCCACTCTGGAAGGGCTGACACGGGCAGCCGGCCACTCTGGAAGGGCTGACACGGGCAGCCGGCCACTCTGGAAGGGCTGACACGGGCAGCCGGCCACTCTGGAAGGGCTGACACGGGCAGCCGGCCACTCTGGAAGGGCTGACACGGGCAGCCGGCCACTCTGGAAGGGCTGACACGGGCAGCCGGCCACTCTGGAAGGGCTGACACGGGCAGCCGGCCACTCTGGAAGGGCTGACACGGGCAGCCGGCCACTCTGGAAGGGCTGACACGGGCAGCCGGCCACTCTGGAAGGGCTGACACGGGCAGCCGGCCACTCTGGAAGGGCTGACACGGGCAGCCGGCCACTCTGGAAGGGCTGACACGGGCAGCCGGCCACTCTGGAAGGGCTGACACGGGCAGCCGGCCACTCTGGAAGGGCTGACACGGGCAGCCGGCCACTCTGGAAGGGCTGACACGGGCAGCCGGCCACTCTGGAAGGGCTGACACGGGCAGCCGGCCACTCTGGAAGGGCTGACACGGGCAGCCGGCCACTCTGGAAGGGCTGACACGGGCAGCCGGCCACTCTGGAAGGGCTGACACGGGCAGCCGGCCACTCTGGAAGGGCTGACACGGGCAGCCGGCCACTCTGGAAGGGCTGACACGGGCAGCCGGCCACTCTGGAAGGGCTGACACGGGCAGCCGGCCACTCTGGAAGGGCTGACACGGGCAGCCGGCCACTCTGGAAGGGCTGACACGGGCAGCCGGCCACTCTGGAAGGGCTGACACGGGCAGCCGGCCACTCTGGAAGGGCTGACACGGGCAGCCGGCCACTCTGGAAGGGCTGACACGGGCAGCCGGCCACTCTGGAAGGGCTGGACACGGGCACCCGGGCACTCTGGAAGGGCTGGACACGGGCACCCGGGCACTCTGGAAGGGCTGGACACGGGCACCCGGGCGCTCTGGAAGGGCTGGACACGGGCACCCGGGCACTCTGGAAGGGCTGGACACGGGCACCCGGGCACTCTGGAAGGGCTGGACACGGGCACCCGGGCACCCGGGCACTCTGGAAGGGCTGACACGGGCACCCGGGCACTCTGGAATGGCTGGACACGGGCACCCGGGCACTCTGGAAGGGCTGGACACGGGCACCCGGGCACTCCTGATAGGCTGGACACGGGCACCTGGGCACTCCTGATAGGCTGGACACGGGCACCCGGGCACTCCTGATAGGCTGGACACAGGCATCCCTGATGGGCTTACGCTATACAAAAAGAAGGTTTTGTTTGTAGTTCTACTATAAGTGGCTTTTTTCACTTCCTTTTATCAGGAGAGCTTTATTTGCTTTAACCTTAAACAATAACAAAGGGAAACAAATACAATCCCATTTTAAGTGGGCTCCAGCAACAATTGACCCACACCCGCCATGTGACCACCCAAGCTCCCCATGCAAGGTCAATCAACCGCAAATAGAAGGAGCTCCGACCGCAAATAGAAGGAGCTCCGAGAACTTTCACCAATGCAAAGCTGCCCCCAAGCTGTAGCGCACTTCAGCAGCAGGCTTCCTTTACCCTGACACCTAGAGAGGAAGGCACAATAAACCACACACAAGTAATCCCAATAGTAAGGATAACCAAAATGCACCACTGTGCCCCCCTTACCTGGGCCTGGCTAGTGCATGAGATTAGGCACCTGCTTCTGCTGTAGCAGCCAACAGTTTCTGCTTTTCACGCAACCGGGGCCCTCTGGAAGGGCTTGGAGACACGCAACGGGGGCCCTCTGGAAGGGCTTGGAGACACGCAACGGGGGCCCTCTGGAAGGGCTTGGAGACACGCAACGGGGGCCCTCTGGAAGGGCTTGGAGACACGCAACCGGGGCCCTCTGGAAGGGCTTGGAGACACGCAACCGGGGCCCTCTGGAAGGGCTTGGAGACACGCAACCGGGGCCCTCTGGAAGGGCTTGGAGACACGCAACCGGGGCCCTCTGGAAGGGCTTGGAGACACGCAACCGGGGCCCTCTGGAAGGGCTTGGAGACACGCAACCGGGGCCCTCTGGAAGGGCTTGGAGACACGCAACCGGGGCCCTCTGGAAGGGCTTGGAGACACGCAACAGGGGCCCTCTGGAAGGGCTTGGAGACACGCAACAGGGGCCGTCTGGAAGGGCTTGGAGACACGCAACCGGGGCCCTCTGGAAGGGCTTGGAGACACGCAGCCGGGGCCCTCTGGAAGGGCTTGGAGACACGCAGCCGGGGCCCTCTGGAAGGGCTTGGAGACACGCAACCGGGGCCCTCTGGAAGGGCTTGGAGACACGCAACCGGGGCCCTCTGGAAAGGCTTGGAGACACGCAACCGGGGCCCTCTTTAAAGGCTTGGAGACACACAACCGGGGCCCTCTTTAAAGGCTTGGAGACACACAACCGGGGCCCTCTGGAAGGGCTTGGAGACACGCCACGGGGCCCTCTGGAAGGGCTTGGAGACACGCCACGGGGCCCTCTGGAAGGGCTTGGAGACACGCCACGGGGCCCTCTGGAAGGGCTTGGAGACACGCCACGGGGCCCTCTGGAAGGGCTTGGAGACACGCCACGGGGCCCTCTGGAAGGGCTTGGAGACACGCAACCGGGGCCCTCTGGAAGGGCTTGGAGACACGCAACCGGGGCCCTCTGGAAGGGCTTGGAGACACGCAACCGGGGCCCTCTGGAAGGGCTTGGAGACACGCAACCGGGCCCTCTGGAAGGGCTTGGAGACACGCAACCGGGGCCCTCTGGAAGGGCTTGGAGACACGCAACCGGGGCCCTCTGGAAGGGCTTGGAGACACGCAACCGGGGCCCTCTGGAAGGGCTTGGAGACACGCAACCGGGGCCCTCTGGAAGGGCTTGGAGACACGCAACCGGGGCCCTCTGGAAGGGCTTGGAGACACGCAACCGGGGCCCTCTGGAAGGGCTTGGAGACACGCAACCGGGGCCCTCTGGAAGGGCTTGGAGACACGCAACCGGGGCCCTCTGGAAGGGCTTGGAGACACGCAACCGGGGCCCTCTGGAAGGGCTTGGAGACACGCAACCGGGGGCCCTCTGGAAGGGCTTGGAGACAGGCACTCGTGCCCTATGGCGGGCTTGGAGACAGGCACTCGGGCCCTCTGGCGGGCTTGGAGACAGGTGGTATCATTGAAAGTAAAAAAATCCTAAAGTTTGGGTTGTCCCCATAAAAGAAATAAACGGGAAATATTACAGTAGGGACACTAGTTCTGGTGACCTGGCAGTCCCCAGGGAAACCCCTCAATCTGCAGGGATTTCTTCTCACTAAGTTTGGCTACGGGACAGGAAGTTTAGGAAAATCTTGGCAAATGGACAGATGGCAAATAAATATCTGACTGAGGTTATAAACCCCCCCTTACTCTATACATAAAGAAAGTTTTGCTTGTAGTTCTATTTTAATTGGCTTTTTCCAGGAAGAGCACTTCCTTTTATCAGGAGAGTTCTATTTGCTTTAACCTTAATAACAAAGGGAAACAAATACAATCCCATATTAAGTGGGCTCCAGCAAGACAAGAATTGACTCACACCCGCCATGTGACCACCCAAGCTCCCCATGCAAGGTCAAACAACCGCAAATAGAGGAGAGAAGAAGGAGCTCCGAAAACCTTCACCAATGCAGAGCAGCCCCCCAGCTGTAGCACACTTCAGCAGCAGGCTTCCATCACCCCGACACCTAAAGAAGAAAGCACAATAAACCACACACAAAAAATACCAATAGTAAGGACCACTGTACCCCCCTTACCTGGGCCTGGCTAGTGCATGAGATGAGGCACCTGATTCCGCCGCAGCAGTCAGTTTCTGCTTTCTCCATGCTGCACAGTGCAGCGGAATACTGAGAATGTGAAGTGGCCAGGACCCGGCAAGCTTCCACTACCACAGCGGCTTCCCTGCACTGCAGGAATCACCTTGTAAGTCCTGGGGTGCATGAAATGCCCATATAACTCTGAACAGCGTAGAGCACACAGGCACAGACAACCACGCTGGCCACTGCTCCCCTTGGCTGGTGGAGAAAAAAAAAGGCACTGCAACACCCCCATCATCTGACAGGAGGGAGGGTGCAGAGATGGTCAGAAAAAACCCTGGGTAAGGCCACCACTACCACCCCCCCCCTCCAGTGAGAGCATAGCCCCCACTACAAAAGTTGCCTGTAGTGCCTCCATAGTGGAGGAAACACCATAACCGAGGGCATGGTGGAAGAGTGGAAGACGTAGAACTTCAAGGCTTGCTGTGGTGTTTCCTGGGAATTTGTGTGCAGCAACTCTCTCTCCAGGTGCAGTACTGATAGACGAATGGGGAAGTGTAAAAGGTTAATGATACCCGATGCTGGATGAAAACAAAGAGCTCAATGCCAATATTTGTTCAATGCTTCTTAAGTCCATGCACACACACCTTCCAGCCATGGTCCATGGATGAACTGCAGAAACCTATTAAAGAGCTGAATGGAAGAAGAGACAACATGAACCAGAAGCTTGAATCCGATAGACCCCCAGCTTTTTAAGAGCATTATTTAAGGCAGTGGTGGTCAACCTTCTTGACACAGGGGGCTTCAAGTGCACACCCACACCACAGGCAACCGGGCACTCTGGAAGGGCATGGAAACGGGCAGCCGGGCAGTCTGGAAGGGCTGACACGGGCAGCCGGGCAGTCTGGAAGGGCTGACACGGGCAGCCGGGCAGTCTGGAAGGGCTGACACGGGCAGCCGGGCAGTCTGGAAGGGCTGACACGGGCAGCCGGGCAGTCTGGAAGGGCTGACACGGGCAGCCGGGCAGTCTGGAAGGGCTGACACGGGCAGCCGGGCAGTCTGGAAGGGCTGACACGGGCAGCCGGGCAGTCTGGAAGGGCTGACACGGGCAGCCGGGCACTCTGGAAGGGCTGACACGGGCAGCCGGGCACTCTGGAAGGGCTGACACGGGCAGCCGGGCACTCTGGAAGGGCTGACACGGGCAGCCGGGCACTCTGGAAGGGCTGACACGGGCAGCCGGGCACTCTGGAAGGGCTGACACGGGCAGCCGGGCACTCTGGAAGGGCTGACACGGGCAGCCGGGCACTCTGGAAGGGCTGACACGGGCAGCCGGGAACTCTGGAAGGGCTGACACGGGCAGCCGGGCACTCTGGAAGGGCTGACACGGGCAGCCGGGCACTCTGGAAGGGCTGACACGGGCAGCCGGGCACTCTGGAAGGGCTGACACGGGCAGCCGGGCACTCTGGAAGGGCTGACACGGGCAGCCGGGCACTCTGGAAGGGCTGACACGGGCAGCCGGGCACTCTGGAAGGGCTGACACGGGCAGCCGGGCACTCTGGAAGGGCTGACACGGGCAGCCGGGCACTCTGGAAGGGCTGACACGGGCAGCCGGGCACTCTGGAAGGGCTGACACGGGCAGCCGGGCACTCTGGAAGGGCTGACACGGGCAGCCGGGCACTCTGGAAGGGCTGACACGGGCAGCCGGGCACTCTGGAAGGGCTGACACGGGCAGCCGGGCACTCTGGAAGGGCTGACACGGGCAGCCGGGCACTCTGGAAGGGCTGGACACGGGCAGCCGGGCACTCTGGAAGGGCTGGACACGGGCAGCCGGGCACTCTGGAAGGGCTGGACACGGGCACCCGGGCACTCTGGAAGGGCTGGACACGGGCACCCGGGCACTCTGGAAGGGCTGGACACGGGCACCCGGGCACTCTGGAAGGGCTGGACACGGGCACCCGGGCACTCTGGAAGGGCTGGACACGGGCACCCGGGCACTCTGGAAGGGCTGGACACGGGCACCCGGGCACTCCTGATAGGCTGGACACGGGCACCTGGGCACTCCTGATAGGCTGGACACGGGCAGCCGGGCACTCCTGATAGGCTGGACACGGGCATCCCTGATGGGCTTACGCTATACAAAAAGAAGGTTTTGTTTGTAGTTCTACTATAAGTGGCTTTTTTCACTTCCTTTTATCAGGAGAGCTTTATTTGCTTTAACCTTAAACAATAACAAAGGGAAACAAATACAATCCCATTTTAAGTGGGCTCCAGCAACAATTGACCCACACCCGCCATGTGACCACCCAAGCTCCCCATGCAAGGTCAATCAACCGCAAATAGAAGGAGCTCCGACAACAAATAGAAGGAGCTCCGAGAACTTTCACCAATGCAAAGCTGCCCCCAAGCTGTAGCGCACTTCAGCAGCAGGCTTCCTTTACCCTGACACCTAGAGAGGAAGGCACAATAAACCACACACAAGTAATCCCAATAGTAAGGATAACCAAAATGCACCACTGTGCCCCCCTTACCTGGGCCTGGCTAGTGCATGAGATTAGGCACCTGCTTCTGCTGTAGCAGCCAACAGTTTCTGCTTTTCACGCAACCGGGGCCCTCTGGAAGGGCTTGGAGACACGCAACCGGGGGCCCTCTGGAAGGGCTTGGAGACACGCAACGGGGGCCCTCTGGAAGGGCTTGGAGACACGCAACGGGGGCCCTCTGGAAGGGCTTGGAGACACGCAACGGGGGCCCTCTGGAAGGGCTTGGAGACACGCAACCGGGGCCCTCTGGAAGGGCTTGGAGACACGCAACCGGGGCCCTCTGGAAGGGCTTGGAGACACGCAACCGGGGCCCTCTGGAAGGGCTTGGAGACACGCAACCGGGGCCCTCTGGAAGGGCTTGGAGACACGCAACCGGGGCCCTCTGGAAGGGCTTGGAGACACGCAACCGGGGCCCTCTGGAAGGGCTTGGAGACACGCAACCGGGGCCCTCTGGAAGGGCTTGGAGACACGCAACCGGGGCCCTCTGGAAGGGCTTGGAGACACGCAACCGGGGCCCTCTGGAAGGGCTTGGAGACACGCAACCGGGGCCCTCTGGAAGGGCTTGGAGACACGCAACCGGGGCCCTCTGGAAGGGCTTGGAGACACGCAACCGGGGCCCTCTGGAAGGGCTTGGAGACACGCAACCGGGGCCCTCTGGAAGGGCTTGGAGACACGCAACCGGGGCCCTCTGGAAGGGCTTGGAGACACGCAACCGGGGCCCTCTGGAAGGGCTTGGAGACACGCAACCGGGGCCCTCTGGAAGGGCTTGGAGACACGCAACCGGGGCCCTCTGGAAGGGCTTGGAGACACGCAACCGGGGCCCTCTGGAAGGGCTTGGAGACACGCAACCGGGGCCCTCTGGAAGGGCTTGGAGACACGCAACCGGGGCCCTCTGGAAGGGCTTGGAGACACGCAACCGGGGCCCTCTGGAAGGGCTTGGAGACACGCAACCGGGGCCCTCTGGAAGGGCTTGGAGACACGCAACCAGGGCCCTCTGGAAGGGCTTGGAGACACGCAACCGGGGCCCTCTGGAAGGGCTTGGAGACACGCAACCGGGGCCCTCTGGAAGGGCTTGGAGACACGCAACCGGGGCCCTCTGGAAGGGCTTGGAGACACGCAACCGGGGCCCTCTGGAAGGGCTTGGAGACACGCAACCGGGGCCCTCTGGAAGGGCTTGGAGACACGCAACCGGGGCCCTCTGGAAGGGCTTGGAGACACGCAACCGGGGCCCTCTGGAAGGGCTTGGAGACACGCAACCGGGGCCCTCTGGAAGGGCTTGGAGACACGCAACCGGGGGCCCTCTGGAAGGGCTTGGAGACAGGCACTCGTGCCCTATGGCGGGCTTGGAGACAGGCACTCGGGCCCTCTGGCGGGCTTGGAGACAGGTGGTATCATTGAAAGTAAAAAAATCCTAAAGTTTGGGTTGTCCCCATAAAAGAAATAAACGGGAAATATTACAGTAGGGACACTAGTTCTGGTGACCTGGCAGTCCCCAGGGAAACCCCTCAATCTGCAGGGATTTCTTCTCACTAAGTTTGGCTACGGGACAGGAAGTTTAGGAAAATCTTGGCAAATGGACAGATGGCAAATAAATATCTGACTGAGGTTATAAACCCCCCCTTACTCTATACATAAAGAAAGTTTTGCTTGTAGTTCTATTTTAATTGGCTTTTTCCAGGAAGAGCACTTCCTTTTATCAGGAGAGTTCTATTTGCTTTAACCTTAATAACAAAGGGAAACAAATACAATCCCATATTAAGTGGGCTCCAGCAAGACAAGAATTGACTCACACCCGCCATGTGACCACCCAAGCTCCCCATGCAAGGTCAAACAACCGCAAATAGAGGAGAGAAGAAGGAGCTCCGAAAACCTTCACCAATGCAGAGCAGCCCCCCAGCTGTAGCACACTTCAGCAGCAGGCTTCCATCACCCCGACACCTAAAGAAGAAAGCACAATAAACCACACACAAAAAATACCAATAGTAAGGACCACTGTACCCCCCTTACCTGGGCCTGGCTAGTGCATGAGATGAGGCACCTGATTCCGCCGCAGCAGTCAGTTTCTGCTTTCTCCATGCTGCACAGTGCAGCGGAATACTGAGAATGTGAAGTGGCCAGGACCCGGCAAGCTTCCACTACCACAGCGGCTTCCCTGCACTGCAGGAATCACCTTGTAAGTCCTGGGGTGCATGAAATGCCCATATAACTCTGAACAGCGTAGAGCACACAGGCACAGACAACCACGCTGGCCACTGCTCCCCTTGGCTGGTGGAGAAAAAAAAAGGCACTGCAACACCCCCATCATCTGACAGGAGGGAGGGTGCAGAGATGGTCAGAAAAAACCCTGGGTAAGGCCACCACTACCACCCCCCCCTCCAGTGAGAGCATAGCCCCCACTACAAAAGTTGCCTGTAGTGCCTCCATAGTGGAGGAAACACCATAACCGAGGGCATGGTGGAAGAGTGGAAGACGTAGAACTTCAAGGCTTGCTGTGGTGTTTCCTGGGAATTTGTGTGCAGCAACTCTCTCTCCAGGTGCAGTACTGATAGACGAATGGGGAAGTGTAAAAGGTTAATGATACCCGATGCTGGATGAAAACAAAGAGCTCAATGCCAATATTTGTTCAATGCTTCTTAAGTCCATGCACACACACCTTCCAGCCATGGTCCATGGATGAACTGCAGAAACCTATTAAAGAGCTGAATGGAAGAAGAGACAACATGAACCAGAAGCTTGAATCCGATAGACCCCCAGCTTTTTAAGAGCATTATTTAAGGCAGTGGTGGTCAACCTTCTTGACACAGGGGGCTTCAAGTGCACACCCACACCACAGGCAACCGGGCACTCTGGAAGGGCATGGAAACGGGCAGCTGGGCAGTCTGGAAGGGCTGACACGGGCAGCCGGGCAGTCTGGAAGGGCTGACACGGGCAGCCGGGCAGTCTGGAAGGGCTGACACGGGCAGCCGGGCAGTCTGGAAGGGCTGACACGGGCAGCCGGGCACTCTGGAAGGGCTGACACGGGCAGCCGGGCACTCTGGAAGGGCTGGACACGGGCAGCCGGGCACTCTGGAAGGGCTGGACACGGGCAGCCGGGCACTCTGGAAGGGCTGGACACGGGCAGCCGGGCACTCTGGAAGGGCTGGACACGGGCAGCCGGGCACTCTGGAAGGGCTGGACACGGGCAGCCGGGCACTCTGGAAGGGCTGGACACGGGCAGCCGGGCACTCTGGAAGGGCTGGACACGGGCAGCCGGGCACTCTGGAAGGGCTGGACACGGGCAGCCGGGCACTCTGGAAGGGCTGGACACGGGCAGCCGGGCACTCTGGAAGGGCTGGACACGGGCAGCCGGGCACTCTGGAAGGGCTGGACACGGGCAGCCGGGCACTCTGGAAGGGCTGGACACGGGCAGCCGGGCACTCTGGAAGGGCTGGACACGGGCAGCCGGGCACTCTGGAAGGGCTGGACACGGGCAGCCGGGCACTCTGGAAGGGCTGGACACGGGCAGCCGGGCACTCTGGAAGGGCTGGACACGGGCAGCCGGGCACTCTGGAAGGGCTGGACACGGGCAGCCGGGCACTCTGGAAGGGCTGGACACGGGCAGCCGGGCACTCTGGAAGGGCTGGACACGGGCAGCCGGGCACTCTGGAAGGGCTGGACACGGGCAGCCGGGCACTCTGGAAGGGCTGGACGCGGGCAGCCGGGCACTCTGGAAGGGCTGGACGCGGGCAGCCGGGCACTCTGGAAGGGCTGGACGCGGGCAGCCGGGCACTCTGGAAGGGCTGGACGCGGGCAGCCGGGCACTCTGGAAGGGCTGGACGCGGGCAGCCGGGCACTCTGGAAGGGCTGGACGCGGGCAGCCGGGCACTCTGGAAGGGCTGGACGCGGGCAGCCGGGCACTCTGGAAGGGCTGGACGCGGGCAGCCGGGCACTCTGGAAGGGCTGGACGCGGGCAGCCGGGCACTCTGGAAGGGCTGGACGCGGGCAGCCGGGCACTCTGGAAGGGCTGGACGCGGGCAGCCGGGCACTCTGGAAGGGCTGGACGCGGGCAGCCGGGCACTCTGGAAGGGCTGGACGCGGGCAGCCGGGCACTCTGGAAGGGCTGGACGCGGGCAGCCGGGCACTCTGGAAGGGCTGGACGCGGGCAGCCGGGCACTCTGGAAGGGCTGGACGCGGGCAGCCGGGCACTCTGGAAGGGCTGGACGCGGGCAGCCGGGCACTCTGGAAGGGCTGGACGCGGGCAGCCGGGCACTCTGGAAGGGCTGGACGCGGGCAGCCGGGCACTCTGGAAGGGCTGGACGCGGGCAGCCGGGCACTCTGGAAGGGCTGGACGCGGGCAGCCGGGCACTCTGGAAGGGCTGGACGCGGGCAGCCGGGCACTCTGGAAGGGCTGGACGCGGGCAGCCGGGCACTCTGGAAGGGCTGGACGCGGGCAGCCGGGCACTCTGGAAGGGCTGGACGCGGGCAGCCGGGCACTCTGGAAGGGCTGGACGCGGGCAGCCGGGCACTCTGGAAGGGCTGGACGCGGGCAGCCGGGCACTCTGGAAGGGCTGGACGCGGGCAGCCGGGCACTCTGGAAGGGCTGGACGCGGGCAGCCGGGCACTCTGGAAGGGCTGGACGCGGGCAGCCGGGCACTCTGGAAGGGCTGGACGCGGGCAGCCGGGCACTCTGGAAGGGCTGGACGCGGGCAGCCGGGCACTCTGGAAGGGCTGGACGCGGGCAGCCGGGCACTCTGGAAGGGCTGGACGCGGGCAGCCGGGCACTCTGGAAGGGCTGGACGCGGGCAGCCGGGCACTCTGGAAGGGCTGGACGCGGGCAGCCGGGCACTCTGGAAGGGCTGGACGCGGGCAGCCGGGCACTCTGGAAGGGCTGGACGCGGGCAGCCGGGCACTCTGGAAGGGCTGGACGCGGGCAGCCGGGCACTCTGGAAGGGCTGGACGCGGGCAGCCGGGCACTCTGGAAGGGCTGGACGCGGGCAGCCGGGCACTCTGGAAGGGCTGGACGCGGGCAGCCGGGCACTCTGGAAGGGCTGGACGCGGGCAGCCGGGCACTCTGGAAGGGCTGGACGCGGGCAGCCGGGCACTCTGGAAGGGCTGGACGCGGGCAGCCGGGCACTCTGGAAGGGCTGGACGCGGGCAGCCGGGCACTCTGGAAGGGCTGGACGCGGGCAGCCGGGCACTCTGGAAGGGCTGGACGCGGGCAGCCGGGCACTCTGGAAGGGCTGGACGCGGGCAGCCGGGCACTCTGGAAGGGCTGGACGCGGGCAGCCGGGCACTCTGGAAGGGCTGGACGCGGGCAGCCGGGCACTCTGGAAGGGCTGGACGCGGGCAGCCGGGCACTCTGGAAGGGCTGGACGCGGGCAGCCGGGCACTCTGGAAGGGCTGGACGCGGGCAGCCGGGCACTCTGGAAGGGCTGGACGCGGGCAGCCGGGCACTCTGGAAGGGCTGGACGCGGGCAGCCGGGCACTCTGGAAGGGCTGGACGCGGGCAGCCGGGCACTCTGGAAGGGCTGGACGCGGGCAGCCGGGCACTCTGGAAGGGCTGGACGCGGGCAGCCGGGCACTCTGGAAGGGCTGGACGCGGGCAGCCGGGCACTCTGGAAGGGCTGGACGCGGGCAGCCGGGCACTCTGGAAGGGCTGGACGCGGGCAGCCGGGCACTCTGGAAGGGCTGGACACGGGCAGCCGGGCACTCTGGAAGGGCTGGACACGGGCAGCCGGGCACTCTGGAAGGGCTGGACACGGGCAGCCGGGCACTCTGGAAGGGCTGGACACGGGCAGCCGGGCACTCTGGAAGGGCTGGACACGGGCAGCCGGGCACTCTGGAAGGGCTGGACACGGGCAGCCGGGCACTCTGGAAGGGCTGGACACGGGCAGCCGGGCACTCTGGAAGGGCTGGACACGGGCAGCCGGGCACTCTGGAAGGGCTGGACACGGGCAGCCGGGCACTCTGGAAGGGCTGGACACGGGCAGCCGGGCACTCTGGAAGGGCTGGACACGGGCAGCCGGGCACTCTGGAAGGGCTGGACACGGGCAGCCGGGCACTCTGGAAGGGCTGGACACGGGCAGCCGGGCACTCTGGAAGGGCTGGACACGGGCAGCCGGGCACTCTGGAAGGGCTGGACACGGGCAGCCGGGCACTCTGGAAGGGCTGGACACGGGCAGCCGGGCACTCTGGAAGGGCTGGACACGGGCAGCCGGGCACTCTGGAAGGGCTGGACACGGGCAGCCGGGCACTCTGGAAGGGCTGGACACGGGCAGCCGGGCACTCTGGAAGGGCTGGACACGGGCAGCCGGGCACTCTGGAAGGGCTGGACACGGGCAGCCGGGCACTCTGGAAGGGCTGGACACGGGCAGCCGGGCACTCTGGAAGGGCTGGACACGGGCAGCCGGGCACTCTGGAAGGGCTGGACACGGGCAGCCGGGCACTCTGGAAGGGCTGGACACGGGCAGCCGGGCACTCTGGAAGGGCTGGACACGGGCAGCCGGGCACTCTGGAAGGGCTGGACACGGGCAGCCGGGCACTCTGGAAGGGCTGGACACGGGCAGCCGGGCACTCTGGAAGGGCTGGACACGGGCAGCCGGGCACTCTGGAAGGGCTGGACACGGGCAGCCGGGCACTCTGGAAGGGCTGGACACGGGCAGCCGGGCACTCTGGAAGGGCTGGACACGGGCAGCCGGGCACTCTGGAAGGGCTGGACACGGGCAGCCGGGCACTCTGGAAGGGCTGGACACGGGCAGCCGGGCACTCTGGAAGGGCTGGACACGGGCAGCCGGGCACTCTGGAAGGGCTGGACACGGGCAGCCGGGCACTCTGGAAGGGCTGGACACGGGCAGCCGGGCACTCTGGAAGGGCTGGACACGGGCAGCCGGGCACTCTGGAAGGGCTGGACACGGGCAGCCGGGCACTCTGGAAGGGCTGGACACGGGCAGCCGGGCACTCTGGAAGGGCTGGACACGGGCAGCCGGGCACTCTGGAAGGGCTGGACACGGGCAGCCGGGCACTCTGGAAGGGCTGGACACGGGCAGCCGGGCACTCTGGAAGGGCTGGACACGGGCAGCCGGGCACTCTGGAAGGGCTGGACACGGGCAGCCGGGCACTCTGGAAGGGCTGGACACGGGCAGCCGGGCACTCTGGAAGGGCTGGACACGGGCAGCCGGGCACTCTGGAAGGGCTGGACACGGGCAGCCGGGCACTCTGGAAGGGCTGGACACGGGCAGCCGGGCACTCTGGAAGGGCTGGACACGGGCAGCCGGGCACTCTGGAAGGGCTGGACACGGGCAGCCGGGCACTCTGGAAGGGCTGGACACGGGCAGCCGGGCACTCTGGAAGGGCTGGACACGGGCAGCCGGGCACTCTGGAAGGGCTGGACACGGGCAGCCGGGCACTCTGGAAGGGCTGGACACGGGCAGCCGGGCACTCTGGAAGGGCTGGACACGGGCAGCCGGGCACTCTGGAAGGGCTGGACACGGGCAGCCGGGCACTCTGGAAGGGCTGGACACGGGCAGCCGGGCACTCTGGAAGGGCTGGACACGGGCAGCCGGGCACTCCTGATAGGCTGGACACGGGCAGCCGGGCACTCCTGATAGGCTGGACACGGGCAGCCGGGCACTCCTGATAGGCTGGACACGGGCAGCCGGGCACTCCTGATAGGCTGGACACGGGCAGCCGGGCACTCCTGATAGGCTGGACACGGGCAGCCGGGCACTCCTGATAGGCTGGACACGGGCAGCCGGGCACTCCTGATAGGCTGGACACGGGCAGCCGGGCACTCCTGATAGGCTGGACACGGGCAGCCGGGCACTCCTGATAGGCTGGACACGGGCAGCCGGGCACTCCTGATAGGCTGGACACGGGCAGCCGGGCACTCCTGATAGGCTGGACACGGGCAGCCGGGCACTCCTGATAGGCTGGACACGGGCAGCCGGGCACTCCTGATAGGCTGGACACGGGCAGCCGGGCACTCCTGATAGGCTGGACACGGGCAGCCGGGCACTCCTGATAGGCTGGACACGGGCAGCCGGGCACTCCTGATAGGCTGGACACGGGCAGCCGGGCACTCCTGATAGGCTGGACACGGGCAGCCGGGCACTCCTGATAGGCTGGACACGGGCAGCCGGGCACTCCTGATAGGCTGGACACGGGCAGCCGGGCACTCCTGATAGGCTGGACACGGGCAGCCGGGCACTCCTGATAGGCTGGACACGGGCAGCCGGGCACTCCTGATAGGCTGGACACGGGCAGCCGGGCACTCCTGATAGGCTGGACACGGGCACCCCTGATGGGCTTACGCTATACAAAAAGAAGGTTTTGCTTGTAGTTCTACTATAAATGGCTTTTTTCACTTCCTTTTACCAGGAGAGCTTTATTTGCTTTAACCTTAAACAATAACAAAGGGAAACAAATACAATCCCATTTTAAGTGGGCTCCAGCAACAATTGACCCACACCCACCATGTGACCACCCAAGCTCCCCATGCAAGGTCAATCAACCGCAAATAGAAGGAGCTCCGACCGCAAATAGAAGGAGCTCCGAGAACTTTCACCAATGCAAAGCTGCCCCCAAGCTGTAGCGCACTTCAGCAGCAGGCTTCCTTTACCCTGACACCTAGAGAGGAAGGCACAATAAACCACACACAAGTAATCCCAATAGTAAAGATAACCAAAATGCACCACTGTGCCCCCCTTACCTGGGCCTGGCTAGTGCATGAGATTAGGCACCTGCTTCTGCTGTAGCAACCAACAGTTTCTGCTTTCTCCATGTTGCACAGTGCAGCAGAATTCTGAGAATCCGGAGTGGCCAGGACCCGCAGATCACATGTGACAAGCCTCCACCACTGCAGCGGCTTCCCTGCACTGCAGGAACCACCTTGCAAGTCCTGGGCTGCATGACACAAGCCCATATAACTCCTAACAGCATCGGGCACACAGGCACAGACAACCCTGCTGGCCACTGCTCCCCTGGGCTGGAGGAGGAAAAAAAAGGCACTGCAACACCCCCATCATCCGACAGGAGGGAGGGTGCAGGGATGGTCAGAAGGCCCTCTGGAAGGGCTTGGAGACAGGCAACCGGGGGCCTTCTGGAAGGGCTTGGAGACAGGCAACCGGGGCCCTCTGGAAGGGCTTGGAGACACGCAACCGGGGCCCTCTGGAAGGGCTTGGAGACACGCAACCGGGGCCCTCTGGAAGGGCTTGGATACAGGCAACCGGGGGCCCTCTGGAAGGGCTTGGAGACACGCAACCGGGGCCCTCTGGAAGGGCTTGGAGACACGCAACCGGGGCCCTCTGGAAGGGCTTGGAGACACGCAACCGGGGCCCTCTGGAAGGGCTTGGAGACACGCAACCGGGGCCCTCTGGAAGGGCTTGGAGACACGCAACCGGGGGCCTCTGGAAGGGCTTGGAGACACGCAACCGGGGGCCCTCTGGAAGGGCTTGGAGACACGCAACCGGGGGCCCTCTGGAAGGGCTTGGAGACACGCAACCGGGGGCCCTCTGGAAGGGCTTGGAGACACGCAACCGGGGGCCCTCTGGAAGGGCTTGGAGACACGCAACCGGGGGCCCTCTCGAAGGGCTTGGAGACACGCAACCGGGGGCCCTCTCGAAGGGCTTGGAGACACGCAACCGGGGGCCCTCTCGAAGGGCTTGGAGACACGCAACCGGGGGCCCTCTCGAAGGGCTTGGAGACACGCAACCGGGGGCCCTCTCGAAGGGCTTGGAGACACGCAACTGGGGCCCTCTCGAAGGGCTTGGAGACACGCAACCGGGGCCCTCTCGAAGGGCTTGGAGACACGCAACCGGGGCCCTCTCGAAGGGCTTGGAGACACGCAACCGGGGCCCTCTCGAAGGGCTTGGAGACACGCAACCGGGGCCCTCTCGAAGGGCTTGGAGACACGCAACCGGGGCCCTCTCGAAGAGCTTGGAGACACGCAACCAGGGCCCTCTCGAAGGGCTTGGAGACACGCAACCGGGGCCCTCTCGAAGGGCTTGGAGACACGCAACCGGGGCCCTCTCGAAGGGCTTGGAGACACGCAACCGGGGCCCTCTCGAAGGGCTTGGAGACACGCAACCGGGGCCCTCTCGAAGGGCTTGGAGACACGCAACCGGGGCCCTCTGGAAGGGCTTGGAGACAGGCACCCGCGCACTTCTGATGGGCTGGAGACAGGCACCCGCGTACTTCTGATGGGCTGGAGACAGGTACTCAGGCACTTCTGATGAGCAGAAGACAGGTGGGATCATGGGAATTAAAAATATACCAAAGTTTTGGTTGTCCCTATGAAAGAAATAGAGGAAATATTACAATGGGGACACTAGTTCTGGTGACCTGGCGGTCCCCATGGAAAACCCTTAATCTGCAGGGATTTCTTTTCAGTTCCTGTTCAGCTATGGGACAGGAAATGAAGGAAAATCTCGGCAATGGGACAGATTGCAAAAAAATATCTGAGATTATAACTCCCCCCCCCCCCCCTTCTCTATACAAAAAGAAGGTTTTGCTTGTAGTTCTACTTTAAGTGGCTTTTTTCTTTACTTCACTTTTTTTATCAGGAGAGCTTTATTTGCTTTAACCTTAAACAATAACAAAGGGAAACAAATACAATCCCATTTTAAGTGGGCTCCAGCAAGAATTGACCCACCCCCGCCATGTGACCACCCAAGCTCCCCATGCAAGGTCAAACAACCGCAAATAGAGGAGAGAGGAAGGAGCTCCGAAAACCTTCACCAATGCAGAGCAGCACCCCAGCTTTAGCGCAGTTCAGCAGCAGACTTCCATCACCCTTTACTTATATCTCATGATCCTCCTAGATTTTCTTGTAGCTAAAAAACACCACAGGTTACATATTCTAACTACTAAATAGTATGCTTACCAATTTACCAAACTAACCCAAACAGCAAAGTCTTGCCAGAGCCCAACCATACTGATCATTCAGATGATCCGCAACAAGATTTAGATAGATTTAGATAGCTCCAGGCTGGGCATAAATCAGCAGCGAAGGGGAATTACTGGCATTGTATACAAACTACGCTAGAGAGGGTTTGATTACGCAACATATCATTTGCATTGCACATGAACGAAACACGGCTCTAGTAAAGCAGCCAATAACTATATGCATTGCCTATGAACTCTGCCTTGTTGGGACCACAAAGAGCATATGCGCAAGGGGAAATCATTTGCAATGCATTCTACACTGCTCCAGGGTGGGCATATAAATGAGCAGCAAAGGGGAATTAATGGCACTGTATTCGAACAATGCTCAACTGGACTTCAATACACATCATTTGCATTTCATCCCATCACTCCAGCACAGGAACCAGGCACTATGGGGGTAGCATACGAATGCTGTTCTGTTGGGACAACAAAGAGCCTGCAATCAATGGGAAATTATTTGCAACCGCGTACTATGCTGCTCCAAGGTGGGCATTAATGAGCAGCAATTAGGGAATTAACAGCCTTTTATACAAAGCTACATTGGGCTTTGGGAGAGGGCTATTTCCATTGTAAGCCATAATCAAACATCTAGAGTGATTGTTAGGATGCACTAGGAGCAGTTGGAGAGAAAACTGAATCTGATCTAGCCCTGACCTTCTCTTCCCCCAATCCAGCAAGGACTTTGATAGCCCCAGTCCCTCAACCCTCTACTACAGAACAGCCAAGCAACCAGTCCAGGTACCCAATTACAGCTCACAATAGAAATTTGGCAACAATTCTTGCAACAGCTAATCCTTTACTTCCAGAGAGCGGGGGCTCCCTGTACACTTTCGCAAGAGGGATCTCAGTGTGGGGATATTTAGCAAGCTATAGAATATAGTGGTGAAATATGTAGTAAAGCTTTGGGTCCACAAAACTGAGTGGCTAAAGCCAAGCAATGCGTTATGATGAAAGCTCATAACTCAGTTGATCGCCTTCCTTACTCAGCATAACAAAACACTAAGTACGTTAATTTTTGGGTCCACAAAATTGAGTGGCTAAACCCAACCAATGAGTTATGATGAAAGCTCATAACTCAGTTGCTTTTCTTCCTTAGCATTGCAAAACTTATTACATTCATTTTTCGGTCCACAAAATTGAGTGGCTAACTCAAGCCATGAGTTACATTGGTACCCACCATCCGTTAATGCTGCAGGAGCAGAAAAGGGATTTCATCTTGCTTGGAGTGTTCATGGCTTCCAATTTTGCTTGGAGTGTTCATGGCTTCCCACCTTGCTGATCATTGCTTCCAACTATTAATGGAAAAGATAAAATTTACAATGGCATCATGCCTATGTTTTCAAAGATAATGAAATAGGAGATTTTAGTTAAAAACACACACAATATAAACCATGTCATGAGAAAGACTTTCACCGTGAACTAAAATGCTTGCTGCATGGTTGTTATGGTTAAATCTGGCTTCACTGTGTTCCAGGTCGCCTTCAGGAATCTTCCCTGCTGTGGCATTGTATTCTGACAGCGGGGAGACTCCTCTGCTGTTTAACCACTTGCCGACCGCCGCAAGCACATATACTGAGGCGGTCAGCCCCGGCCAGGCAAAGTGACGTACCGGTACGTCACTAGCCTTCGCCGCTCTAGCGCCTGCGGTCCCGCCGATGATTTGATTGGGTTCAGAACCGATCAGTCATCAGGTCCAGGCCAATCATTTTTGGCCTGGACCTGTTGATCAGTCCTGCCCAATCAAATGACACTCAAAGCCTGTGAAATGTAAACACAGGCTTAGAGAAGAGGTGCCCTCCCCTCCCATCGTCCTTTTTGGATCCAGCGTGAGAGGAGAGCACATCTGAGTAACTGCACAAGCACACCCACACACAGGTAGATAGGCACATTTAACCCCCGATCGCCCCCCCCCCCAATTAACCCCTACAGCCCCTGACACAACACACTGTATACAGCATATAGCATTTTCCTATATACCTGTATAAGTGTGATTTGTGGTCAGGTGTAGCGCTTGCGACCCCCCCCTTTTCCACTTAAATTACCCCCCAATAAAGATTTAACCCCCTGATCCCCCCCTGATCACCTCCAGTTAACCCCTACCCCGCTGTCACATTCAACACTAATACAAACGTAATATACAGTGTTTTTGTATTAGTGTGATTGTGATCAGAATTAGCGCAGGCGACTAAGTTTCTGTCCCAAGAAGGTTTAGGGTCCCCGCCACCCCCCAATAAAGATTAAACCCTCTGATCCCCCCTACACCACCTGCCACACACACTGTATACAGTATATAGCATTTTCTATATACCCGTATAAGTGTGACTTGTGACCAGGTTTAGCGCTTGCCACTGTTTCTTTTATCTGTAGGATACCCGCCAGCTCCTCCCAATAAAGATTTAACCCCCTGATCCCCCCGATCACATCCAGTTAACCCCTTCCCCCCTGTCACATTGCACACTAATACACACATAATATACTGTTTTTACTGTATTTTGTATTAGTGCGCTTGTGACTTGAGTTTGTGCTAGCGAGTTAGTTTCTATCCCAAAGGAGATTTAGGGTCCCCGAAGACCCCTGGCGCATAGTTAGAAATAACCCCTTGATTACCACACACATACGCACACATACACTTCCATTACTAGTATAGTGTTTGAACAGATCAATATCTGATCTGATCAGAACTATACTAGCGTTCCCAAAACGCGGTGTTTGCACGGTCAGCACTGATTCCTGCCAGTGCCTGCGTTTAACCCTTTCACCCAGGCAAGTGTAGTAATCAATAGATTACTGTCACTTACAAAAAAACAACACACAAAACTGCTGTGTTAAGAGTCAGGCCTGATCCCTGCTAGCATTAGCAGTTTTTTTGGTAGCGCTTGAAATAGTCCTTGACAACCAGGTGCTTTTATTACCTGTGAGTCGCACCACTGTACCGGTAAATTTAGTTACCAAAATGGCCAAACGTTGGTACAGTGGTGAAGAGGTATATAATATACTGTCCGTGTCAGATGATAGCGATGGGGAAGCTACACTGGCAGAATCAGGGTCAGTATATGAACCAGATGACGGCAGCGGCTCCCTGACAGATAGCTCCGACGACAGATGGGTCCCTGTTAGACCTAGGCTTACCGGACCCCATTCTGGAGTTGTTGAGATGCAGGAATCACAGGGTGCTCGTATGGAGCAGAGTGTGGTTACTAGTGCCGCTCATCCTTTTGGTGACCTGGCAAGCGCCAGCGGCCTAGTACACCCTGGACCTAGTACAACCAGCACTGCAGTATCACCTGGTGACGTGGCGAGTCCCCTAAGTGCAGTTGAAGTTCGTGCGGTGGCTAGCACAAGTAGTGGCCCGCAGCCACCGCGTATTTGTAGACAGGCCCGTAGAGCCCATAGTGCCCTCCCTGATGCGCTGGCATATCCCAATTGGCAACCCACTGATTCTACAGCGCCAGTACTTCCCCCATTCACTGCCCAACCTGGAATCCACGTGGAGACAGCTGGTTTTACGCCCCTGAACTTTTTTTGAGCTGTTCTTCACAGAAGATCTTTACAAATCTATTGTGGATCAATCAAATTTATATGCATGACGATTCATCGCCGCCAACCCAAATTCGCCCCTTGCCAGACCATTTGGCTGGAAACCTAACGGTTTCCGATTTTAAAATATTTCTGGGCCTTTCCCTCCACATGGGCATTACCAAACAAGAGTGAAGTGTGGCTATATTGGTCCACTAGCCCAGTTCACCATATGCGACAATGAACTCTGTCGTCCTCGGGGAGACCCTGAATATGATCGGCTCCACAAAATTCGGCCCCTCAGACCACTTCAATCAGCGGTTTGCAGCCTTGTTCACCCCTGAACAAGTTGTCTGCTTTGACGAGTCCCTGATTAAATTTACTGGCCGCCTTGTTATGAAACAGTACCTCCCCAGCAAGCGTGCCAAGTACGGGGTCAAGCTGTATAAATTGTGTGACAGGGCCACAGGTTATACAGTTAGTTTCCGGGTCTATGAGGGAAAAGATAGCTGTGTGGAGCCCCCCAACTGCCCAGACTACATAGGGAGCAGCGGCAAGATTGTTTGGGACTTGGTGTCACCCTTATCCGGAAAGGGGTACCATTTGTACGTGGACAACTTTTACACAAGCGTGCCACTATTTAGTCATCTTTCTGAATTACAAATTGGCGCATGTGGCACCGTGCAACCTAATCGCCGGGGCTTCCCCCAACGGCTTGTAAATTCCCGTCTTAGTCGGGGGGCAAGAGCCTGCTTGAAAACGGACAAATTGCTTGCGGTGAAGCGGAAGGATACACGGGATGTTTATGTTCTGTCCTCCCTTCACGCAGACACGACGATCCAAATCCCTAGGCAACTAGCGTTATGGAGAAACCCCTCTGTGTCCACGAATATAACCTTAATATGGGAGGGGTGGACCTTAACGACCAGCTTTTGGCGCCGTATTTAGTTGCCCGTAAAGCCAGACACTGGTACAAAAAAGTGTCAGTTTACCTTTTCCAATTGGCTATGCTGGACGCCTTTGTCCTATACAGGGCGTCAGGAAGAACTGGATCCTTCCGGGAATTCCAGGAAGCGATCATCCTTACCTACCTGTACCCAGGAGGCATGCCTGCCCAACTTCCCCTTCCAGATGCAGTGAGCCGGCTGCATGAGAGACATTTTCCTTATGTCCTCCCGAGTACCCCTACCCAAAGACAACCCCAAAGACGATGTCGTATCTGTAGCAGGCGCGGATGTAGGCGTGACACCCGTTATTGTCCCAAATGTCCTGGCCAACCTGGTCTCTGCATCGGGGAATGTTTCGAGTGCTACCATACACTAGTGGAGTATTAGTGTAGGGTACAGCACGACACAGTGTAGGGCACACAAACACAGGGTCTCGAAAGATGTTGGATGTCCAACGACATTTTGAGAGACCCAAGCTTAAAGATCGCAGTCCCAAATCAAGGAACAACAGTTAGAAAGAAAAATAAAAGGATCCAAAAACTGTTGTTGTGTCAGTCATTTTATATGTTCTTCTACTCTTCCTACTGTACTTTTAATGCACTTTGTTTTTTCATTCTTTTGTGACCTGTTTCTCTTGCAGGTACTCATCGGCTGCCACGATATTGATTTTATATATTCTGACACAAACAGCGTTTGCATTCAGCATATATGGATACCTTTGCTGGCAGCAGCTGTGGTGATTTTCTGATTTCAGCACTGCAGTTAAAATCCTATTTTGGTAACGTGGATAGTGTCGTGTATACCCATCATTAAATTCAGTGGGTGGTTGTTTGGGCGGTTAATGATGAGTAATACTAAGCATTATTCCTGTGCTGATTTCTGATAGGTTCTCTTTTTTTCATTCAGCCCACAGGCTGCATGAAAAAAAAAAAACCTATATGCCAAACAAGGACCAGCAATGTACTGGTACGTTGCTGGACTTTGAGTGGTTATACCAGGATGATGCCTGCAGATTTAGGCATCATCTTGGTATCGTTTTTTACAGCCAGCGGTCGGCTCGCATGTAAAAGCAATCCTAGCAGGTAATTGGCCGCTAGACTGCTTTTACATGCAGTGGGAGGGGACCCCCACCGCCGCCTTCCGCAGCCTTCCGCAGCCTTCCGTGGTTTTTCACGGGCTCTCCTGTCCCACCGGTTAACCCGAGAGTGCAGCTGGTGGTTCAATTATCTAACCATAGATTTAATTGGAGATGAGAATGGCTCCAATCATCTCTATGGCCTAAGATACCGGAAGCTACGAGCATTTCATGACTTCTGTTTCACCAGAAATAAACAGGGCCATTGGGAAATTGGGAAAGTATTTTATCACACCAATTTTGGTGTGGTCAGATGCGTTAAGGTCAGAGGAGAGATCTAGAGTCTTATGGCACTTTTCCACTGCAAGTACCGGCTCGGCTCTACTCGGCCCTGCTTGGCCCGGTTTGCTTTTCCACTGCTGGTACCGCATGGTATAGTGTCGGAACGGTTCGGTACGGTACGGTATAGGTTTGCTTTTCCACTAAAGTAGTACTAAAGTTAAGTGGGTGGGATAACAACGGGGTGGGTGGGATTCTCTGACCAATCAGTGGCTAGTAGTGACTGCATGCAAAGGATTGTGGGATATGGTACCTGGAACCACAAACTGTTTTTTCAGAGCCGTACCGTACAGTTCGGTTCCATCCAGTGGAAAAGCAAACCTATACCGTACCGTACCAAACCGTTCCGACCCTATACCATGCGGTACCAACAGTGGAAAAGCACAAAAGCGCGCCGAACCGGTAAGGTTCCATGCAGTGGAAAAGCGCCATAAAAGACCCCAATTTTTTTTTAAAAAAAAAAGAGTACCTGAACTGAAATAACAAAAATGATGTAAAAAAAAAAAAATGAAAGGAAAGGTGTCAAAATAACATAAAAAAAAAAAAAAAAAATCAAGCCCCCCCCTGTCCCCCCGTGCATGCACGCAATGGCGCACGCAAGCGTTGGTCTAGTGACAAATGTAAACCGCAATTGCAGCATGCATGTGAGGTATCACCGCAAACGCCAGGTTGAGTGCAGTAATTCTTGCAGTAGACCTCCTCTGTAAGTCTAAAGTGGTAACCTGTAAAGACTTTTAAAGGTTTCTAAAAATGTACGTACTTTGTTGCCGCTGCAGAGGCGTGTGTAATTTTTAAAGCATGTCATGTTTGGTATCTATGTACTTGGCATAAGATCATCTTTTAAATTTTACCAAACAAATTGGAATTATATAGTGTATTTGTGCAACAAATTAAAAAAATGTATTTTTTTTTCGCAGAAATTGCGTTTGGAAAATCTGTGCGCAAATACCGTGTTACAAAAAATTTTGCAACATCCACCATTTTATTCTATAGGGCCTCTGCTTTAAAGAAATATATAATGTTTGGGGGTTCAAAGTAATTTTCTAGTAAAAAAAAATATATATATTTTTTCATGTAAACAAAAAGTCACAGAAAAGGCTTGGTTTTCAAGTGGTTAGAAGAGTGGGTGATGTGTGGATAAGATTGAGCATAAAATGCCGGGACAGTTCAAACACCCCCCAAATGACCCCTTTTTGAAAAGTAGACACCCAAAGCTATATGCCGAGAGGCATGGTGAGTCCATGGAATATTTTATATTTTGCCACAAGTGTCGGGAAAATTATAATTTCTTTTTTTTGTTGTTTTTACAGAAAGTTGTCACTAAATGATATATTGCTCACACATGCCATGGGTATATGTGAAAAGACACCCCAAAATACATTCTGCTGCTTCTCCTGAGTACAGGGATACCACGTGTGAGACTTTTTGGCAGCCTAGCTGTGTACGCGAACCCCGAAAACCAATCCACATCTTCAGGTTTTCTAATGGCGTAAATTGCTGATTTTACCCCTGACTACCTGTCACAGTTTCAGAGGCCCTGAAATTTCAAGATAGCAATGAAAAATGTACGCCCTTCGAAATTCTGATGGTGGCGACTTGTTTTCGGGCTCCCGTACACAGCTAGGGTCCCAAAAAGTCTCACATATGTGGTATCCATGTACTCAGGAGAAGCAGCAGAATATATTTTGGGGTGTAATTACACATATACCCATGGCATGTGTGAGCAATATATCATTTCAATGACCACTTGGTGTAAAAAAAAATATATATATTTTTTTAGTCATTTTTCAAACACCTGTGACAAAAAAATGAAATATTCAATGAGCTCAACATGCCTCTCAGAACATTCCTTAGGATGTCTACTTTCCAAAAAGTGGTAGTTTGGGGTGGTTTTGTACTGCCCTGCCATTTTAGCACTTCATGAAATAAGATAGGCAGTCAGAAATTAAAGCTGTGTAAATTTCAGTATTTACACCATAGTTTGTAGACGCTATAACTTTTGCGCAAACCAATAAAAATACACTCATTGAATTTTTTTTTGTCAAAGACATCGCTAAATATATTTTGGCCAAAAAAATGACATAAATTGAGTATATTGGATATTTTTTAAAAGACAAAGTTAAAAATGTCATTTTTTTCGCTCTTTTTTTATTGATATCGCAAAAAATAAAAAAACGCAGAGGTGATCAAATACCACCAAAACAAAACTCTGTTTGTGGTAAAATAAAGGATGTAAATTTCGTTTGGGTACGACATTGCATGACCGCACAATTGTCAGTTAAAATTCACAAAGTGCCAAGTTGAAAAAAGGGGTCTGGTCAGGAAGGGGGTAAAATCTTCCGGGGCTTAAGTGGTTAACTATACACATCAGCTCTGCAGCCTACTGCACTGATCGAGCGAGAATAGGACTCCTGTAAACCGCATTGGCCACACATTGATCGAAATTCAGCTGGGCCCTGCTGAACCAGCCACATTTTGATCCATGTATGGCCAGTTTAAGGAAGTTACAAGTCTTTCTGCATACATGTCATGGTTTAAGGCTGGCCATACATGGAACTGTTAAACTGAACAGATTTCCCCATCCACACAAGCGAGGTGTGTTGTGGAAGTTTTATTAATATTTATGTGGACATTTCTTTAGGATGTATTTTTAGTTAAATTGCCATTATGTCTCCCAGTGTCAGTTTACCGGTACCTCGTAACTTTAATCACTATGCGAATATTGCTTTAACTGGCATTGAGGAAAGACCTGTTAGTGGAACTCTTCCATTAGATGGAATTGCACAAAACTTGTAGCCTGATTTATGGCAAGGAGAAATCCATCACACAAATATATATCCGCCATCGAGAGCACCAGTATTCACTGCAGAGATTTGTTTGTGATGTGGAATTCTTATCGTTTTACCAGGATTAATGGCTGGCATCTTTCTATTATATTTGATCCATATGACTGACATAAGACTGCTGCTATTGTCTTTTGCAGATATAATGAAGTCCCATTCACTGGAACAATAGCATGATCAGTATCAAATAGGGTATATATGAACCATATTTGATAGGATCCACTAACAGGATATGATGAGTTCATGCTTGTGAATTAGTTGTGTTTCTTTGTTCACCTGGCAGTTAGTCTCTGCACTCAGTGATGTTCATACATAAACAATGACTCTTCTTTTCTATTGTACTTTGGAATGTATATATGTCTGGGGGCGTGGCCAGCGCGGGACAGTGATGGACGCCTGATCTCCCGCTCCGCAGACAGACGACTCCATCCAGGGCCATCCACAGCGACACAGACAGGATTCCGAGCCTGATTCTCACCCCAGTTGACCGCGGCAACCTGCAGCGATGTCCCACAAGCGAAAGGAGAAAGGGCCGAAGAAACTCACCGCTTGCTTCCCCGCGCCTCGGGGGAAGCAGCGGGTGCACTATACTGACCTGCCGGAGGACGCTGCCTCGGCTGAACCCCTGCTGTCAGGTACTCTCTCCTCCTTCGCATCTGCTCCCTCCAGCCCTTCCTGCACGAGCCCAGCTAAGTCAAAAATGAGGCTAGACAGCGCTGACAAGGCCCCACAGCCTGGGAGCTCCAGTAACCCTCTACTGCCCATCTCCCTGGGGACATCTCCATTTGCGGCCTTTCCCACGGTAGGCCAGCCTATCATGGACACAGCTCTCAAGGAAATGATGTATGCCCTCCATACCTCTCTCCAAGCGAACATTGTGACACTTGATAACAAATTCTCAGCAGAAGTCCACTCCCTAGGGGACAGGGTACACACTGTAGAATACTCCATATCAGAGATTGTGACCACTGTGAATGATTTGGTAGAGGCACATGAAGAACATGTGGATGAGCGACACTGGATCAAAGCAAAAATCGCAGATCTGGAGGATCGCTCCAGAAGAAATAACCTTAAAATCCGTGGCATTCCTGAAACTGCTTCCTGCTGAGCTACACAAATTTGCCACGGACCTTTTCTTAGCTATATTGCCTGGAGCGTCTCCCCTGGAGCTGACGGTTGACCATATTCACAGGGTTCCAAAGCCCCCTTTCCTCCCTCAGCATGTTCCCCGCGACACATTGCTACGTGTGCACTTCTACCAAACTAAGGAATCCATCTTAACCAAAGCTAGATCCCTGGGCACTCTCCCTGACCCCCTACTCAGCTGTGCAAATCTTCACGGACCTCTCTAAGCATACCCTAGATATGCGCAGACAACTTTCCACCATTACCAAAGCAGTGCGCAACCACAACCTGCCGTACAAGTGGAAACACCCTTCCAAGATCTTAGTGGAGCGGAATGGAGAATCATACACAGTCACCACGCTTGAAAGGGGCATATCCCTGTTAAATTCTTGGGGCATCATCCCTGATCCGGTTCCCCCCCGGGAGCGAAAAAATCCCAGAGCAGAGTTCCCCCTCAAATGGCATTCCCTGCCTCAATGCTCCGCAAGGGACACTTGAAGTCTGGACTCGAGCATCCTATTTTTTTTTTTTTATCTTTTTTTACCTCTTCATCATTGGGTCCTGTTCTGAATCCAGCCCATTTGGCTACTGAACTGTTCTTACCCCCATTTGGAAACGGCTACACCAGCCCATGGTTTCCACCCGATTTTATGTTCCCTTGTTGTCTTGATTTGTTTTGCGTTGTCCTCTTTTTTCCCCCTTCTGCAGGTGTAACAGATGTTGTGCTCCCAAGCAACGCTAGGTCTCCTTCCAGGACCTATTGGAATTTCCTTAAGCTCTCCAGATCCGCCAGCACACTCTACAGCCACCCTGGAGCATGCCTAGACTGTCAACAGCTCATCACTCATTCTTTAAGTTTCCAAAAGACTGCTTACGGTTCCGTGAGTAACGACTTATCGCTCGGACACTCACTTATGACAGTTAAAATCTTATCCCTTAACGCCAATGGCCTCAACCCTCTGGCCAAGTGAGCTTCGCTGTGGCGCACTGCCATCAAGCACAAAGCAGATGTAGTTTGTGCCCAAGAGACTCATTTTTTGGATCAGCATGCTCCTACCTGCTCCCATAGAGACTACCCTACAGTATTCACATCCTCCTGTTCCAAGAAGAGGAAGGGTGTCCTATTGGCCGTTCACAAAGATCTGGACTTTGATCTAATGTCGTCAGTAACAGACACCAACGGTAGATACCTCATCATTGTCTGTTCTATTAATGGCTTTACAGTGACTTTAGTTTCTGTTTATGCCCCCAACGTCCATCAAATTCGCTTTCTGAATCGAATTATGAAAAAATTTGTGCAGTTCAAAAGGGTCCCCTAGTGCTATGTGGTGACTTTAACCTACCCCCGGATAGAACCGTGGACATTTCAGCCACCACCAAATGTCATCAATCCCTGCAAGGGTTTATCCATAGAAACTACCTCTACGACATTTGGAGGTGCCACCATCCCTCTGACCGGGAATTCTCCCACCATTCAGTGGTGCATAATACTTATTCACGTATTGATGTTATTTTATCTGATATGTCGATTCTCCAGAGAGCAGTGGACTCAGAGATAGCCCCAATTACTTGGTCTGACTACGCCCCAGTGAGCGTTGTACTTTCACTGTCTTCTAAAACATCTTCGCAAAAACCTTGGAGAGCAAATGCTGGAATTCTTAAGATCCCAGAAAATGTAGATTTTCTTAAACACTCCATTTCTGATTTTTTTAAAGATAACCAGGGGTCGGTATCTGAGTCCGCGACTCTCTGGAATGCCCATAAGGCATTCAGTAGAGGGGTTCTGATCCAACTGCAGCCTAGAACAAACAGAAAACGCTCGCACATTGTAGACAAACTCACCCGAGACATCACCTTTACAGAAGCTCAAAACCAAACTAGCCCCTCCGCAGACCTCAAAATCAAGCTCTTATCACTTAGGCAGGAACTTAGATCACATCTCCTTGACACGAACGAACGCAATCTCCGAAAAATTAAGGCCACTTATTATGCCACCAACAACAAGGCAGGCAAATTATTAGCCACCAGACTTAAAGGGCAATGTCTTAAACACAAAATTAAATATATCATTCACCCCCACACAAACGAGCAGCTCTATGACCCCAGAGACATGGCCAATGCCTTTAGTAGCTACTACGAATCTTTGTACAACCTTAAAGACTCCCAGTCTACGTCGCCTACTCCTGACCACATCAAAAACTTTCTAGACAGCATCTCCCTTCCTACCCTCACTCCCGCACAATCTGCACAACTTAACACCCCCTTCACGGTAGAGGAGGTTTGTGAAGCCATAGCGTCCCTACCAACTGCGAAATCCCCAGGCCCGGATGGCTTGATTAATGACTATTATAAAGCTCCCAAGCAGGGGTCTTCAAACTATGGCCCTCCAGTTGTTCAGGAACTACAATTCCCATCATGCCTAGTCATGTTTGGGCATGTCAGAGTTTTACAATGCCTCATGGGATGTGTAGTTCTGCAACAGCTGGAGGGCCGTAGTTTGAGGATCCCTGCTCTAAAGGATGTCCTAGCTCCCCACCTGTGCATGTTGTTTAACGATGCCACCACATCCTCTTCATTCCCAACGGAAATGCTTGAGGCCACTATCATCACCCTCCCCAAGCCGAGTAAGAACCAATCACTCCGCAAAATTTCCATCCCATCTCCTTACTCAATTCAGACATAAAAATCTATGCCAAAATGGTAGCTAATAGACTAATGCCCATCCTCCCACAGCTTATCCACAAGGACCAATCGGGTTTCACCTTAGGTAGACAATTCGCAGACGCAACCAGACGCCTCATTAACATTATTCACAATGCAAATGCTTCTAGAACGCCTTCTCTGCTCCTGTCACTGGATGCAGATAAGGCATTCGATAGAGTGCACTGGGGGTACCTTCAGGAGGTGCTCCGCAGATTTGGTATAAACGGCAGAATGCATGCGGCTATATTAGCGCTCTATTCTCATCCATCAGCCCGAGTACTTGTTGACGCCTCCCTTTCCTCACCTTTCCATATTACTAATGGGACGCGGCAGGGATGCCCACTCTCCCCCCTGGTCTTTAATATGGCCATAGAACCTCTGGCCCAAAAAATCAGAATGGACCCCGGCATCACGGGCATAATTATCGGCTCTCAGGAGAACCACATCAGCTTGTTCGCTTATGATATCCTGATGGTATTGAACCCCGTCACCTCACTTCCACGAAGGATATCCTTACAGCGTTCAGAGAAGTTTCACTATACAAGGTAAATGAGGCCAAATCCCATATATTTAATTTAGGTGTAGACGGAACAACCAGAAACCTTCTCAATCGGTCACTCCCGTACAAATGGGCAGATGCGGGTATTACCTATCTGGGCATTACGCTTACCAAATCCACATCCCTACTTTTTCAAGCTAATTTCTCTCCCTTCAAGAGCCAATTGGCCACGGAACTGCAATCTTTGGCAAAATTTTAACTTGCGTGGTCGGGACGCCTGGCTGCTTTTAAGATGTGCACATTGCCCAAACTTCGGTACCTATTCAGGTCGCTACCTACCCCCGTCCCCAAGTCATTCCTGCGTTCACTACAGACGATGCGGTCTCGTTATCTGTGGCAAGACAAAACGGTCTTGGTGTGCTAAAGGGATCTTACTGAAATCCAGGGAACCCGGAGGTGCCTCCATGCCTGACCTGGAAGATTATTACACAGCCTCCATAATCTCCCAGTTGCGGACTTGGTTCCAGCGAACACCAGACAGCCTCTGGAGAGCACTGGAAAGAGACCAAACCCCTCAAAAGGACCTCTCATCATGGTTATGCAGTAGGAACATAGGGGACAAACTTCCGGAAAAAACATATCGCCGACCATCAGAGCATCGGTCTCGGCTTGGCTACATTTGACACACTCTAGATGGAAACACCTCACTTACCACGATCTCCCTTCCTATGTCCAGCATCCTTCAAGTGGTCCCAGATATGAACCTCAACCGATGGATACTCCATGGCTGAACCACCTTAGATGCCCTGTATAATCTCTGAGTCCTTAAACCCTTTTCACAGTTAGTGTCGGAATATCACATTCCCACAACGGAATGGTACTGTTACATCCAAATTAAGTCCTGCCTGACACAAAACCCCCAGCTCAGAGCTCCCCTCCCGAAGAAAATTTGGGATTACCTCACATCCACTTTGTCGAAAGCCAAGGTCATATTTACAATTTATCCCGTCCTCGGTGAGAAGAACGTCCTGACCAAGACTCCCCCCCCCCCCCCCCCCTACTTAAATGGGAAGGAGATTTGGGCACAGTTTTTTCCCAGCGTCAGTGGTCCCTGGCCCTAACCTCAGGTTGTAAAGCCTCCCTGAGCGCTTCTAAAGATATCCTTGAGATGGTATCTCACACCGCATATCATAGCAAAATTCGACGACAACACCCCCCCAACATGTTGGCGAGAGTGTGGTCAGCAGGGTACCAAACATATACTGTGGGATTGCCCGCCCATACGAGCCCTATGGTCTGAAGCCTTTTTACTCTCAAAAATTACTCAAATACCCCTAGACCCCTCCCCAGAGCTAGGTCTACTTAATCTGACAATAGAAAAAATACCGCTGCAACTCCGCAAAATAGTATTGAATATACTCCTGGCAACAAGATTAAGCATCACTAGGAAATGGAACACCATCCAACCCCCATCATTGCTAGACATTGTCCGTACCACCCAATTGCACTACACATATGAACTGATTATGTCCCCCTCTAGCGAGCATTACCATAAAGAAAGAAAGAAATGGCACCCCTGGTGTCAATGGTTCAGTTCGAATTTTGATGTATAATCTAAGTTGATCACTAGATGGCGCACTTGTTTTTTCATTAGCTGTTGTGAGTGGTGAAGATGTAGGTATAATGCATTGTACTTTTCACCTGCCGATATTGTAGATGTTACGTGCTATCTGAGCTGATAAGATCTGGAAAGATATTGATGATTGAATTCTTCACAGTTTTACCGGTTACACATGTTTTGCAAACCTGCTTGTTGTTTTCCCTTGTTGTATGACAAAAATTACAATAAAAACTATTTGAAATGAATGTATACATGTCTGTGATTGGTTGTCTTGAAGCCACTCCCTTGTAACCCCCTTCCTTTTGCTCACTTGCTGTAAATAAACCTAGCGCTGCTCTGGAGGGCTCAGAGACTTTCACACACACACTCACTCAGACACAGAGAGACCCTTCAGATGGCATCGATATGACCCAACGTGACGGTTCCTTTGTCGCCGAGTGCGCTGGGCTAACCTTATACAAAAAAGGTTTACATTGTACTTTTCAATACAAGGGATTAATGGCGTTTGGCACATAATATCCACAAGTGCGCTTTTCATTGCAGCAAATTTCAATGCTCCAATCATTTCCACAACAGGTGGAAAGAGACATCCTTCCAATTGTTGTAATGTATTTGACAGCGGGGAGACTCCTCCGCTGTCAGAATACACTAAGCAGTGCTTATTGAAAAGGAACAACAAGCTGGCTCGAGAGAAGTCTATCATCAGATCTACATTTCTGGAATGGGAACAGCCATAGATTAATTGAAAATGCGGCCCAGTCCCTGCTGAACTGCTTGAATCGTGATCCATCTATAGCCAGTTTTAGTTTCTCAAGAAAATCAGCAGTCTCCAGTACAAGAAAAAGGAAGAAGCCTTGACACATCAAATTATAGCCAACCAAAAAAAGAACATTCATTTCTTTGTTTGCATTTAAACATTTTCATGCACAATAAGACAGCATTTTAGTCTTAGATGGTCAAGTTACAGAAGTAATATTGAGCAAGCAACTCTTGGTTAACTACTTCAGTACAAGGCACTTTCACCCCCTTCCTGCCCAGACCAATTTTCAGCTTTCAGCGCTCTCACACTTTGAATGTTAATTACTCAGTGTGACGGTAGTCACTTTGGTTGGAGGTCCTGTGGAACTCAGCTTACCTTAGAGGGGTTGGGAAAACCCTCTCTCTGCCCCCTAGTCTCCTCTTATGTGTAAGTCCCCTGTGTCTATTAGGGGCACAGGGTGACCAAGAACCCCAGTTGGGTCTGCACTAACCAGACTCGCTGTAAAACCACACCGGACTCAGCATTTGGTGTTATCCCGGCTATCCTGGGTTCTGTATGTGTGGTTTGTGTTGAACCTATGACAGCAATATTTAAGAACAATATTCCTCAAAGAAATATATAAAGATGAACAATTTCAGACTGTTATAATATTGGAAATGGTGTCCCATAGAACTCTGCTAGATAGGTTGAGATGGGGTGGGGTTTGTTATGGTTAAGTTCCTGCATTTCTTTGTTCTATTGTTGTTCTGTCTGCCTTAAACCTATTATGGGATATACATGTGTATTAGCTTCTAGAGGGGAGGAGGGGATTTCTCCAGCAGCCCTTCCTAGACTGTCTGTTGGAAAGTTGAATACACCTGTGTGTCATGTTACAGAATGTAGTTCCCCGCCCAGTGTGTTGTTGTTATGCAAAGAGGGGGAGGGGGGATTGTCCTCTGAGTTGTGATCTTTTGTGCCTGTGTTCAATAAAGTGTGAGTTGCTTTCAGAGACATACAAGCTAAGTTCAGGCTAGTTTTTGTATGTAGGGCAGCTGGAATATCTCCATCTATGTCCAGACTGGAGGAAGCCACATACTGACGGAAGACCACAAGTACGGTGTGGGTCGATGGTTCCGTTACACTGGTTGGCAGCGGCGGGATGCTTCCTGCAGTCTGGGACATCCAAACCTCCACCGGGATCCAAGGTCCGGATAACAGAAGAGGAGAGGTACAGATATCAGCTGCCATGGAAGAGGAATTCGGAAGGAGGTTGCGAGAGATGCGGATACAGCACAGGGGATCGGTGTCAGAGAAGGTCCTGCTAGGATGGTATGATTCAATCCGCTTTGAACTCTGGAAGGAAACGCTAGCTTGTGAGCAGCGACACCAGGGAAAAATCCTCTCCTCCTTCCAGGAAAGGTACTGGTCGCAGTATGGATTGTGGGTGCTGGTTTTGGGAGATAAACCACACAAGGAATGGAAAGCTGAATTAAGCAGGCTTGTCCAGGAGGAGATGCGATTGGATGAGAGGTACAGAGCTCTCCGCTGGTATGTAAGCCAAGTGTGCCCATGGACCGCGGAAGACAGCCCAACAGAAGGCTTTGGCTATGGCGGCCTGGGACTGTCATTAGAGAAGTGGTCAGAGGACCCTAACTTTGGGAGCGATTTGGAGTGGCGATTAGAGGAAATTATGGATTCCAGAGAAAAGATCCTGAACATCTCGGAAGTGCTCTGGGCACTGGAAGATATGGAGTTTCTGGCCATTCAGGAATGGGAGCTGGAGATCGCCTACAGACGGCTGATAGACTCTGCTCAGCACCAGCCAGCGTTA
Organism: Pelophylax lessonae; assembly: GCF_965119305.1. Lineage (NCBI taxonomy): Eukaryota > Metazoa > Chordata > Amphibia > Anura > Ranidae > Pelophylax > Pelophylax lessonae. The sequence continues at coordinate 107,247,402 of NC_138778.1, forward strand.
CCGGGAGAGGAGATTGTAGGTCCCTTGTCCCAGCAGCAGCCAACAGCACTGGTAGTGGAGATGGTCAGTCCCCCTACCCAGCACCAGCCAGTGTTACCGGGAGAGGAGATTGTAGGTCCCTTGTCCCAGCAGCAGCAAACAGCACTGGTAGTGGAGATGGTCAGTCCCCCTACCCAGCACCAGCCAGTGTTACCGGGAGAGGAGATTGTAGGTCCCTTGTCCCAGCAGCAGCAAACAGCACTGGTAGTGGAGATGGTCGATCCCACTACTCAGCACCAGCCATGGATTACAGATGTACCTGACTTTTCATCGAAGGATGATACGGGTGATAAATCACCTGCCAAAGTGTTGGCACTGGGCCTGAGTGCCACCAGCCTGTGCCCTGGACTTTCAGCAATTCCAGAGGCTGGGGATTTAATAGACTTTTCTGCTGAGGAGGAACGTCCCAGTGAGCTTACAGCAGAAGAGCGGGCATCCAGGCATTGCACTGCTGACCTCTGCCTGCAACAATTGGTGGCCCAGGAAGATGTGTGCAAGGCCACTGACTTTTCAGCTTACTTCCCTGCGGAACAACGGGCATCAGGGCCTAATATTACTGAGCTCTGCCCAACACCAACAGCAGCATCTGTTGAGTTACAAGAAGCTTCTACGGCAGAAAAGCTGACAACTGGACAGAGGGTCCAAGACATCTTCCCCACACCGGAGGCAGTTCCGGAGGCCCACGGTGAGAAGGTGGTGGTCACTCCCCAGCAGCAGACGCTTCCCAGAATGATGACACCAACCCAGCAGAAGAGCTGGCAACAGGGCAGAGTGCGGCTGGCCTCTGCCCTCAACTAACAAAGGATGGGTTTCCTGAGAAAGAGGATGGGACTACGGTCTTTACTTGCATACCCCAGGGATGCTGGATAGTCGGCCCAGAAGAACAACCTGACAAAGTGAGCCCAGCCACTCTGTCTTCTCTCCAGCAGCTAAAAGGACTCCTGGGAGAAGGGCCAGTCCATGCTTCTCCCCAGCGGCGGGTATGTTTTACACGAGAGGCAGAGGTTGGCTGGGTGAGTAACGCTGTGTTCCGGACAATATGTTTGGGGTACTGTGTGGGGACAGACATTGGGGGATGGGAACTATGGACTAACTTCGAAGTCAACCCGTTTGGGGTCTCCTCCTGCGTTAGTCTCCTTTGGAAAGGGGAGAGATGTGACGGTAGTCACTTTGGTTGGAGGTCCTGTGGAACTCAGCTTACCTTAGAGGGGTTGGGAAAACCCTCTCTCTGCCCCCTAGTCTCCTCTTATGTGTAAGTCCCCTGTGTCTATTAGGGGCACAGGGTGACCAAGAACCCCAGTTGGGTCTGCACTAACCAGACTCGCTGTAAAACCACACCGGACTCAGCATTTGGTGTTATCCCGGCTATCCTGGGTTCTGTATGTGTGGTTTGTGTTGAACCTATGACAGCAATATTTAAGAACAATATTCCTCAAAGAAATATATAAAGATGAACAATTTCAGACTGTTATAATATTGGAAATGGTGTCCCATAGAACTCTGCTAGATAGGTTGAGATGGGGTGGGGTTTGTTATGGTTAAGTTCCTGCATTTCTTTGTTCTATTGTTGTTCTGTCTGCCTTAAACCTATTATGGGATATACATGTGTATTAGCTTCTAGAGGGGAGGAGGGGATTTCTCCAGCAGCCCTTCCTAGACTGTCTGTTGGAAAGTTGAATACACCTGTGTGTCATGTTACAGAATGTAGTTCCCCGCCCAGTGTGTTGTTGTTATGCAAAGAGGGGGAGGGGGGATTGTCCTCTGAGTTGTGATCTTTTGTGCCTGTGTTCAATAAAGTGTGAGTTGCTTTCAGAGACATACAAGCTAAGTTCAGGCTAGTTTTTGTATGTAGGGCAGCTGGAATATCTCCATCTATGTCCAGACTGGAGGAAGCCACATACTGACGGAAGACCACAAGTACGGTGTGGGTCGACGGTTCCGTTACACTCAGTCATGCAACGCTGTACCCAAATGTTTCTCTTTTTTTCACACAAATCAAGCTTTCTTTTGGTGGTATTTAATCACCCGAGTAATTTATTTTTGCGATACAAGCGAAAATTTAAAAAAAAAAAAAAAAAACACATTTTGTTTTACTTTCTATTATAAAATTTGGCATATAAGTAATTTTTTTTTTCATAAATTTGGGCCAAATTTTATACTACTATATATCTTTGGTAAAAAAATAACCCAAATTTGTGGATATTATTTAGTGAAAGTTAGAGTCTACAAGCTATTGTGCCAATCATTGAAAATTGATCACGCCTAATCACACCTGATGTACCGTCGGCCTATCGCATTTATTGAGGCCCTGAAATGTCAGGACAGTACAAATACCCCCCAAATTACCCCTTTTTGGAAAGTAGACATTCCAGGGTATTTAGTAAGAGGCATGGTGAGTTTTTTGAAGTTGTAATATTTTCCCACAATTCTTGGGAAAATACTTTATTTTTACACAAGATTGTCATAATAACAAGTTATTTCTCACACACAGTATATGCATACTTGCAATTACACCCCGAAATACATTCTGCTACTCCTCCTGAATATGGCAATACCAAGAGTGAGGCTTTTAAACAGCCTGGCCACATACAGAGTCCTAACATGCAATTGGCACTGTCAGGTGTTCTAGGAGCATAAATTACACACATAATTTCATAAGTTTCACACATAATATCCTAACGACCTAACACACTTTTGAAGGCCCTGGAGCACCAGGACAATCTAATTACCCACATGACCCCATTTTGAAAAGAAAACACCCCAATGTATATTCTATGAGTCTTTTGAACATGTCATTTTTTTACACAAGTTTTTGGAAAAATGTGGAAAGAAAATAAAAAAAGTAGCACCTTCAGGCGTTCTAGGAGCATTAATTACACATCTAATTTCATTGCAACCCATCACACTTTTGAAGGCCCTGGAGCACCAGTGAGTAAATAAAAAAAAACACAAAGTTTGGGTTGTCCCCATAAAAGAAATAGAGGGGAAATATTCCAATGGGGACACTAGTTCTGGGGACCTTGTCATCCCCAAGGAAATCCCTCAATCTGCAGGGATTTCTTCTCACTTCTTGTTTGGCTATCGGACAGGAAGTGATGGAAAATCTCGGCAATGGGACAGATGGCAAAAAATATCTGACTGAGTTTATAACCCCCCCCCCCTTACTCTATACAAAATAATTTTTGCTTGTAGTTCTACTTTAAGTTGCTTTTTCTAGGAAGGGCACTTCCCTTTAACAGGAGAGATCTATTTGCTTCAACCTTAAACAATAACACAGGGGAACAAATACAATCCCATTTTAAGTGGGCTCCAGCACGAATTGACCCACACCCGTCATGTGACCACCCAAGCTCCCCATACAAGGTTAAACAACTGCAAATAGAGGAGAGAGGAAGGAGCTCCGAGAACCTTCACCAGTGCAGAGCAGCCCCCCAGCTGTAGCGCACTTCAGCAGCAGGCTTCAATCACCCTGACTCCCAGAGAGGAAGTCACAATAAACCACACACAAAAAAGCCCAATAGTAAGGATAACCGAAAGGCACCAATGTACCCCCCTTACCTGGGCCTGGCTAGTGCATGAGATGAGGCACCTGCTTCCGCCGTAGCAGCCAGCAGTTTCTGCTTTTTCCATGTTGCACAGTGCAGCGGAATTCTGAGAATGTGGAGTGGCCAGGACCCGGAGTTCACATGTGGCAAGCCTCCACCACTATAGCGGCTTCCCTGCACTGAAGGAACCACCTTGTAAGTCCTGGGCTGCATGACACCAGCCCAAATAACTCCATGCAGCTTTGGGCACACAGGCACAGACAACCCGGCTGGCCATTGCTCCCCTTGGCTGGTGAGGGAAAAAAGGCACTGCAACACCCCCATCATCCAACAGGAGGGAGGTGCTGGGATGGTCAGAATATCAGAAAAAACCCTGGGTAAGACCCCCCCCCCCCCACCACGGAGAGAGCATAGTCCCCACTACAAAAGTTGCCTGTAATGGCTCCATTCTGGAGGAAACAGCATAACTGGGGGCATGGTGGAAGAGGTAGAACTTTAAAGCGTACAGCAGAAACATTTTTTTTTAAATGATTATATATGTAGCAATATTTCCAGGCATTGGGCCTGATGTGGGTCTGCCATGGTTACCGTTAACACCAACAGCACATTTATGCTGATTGCTCAAGTGTGAGATCTGAGACAATGACCAGTCCGGCGTCTTTGGTTGTTTTTGTTTATTTTATATGGGGATGGGAGAAGGGAATGAGTGGGATACTCCTCTGGCTCAACTAGGTACAAATTGGGACATTTGAAGAAAACTTACCGTTAGTGTACCGGTAGCGGCCTTTCTATCAACCCTTCCAGGAAGGCCTACATATGAGAGATTGTGGCTCCACCCTACAGGAAACACAACTAATTTGCAGCTGTTAAAAAGGTCCCACCCATCTTTGAGCTTCAGTAATAGAAAAGTAACTTTCCAACCAAACTTTCAAGGGACACAGTTATTCAATAACATAGTTATATATTTATATATATATATATATATATATATATATACATACATACATACATACACACATGTAACTCACCACCACCTCTGGGCGGGAAGTAGGCCAGCCGTCCTGGAAGGGTTAATAGAAAGGCCGTTACCGGTACACTAACGGTAAGTTTTCTCATTTCACCCTACCAGGACGGCCTACATACGAGAGGATGATAAAGGAATCCATACTGGCCTACCTTAGGGCGGGACCACTGCCTGTAAAACCTTTCTGCCAAAGGCAAGGACTTGTTGAGACAGTACTTCCACACGATAGTGCTTTAGGAAGGTATCTTGACTGGACCAGGTGGCTGCATGGCGGATCTGTTCCTAGGATGCTCCGGCTCCTTCGGCCCAGGATGTTGCCATGCCCCTTGTGGAATGTGCCTTTAGATTTGCTGGTGTGGGGATACCTGACACCTTATAAGACATACTAATGGCTTGCTTAATCCACCTAGAGATCGAGAGTTTTGATGCTTGCAATCCCTTTCTTGGTCCAGAATGTAGAACCAACAGGTGACTAGACCTTCTAAATCCTTTGGTTCTTTCCAAATAGGTGAGAAGACACCTTTTTACATCCAGGCAATGGAATTTTCATTCCTTTGCACACCTAGGCTTTTCACAAAATGATGGCAGGACCATCTCTTGTTTTCTGTGAAAAGAGGAAACTACTTTGGGTAGGTACAGGGGATCTGGTCTAAGAATCACTCTGTCTTAGAGAATTAGCATAAAGGGCTCCTTTATGGACAAACTTTGTAAATCTCCCACTCTTCTGGCTGTGGTAATTGCCAACAGAAAAGTTAACTTAATTGACAAAATATTCAGATTAACCTTAACCAAAGGTTCAAAGGGTTCACTAGATAACGTCTCTAGTACTTGAGTTAAGTTCCATACTGGAACATTAGCCCTATTAAATAGGGGTCGCTCTTCCCCGAGCTAACAAAAATCTTTTAACGGCTCCAGACTTTTATCTAAGAAAACAGAAAGTGCCGCTACCTGTACTCTAAGGGTGTTAACTGCCACCCCCTTATCTACCCCATCCTGTAAAAATTCCAGGATAATGGGGATCAAGGCAGAGGAATTCTTCTGACTCTGCCAAGTACAGAATTTTTTCCAAATTTTGGAATACATTTTCCTAGTAACTTGTTTTCCACTTAGGAGGGTATCAATGACCTTATCTGAACAACCTTTTCCCTTTAGGATTTGGCGCTCACTACCCAGGCTGTTAACTGAAAAAAACTGTGGTCTGGGGTGAATAAGAGGCCCTTGTAGTAACAGATCCGGAACCTCTGGTAGTTTCCAAGGAGCTGTCACTGATAGGGATACCAGAGTCGCGAACCACATTCTCTTTGGCCACCAAGGGGCAATCAAGATGAGACGTAGTTGCGGCCATCCACTGAGTCTCTGTAGAACTCTTGGAATCAGAGTTTGAGGAGGAAAAGCATAGGCTAGCCTGAAGTGCCATGGCTGTGCTAGAGCATCCAAGCCCAACATACCCTTTTGTTGTGTCAGGGAGAAGAACCAGCTTACTTTTTTGTTCTGCCAAGTGGCAAACATATCCACTTCCGGCTGACCAAACTTTTGAACTAGAAGTTGAAATATTCTGGGATTCAGTTCCCATTCTGTCTGCTTGATGGAATGGCGACTGAGGAAGTTCACTTCCCAGTTGTCCTTCCCTTTTATATGCACTGCCGATAGAGAAATCACTCTCTTTTCTGCCCAGCCCAGTGTCTCCTGAGCTAACTTTAACAGGGTGTTCGATCTGGTCCCCCCTTGATGATTCAAGGAAGCTACTGTTGTAGCATTGTCTGAATGGATTTGGACTTCTTTCCCTGAAATGTCCTTTTCGAATGCTCTTATTGCTTCTCCCACCGCTTTCAGCTCTCTGTAGTTGGATGAGGCCTGACTTATCTGTATATCCCAGGTGCCCTGGGCATGAGCTCATTCAAGATGAGCTCCCCACCCCTCGGAACTTGCATCCGTGGTGATCTTTCAGGGTTGCTCTTGACCCCAGAGTCGCCCTTCCCTCAGATTTTTGAGAACTGTCCACCATTTTAGGGATATTAATTGCGGGGAGAGCGTAATTTTTTTGTCTAGGGACTCTTGTTTCTTGTTCCAAGAGAGCAAGTGGAAAAATTGGAGGTGTCATGAGTGCAATTTGGCCCACTCTACAGCTGGGATACAAGCTGTCATCAGACCCAAAATCCTCATGATCTGTCTCCAGGAACACCGAGGATGAGAACAGACATTTTCCACCGCCGAGACCACTTTTTCCACCTTTTCCTCTGGGAGAAAAAGTCTCTTTACTCTGGAATCTATCTATCTATCTTGTACCCCAGATAGACTTGAACCTGTGCTGGCTCTATTGAGGATTTCTCCACATTCATCAGCCACCCTACCGTCTGTAGGACTGACATCACTTTTTGGGTGTCTGCCGTGGCCTGTTTTGCTGATCTTGCAAAGATCAACATATCGTCCAGATAAGGGATCAAACTTAGGCCCTGAAGAGGAAGATGGCCTACTACTTCTGCCAAGATCTTCGTAAAGATCCTTGGACTGGCTGCCAAGCCAAAGGGAAGAGCTCTGAACTGCCAGTGTGCAGTTCCTTCTTCCGTCACTACTGCGAATCTGAGGAATGCTTGATGTTCCGGACAAATTGGGACATGCAAGTAAGCATCCCTTAGATCCAGTGTGGTCATAAAGAGATGTTCTGAAACAGATTTTTTCTGACCGCATAAATGTTCTCCATAGAGAACTTCTTGTATATTAGAAATTTGTTTAATTTTTGAGGTTTATGACTAGCCGGAATTTTCATGAGGGCTTTGGTACCACAAATATGTGGGAGTAAAAGCCTTGGAATACCTGACTTAATGGTACAGGTGTAATCACCCTCTGTTATGCTAACTCTTGAATACCTTCTAGCAGTGCTTTCTTCTTTTGTTTTACTCTTGAGGGATATGTCATTGTTATTTCTGTCACTGGCTGAGAGGAAAACTCTAGTCGGTAACCTTCCCGGATGATCTGGAGAATATAGGGGCTGGTTGAGATGTTTTCCCATTGGGAAATGAAATGGGCTAACCTGCCCCCTACCCCGACGCTGGCGTCACTTGGTCTCTTTAGGATTGGGTCCAGGTTTAAGGAACAGCAAGTTAGCTCCTTGTTTTCCCTTTGCCAGACCACCTCTCCTGGTTTGCCCCCTGAAAGGCCTTTGTTGGTTTCTGTCTTGGAAGTTCCGAAAGGAATACCTCCCCAACTTGTCCTTCCTCTTAGTAGGGAATTTTTTCCCCTTCTCTGAGGATCTGGATAAAACATCATCCAGCCCAGAGCCAAACAAAAAAGACCCTTCAAAAGGTAATGCGCAAAGTCTCAGCTTGGAAGATATATCCCCTTCCCATGCTTTGACCCAAACTGCCATCCTAGCAGAATTCATCAGAGCTGCTGTTCTTGCAGAGGCTAATATTGACTCTACTGCTGAGTCTGCTAAGACACCGCTTTCCCAATCACAGATAGGGAATCTAGTAAGTCTTGTGATCCCTCCATTGTAGAGATATGTTTTGACAATTCCTTGATCCACAAATCTACATTTCTGGCCATACAGGTATCTGCTAGAGCTGTAGTCCTATTATTTGAGTTAGAAGCCAAAGCCTTTTTTGTAAGGATTCGATCTTGAGATCCATGACACCTTTAACGTGACCAGCATTTTCAAAGGACAAATCTGACCTCTTTGATAGCTAGGCCAGAGGAGCGTCTAGTTTAGGGCTTTTTATAAACTCCTCCAATTCCTGTTCCTCAAAAGGATACCTTCTTTTCCAGTTTTTTGGTCTGGATAAGGCATTCATAGGAAATTTCCATTCCTGGTCAATCATGTCCTTTAAAGACTGGTGGATGGGAATTGCTCTGTACTGGGCTCTTCCCAAGCCCTTGTACACTTTATCCTTAATGGAAGACTCTTTGACCGGAGCATGCACCACTTTAAGGAGACCCTCCATACACTCTAAAGGAAAGAGACTCTTGTTTCTTTTGAAACTATCCCTTTCCTTCTCATCGTCACTGTTTGACTCCTTGTCTGAACTGGACGGGGATCTAATGTGACTAGTGCCTTCCCCTGGATCCTCCTCCTCCCTAACTTGTAATGAGGGAATGGGTTGGGATCCTGACAAGAGAGAAGAGGGTCCTCTTGACCACACACTATCCTGGGAGGATAAACTATCCCTTGATATTTCCTCTGTCTGTGTTGGGGTCTGAGTGATAGCTGCTGCAGTCCTAAATGACTGAATAGTAGCCAACATCTCATCCTGAATTGATTTAAGGAAACTTCTTGCCCTGCCAATTTATTAATACATGCATGGCACAATGGCTTTAAGTAAGACCTCGACAACTTATCCCCACAGTTACCACACTTTCTAGTCATGTTAGTGCTGGTGTTAGATGGGGGTCTGGTCTGGCAGGGGCCTCCTGTGTAGCTGGAAGACCTGTGCATAGACACAAGAGGAGAAAACATTTGTTTGCAACAGACATTTAGTCTAACACTGCGGCTGCTCAATCAGGAAAGAAAAAGGCATGACTGTCTCCTATAGACCGCAGTCGGCTCCGCCACCGCTGTAGTCACTTACCCGGTTTTTCTGAGTTTCCTACAGCCACCCTGCACTGCCGCTTTCTCCTCTGTGGGAAGTGCGGTTGTTCGAGTCTCTTTGGGGTGTTTCAGCCCCTTCGTAGCCGGAGATTCTGCCATGAGTGCTCATGGATCCGGCGTCTCCTCCCTCTCGAGCTTCCTTCCGGGTACTGCTCGCTCCTCCTCTTCTGACCGGAACTTCCGGTCTTCACAGCAAGGCTTGAGACACGCTCTTTGGCAGGAAATTTGAAATTCTTACCGTCCAGCAATAGAGGATCAATGGAAGAGACTCTTCCTGCAGAGACAACAGGTATGGAGGGACCTTCTCCTTAAGGTAACCGACTACCCGACATGTTTGGCGACCTGTAAGTTCCTGTTTCCAGGACACAGATAGGGAGGAACCTCTCATAGGCTGTCCGTACCTGTCTTACAGGGGTACCTATCAGACACTCCTTTGCCTTCATGTCAGAGAAAAAAACAAACGTTCCGGTGTAAGGTTGGAAACACAACTGAACTGAAGCTCAAGGATGGGTGGGACCTTTTTAACAGCTGCAAATTAGTTGTGTTTCCTGTAGGGTGGAGCCACAATCTCTCATATGTAGGCCGTCCTGAAAGGGTGAAATGAGAAAAATGCCTTTAAGGGCTGGCTTGACGCTGGCTGAATGCCGGTCAACGCCCATAGGCGCTGGAGAATCTGACTGACTGTCGGTGAACTTAAACTTGACTTCTGACACTTCCTCACAGCTCAAAAGTCCTTTAAAGCACTCCCTGTAGTCTTCACTGACCGAGGTAATCTCTTGTAAAGCTGCAGCAACTCTTAACACTGTAAACACTGCACTGTACACTCTGCACTTCAGGGCCCAACCACTGGCACCCCCTTTATTTTGCTCCTGCACCAGCTAGCTCCTGGATCCTCTGACCTTCTCCACAGTGGTCCCCTCTGCTAGGCAGACCCCCAGGGGCAGTTTACAGTACTCGTGACTGGGAATGCTTTCCTGAAACTCGACCCCTCACAGCTCCACTGGTCCTCAGCACACTGGATCCTCTCCTGCAGCTCAGCCCTGTGTCCCCTCAGGCAAGCTGCCTGAGAAACCAGATTCCTCCTGATAGGAGGAGAGACACCTATCGCCTCTCTCCTGGGACTCTGCTTCCTGCCAAAGACAATCTGTCATGTGCTCCCCACAGACTTATACCCCTTCCCAGAATGCTCTGCGGCAGAATCTGCCCTTCCAGGATGGATACAAGCCCAGGTGTGTTATTGGTCAGGTTTCCTCCACTGCCCAATGAGAGCCCTCATTGGGACACAATGGGGAGACTCCCCAACACAACAGGCACACCTGGTAACACATACAAGCCTAGCTGAAAATCATGGCCCTGCTGGTAAGACTATACTTTATCTAGCACCTACCTTGGAGGGTGCTTATATATATATATTAGTGTGACAAGCGCCATGGGCTACTGGAGGAGTGTGGAGGCCAGCCTCCTGCCCACGGACTATGGCCCTGGCTTGTAGGGGAGTGCACCTCTGTGTGGGGGTATATGCTGGAGGACCATGGGAGTAGTGTTGCTTTGGACTCAAATCCATGTCACCCCAAGATACAGACTCAGACTGGGATCAATGTTACAGGCCTAAAGCGGCCTGTTGCCGCAGAGGACTTCTCCACACATTGAGAGACTAAAGAGATGCTAATGATGTCTACTGTGGGGATGTGTATTGACAGTTATAATAAGGTGTGTTGAAAATGGAGATGGGCAGTCTGAGAGCCTACGTCTTCTGCTTTCATCTGTTTAGAGGTTAAGTGTGTTCACATTTCTAGGAAAGTGTATTCAGCTATGTTTGGGCTGGTTGTTTGTGGAGTCAATTATGATAATGCTAATCCTGTCTGAGCCTGCAATGTCATTCACCTGTTTCTGTCCAGATGGCCAGGTATGTTAATTATGTTCTGTATACAATACATTTGCATGATGTAATCAAGCACCTAAAACTGTATATATTGGAAGTGAGTAGGTGAATAAAGTGTCTTGTTTTACCCTTCATTGAGCTTAGGCTAATGTTTGGGGGGAATTGAGGGGCCAGGTCACTGCATCACATGAGAGTCTGGAGACCTAAGACCGAAATACTTGGTCCAAGTATTGGGGATCTGTTACTATATATATATATATATATATATATATATATATATATATATATATATATATATATATATATATATATACACACATACAGGTCCCTCTCAAAAAATTAGCATATTGTGTTAAAGTTCATTATTTTCTGTAATGTATCTAAAATATCAGACTTTCATATATTTTAGATTCATTACACACAACTGAAGTAGTGCAAGCCTTTTATTGTTTTAATATTGATGATTTTGGCATACAGCTCATGAAAACCCAAAATTCCTATCTCAAAAAATAAGCATATCATGAAAAGGTTCTCTAAACGAGCCATTAACCTAATCATCTGAATCAACTAATTAACTCTAAACACCTGCAAAAGATTCCTGAGGCTTTTAAAAACTCCCAGCCTGGTTCATTACTCAAAACCACAATCATGGGTAAGACTGCCGACCTGACTGCTGTCCAGAAGGCCATCATTGACACCCTCAAGCAAGAGGGTAAGACACAGAAAGACATTTCTGAACGAATAGGCTGTTCCCAGAGTGCTGTATCAAGGCACCTCAGTGGGAAGTCTGTGGGAAGGAAAAAGTGTGTCAGAAAACGCTGCACAACGAGAAGAGGTGACCAGACCCTGAGGAAGATTGTGGGGAAGGACCGATTCCAGACTTTGGGGGACCTGCGGAAGCAGTGGACTGAGTCTGGAGTAGAAACATCTAGAGCCACCGTGTACAGGCGTGTGCAGGAAATGGGCTACAGGTGCCGCATTCCCCAGGTCAAGCCACTTTTGAACCAGAAACAGCGGCAGAAGTGCCTGACCTGGGCTACAGAGAAGCAGCACTGGACTGTTGCTCAGTGGTCCAAATTACTTTTTTCGGATGAAAGCAAATTTTGCATGTCATTCATTGCATGGAAATCAAGGTGCCAGAGTCTGGAGGAAGACTGGGGAGAGGGAAATGCCAAAATGCCTGAAGTCCAGTGTCAAGTACCCACAGTCAGTCATGGTCTGGGGTGCCATGCCAGCTGCTGGTGTTGGTCCACTGTGTTTTATCAAGGGCAGGGTCAATGCAGCTAGCTATCAGGAGATTTTGGAGCACTTCATGCTTCCATCTGCTGAAAAGCTTTATGGAGATGAAGATTTCATTTTTCAGCACAACCTGGCACCTGCTCACAGTGCCAAAACCACTGGTAAATGGTTTACTGACCATGGTATTACTGTGCTTAATTGGCCTGCCAACTCTCCTGACCTGAACCCCATAGAGAATCTGTGTGATGTTGTGAAGAGAAAGTTGAGAGACGCAAGACCCAACACTCTGGATGAGCTCAAGGCCGCTATCAAAGCATCCTGGGCCTCCATAACACCTCAGCAGTGCCACAGGCTGATTGCCTCCATGCCACGCGCATTGAAGCAGTCATTTCTGCAAAAGGATTCCCGACCAAGTATTGAGTGCATAACTGAACATAATTATTTGAAGGTTGATTTTTTTTTTGTATTAAAAACACTTTTTTTTATTAGTCGAATGAAATATGCTAATTTTTTGAGATAGGAATTTGGGTTTTTCATGAGCTGTATGCCAAAATCAATATTAAAACAATAAAAGGCTTGCACTACTTCAGTTGTGTGTAATGAATCTAAAATATATGAAAGTCTAATGTTTATCAGTACATTACAGAAAATAATGAACTTTATCAGAATATGCTAATTTTTTGAGAGGGACCTATATATATTATATTATATATATATATATATATATATATATATTTCTGCACATCGCATCTGAACTCTGCTCTGTTGGGACCACAAACAGCACAGAGTCCAGAATGGAGAGACCGCTCCAGGTGAGACAAGAATCAGGTGCCGGTCGGATCCGCAATCCAAAGTCACATGAAGCAAGAAGGAATGAGCGCACTTCTGATAAAGTTGAAAAACGGAGTGTATTTATTCCACATCAAACGAATGGCAAAATATAATACATACACACTGTGAGTGCTGGACAAAACGGTAGACGCGTTTCACGACTAGATGTGTCGCTTACTCATTACCAAGTTCACTCTGGATGTGCATCGGCCATATATACACTTATACATGCAGCTGACACCAATTCGGTTCATCAAACTAGTTGTTCATTCAATTAGATAGCTGCTGGGAATCGAAGGCTTAATTGCACAGACAGAGTGACCCCAAAAGAAAACCAAACCAAATAAAAACACACTGTGCAAAAAAAATTATACATAAATACAGATCGATTATCATCGGTATAGTAGGTGAAATCGGTGTTAATGAGGAAAGATATAAACAATGATTGAAACCCACATTGAATATTACAATCTATCTTTCGTGTATATAGTAAAAGCATATGAAAAAATAGATAAATAAATACATACATGTGGAGACCATCGTAAGAGACCATCGTATGTGAAAAATGAACTTAAAAAATAGATGATTTATAAAAGATGATTGAAGTGTACATACAAAGTCACCAATGGTGCTTATTTCAAAAAACATTGTAGCCAAATTTTAACCCTAATGTGATGCATGAGGATTGGAGGAATATGCGTGCCAAAAAAACTCCAATACAGAATTCTAACCCAAAAAATGTGAAAAATTTTTTTGTGAAAAAAAAAAAAAAATTATATATATATACATATATATAAACACTGCTAGTGAAAAGATGACAATTACACTTGTCTGTAAACCATATATACCATAAAAGTATAAATATGTATACAAAGTGAACATATATAAATTCATAGAAGATGAGTAAACTTGGTCCACGAAGTAAAACATGAAATGTGTAGTATATGGAAGTATATTGCACGTTGATATAAAATGTATTGCTACATAAATATAAATAAACATAAAACATTGTTGCAGTTTGTCACTAGTAGCAAAACATGCAACAAGGTTCTGGCATCCATATACTTGTTCATGAACTATTTCAAAAAACAGTGTTTAAAATCACAACATTTCAAAACCCACGAGGTAATGCACTTTTCCAATCAATAAGATTGTATGAAGATACACTGTTCCGCGAGTATGAGAAAAAGGGATTGGGAAGAAAACAAAGCAAAACAAAAGGAACGGGTAAAAATACATTGTATACCAGCAAGTTGAATCTCATCGATCCATGCTGGAATAGCTGGGTTGCTACAGAGAACCCGATGTCTTAAAATCGGCCGGTCTATGGGTAGGTGCAGGGCCGGACAGGCCTATCGGGATACCGGGAAATTTCCCGGTGGGCCGCCGGGCCGCTTTAAGATGGCTGCCGCTTTAAGAATTTTGGCTGCGGCCGCTTTAAGCATTGGCCACTGCAGTCCCGGCCCCCGCTGTGTGACGGACAGATACACTCTTTCCAATCCGACGTCAGCCGCTATGAGCGGCATGACGTCACATCCGGCGGGAGCAGCTGCGCGGCGGGATCTTCTGACTGCAAGCAAGATGGCTCCGGTCCCTCCCACAGTCACAGACACCGCTCCAGCAGTCACAGACACCGCTCCAGCAGTCACAGACACCGCTCCAGCAGCAGCATTTGGCTCAAACATACCAGTAATAAAAACCTAATTGAGGACAATTTACATTGGAGAACAATTGCTTAAAGGGTGGTGATTGATCCCCAACACTATATAACGCTGCATAACACAAAGGTCTCATAGATAGTTTGAACATAGAGATGGACATCCGGAGAGAACCTGTAAATAATAGAAAAACGTTCCCCAGTAAGGCAAGTTATGTCTATTTGGTATAGAGACTGGTGTGTTGTCCCATATGGTGTCAATAATGTTTGAGCCTCATGTGAGGTGAGGTATTTTTTACTATGAACTATAAAAATTTGTATTTTTGATAAATAAATCTATGGTGGCATAGGTTTGGTTGCCGTGTTAAAGTCCTACACAAAGGGGAATTATTTTGTCTATTACTGCAAGGATGATGGCAACCTCTTCCAAAGCTTATTTAGCATATATTTTTTTTATCGTATTTATATATTACCAAACATTGGAGGCTTATAGAAGATTAAACCCCAACTCCAGCCAAATAAATTTATTAGTCTTAAGTTAAAAAAAAAAAAAAAGTCAAGTTTTGCCAGGCCTTTTCTCCAGTCTGTAACCCCACTGGGGAAATTTTCCTTCACTTCCTACCTCTGCGATAACTATACAAGAAATGGGGGAACTAGAAGAAGAAGTCATGGAAAGGATGTTGGGGGGAAGATCAATGTAACAGATCGGCTCAGTTACAATGAAACTTGCTGTATTCTATGTTCTAGAACTATCTCGTATGACTAAAGCATCTATTGGGCAATATTCTTTTTTTTTTTTTGATCTCTGATTGAGGTGCTTAAAATCAAATACCTTTTTTTGCCCACTAGATGATGCTTCAATCATATAAAATAGTTATATAAGATAGCATACGCCAATTTGTGCTGTATCATGTCTGCAGTCTCTGGCCATCTCTTGTATCATGGCTGCAGTCTCTGGCCATCTCTTGTATCATGGCTGCAGTCTCTGGCCATCTCTTGTATCATGCCTGCAGTCTCTGGCCATCTCTTGTATCATGCCTGCAGTCTCTGGCCATCTCTTGTATCATGCCTGCAGTCTCTGGTCATCTCTTGTATCATGCCTGCAGTCTCTGGCCATCTCTTGTATCATGCCTGCAGTCTCTGGCCATCTCTTGTATCATGCCTGCAGTCTCTGGCCATCTCTTGTATCATGCCTGCAGTCTCTAACCATCTCTTGTATCATGTCTGCAGTCTCTGGCATCATGTCTTCAGTCTCTGGCCATCTCTTGTATCATGTCTGCAGTCTCTGGCTATCTCTTGTATCATGTCTGCAGTCTCTGACCATCTCTTGTATCATGTCTGCAGTCTCTGACCATCTCTTGTATCATGTCTGCAGTCTCTGGCCATGTCTTGTATCATGTCTGCAGTCTCTGGCTATCTCTTGTATCATGTCTGCAGTCTCTGGCCATCTCTTGTATCATGTCTGCAGTCTCTGACCATCTCTTGTATCATGTCTGCAGTCTCTGACCATCTCTTGTATCATGTCTGCAGTCTCTGGCCATGTCTTGTATCATGTCTGCAGTCTCTGGCCATGTCTTGTATCATGTCTGCAGTCTCTGGCTATCTCTTGTATCATGTCTGCAGTCTCTGGCCATCTCTTGTATCATGTCTGCAGTCTCTGGCCATCTCTTGTATTATGTCTGCAGTCTCTGGCCATGTCTTGTATCATGTCTGCAGTCTCTGGCCATCTCTTGTATCATGTCTGCAGTCTCTGAGGGGTAGTCTGGAGAGGAGTCAAGAGTTGGAGTGGCACTGGGATGGAGGTCATAGGAGAAGTCAGATGTGTGTGGAATGTTGAGAGGAGACTATAGGATAAAACCAGAGCCACCAAGCTGGAGCCGCCTAACTGAGCCCTGCACGGTGCACCTGAGAGGAAGTCAGGGACAGCGCCACCAGGCCAGTTTGAGGGGGGGGGGGGGTCAGTGATGTAAGAGCATTAATATAAAGGCTCCCCTTATATCATTACCCCCCCCCCACACACACACCCATTCCCAGAGTTCCTGGGGTCCCCCTGGATTGCTCCACCTTCACCACTTTTAACCGGAATTTTCTCTCTCTATATTATATATATATATATATATATATATATATATATATATATATATATAATAATAAACTCCAATGTGCTTTCATATCTGTTTTATATATAATACACTCTTCAAATGTGCTTTCAAATGCATGGTTTTCCCTTTTATGAACAAAAAAATGGCGTCATGCTGTTGGGCCGGTATAATAATGCTATGGGGCTGGTATGAAATTATTTCCAGGGCTGGTTTTTATTCCCAGTCCGGCCCTGGGTAGGTGTGGGTGATATCTCATCCAATTAGATCCAATTTATTCAAAACAAAGCAATATATATGCATAAAGCACAATTGCATATAGAAAAAATCATATAGTGAAACCATATACGTTATTTTGGTGTATGTATACATAAAAATATCTTGTAGATTATGGCTATTAGTATTGAAAATAGAGGATGAATAAACGAGGGGCATAATTGTTCATGCAATGATACAAATATAAAAAACTGATAACACCCAACACCCACAGATCCCAGAGGCGGGGAAAAAATTTGGGACGAACCTCCAAGAGATATTTATTAAATATTTACTTTTCATGGATGTTTGAATATAGGTGAAAGTATATACCTGTCAAAATCTATGAGATTTCAGAAATGTAGTTCATAAAAAACGTATATGTATAAATATATAATATCCGAAATCATTTCATAAATAGAGACAGGTCTAGAAAAACCTATTGGATAATTTGGAGGCCTTGTGTAGAACATAGATAATACTGAATATCTGAACACTCCTATATATAAAACCATCATTGGATGTCCAATGTATGTTGTCAATATAGGAAAATAATTATAAAGTGAATATCAGTGGCAATGTCGCTGGACAAAAATTTAGATATAAGGATTAGGTGTAGAAATGTGTCACGTCGCACTCAAAGTTCATGCCCTCAGGTAATCGTGTGTGGAGTTTAAATATCCAGAAAACCTCTCTTTTACAGAGTATCTGGAAAATGTCTCCTCCTCTCTTGGGTTTTAGGATTATTTCAATGACCTGAACCATAACCAGGGAGGTGTCCCCTTCATGTAGATCATTGAAGTGGCGAGCGACATTTGTTGATTTGAGGCAACGAATGTCGCTTAGGTGTTCCCTAAATCTATCCTTCAGTCTCCTGGTAGTTCTACCTACATACTGTGTTAGACATTTCTTGCAGGTAATCAAATATATAATATATTCGGTATTGCAGTTAAAAATTTTGTTAAGTCTGAAGATCCTGCCACTGATGGATGATTGAAAATGGGGGCTTTTTAGAATGTGGGGACAAGTGACAGTCCTGTGCCCCACATCTGTAATTGCCCCTGCAGTGTAACCACGTTTGTGATGAGGAGATGTTTTTTGTATAAAACAAACTACTTCTACTACTGTACTTCCCAATGTGGCTGCTCTCTTGGCTACGATATTGACCCCTCTCCTCAAAATCTCATCACATGCATGGTCTAAATGTAAAATAGGTAGATGTTTTCTAATTATGGATTTTATATCGTTAAATTCTAGACTATAGGGAAGTGCCAATGTAACAGAAGGTATAGGTTTATCTTTTTTAATGTTTTTCTTTTTATACCTAAATGATCTCTTTTTTGTTGGCACTTGTGGGAGGTTGACATTGGAGTCATGATTTTATGGTATGTGACTGGACGTTGTAAGTTGTAGGAGATCAGTACGATTCTTCCAGAGGGCTAGATGGTAAGCTCTATCCAGCATCCATCTGGGATAGCCTCTCTGGAGAAATCGCTGGTATAGAGAGAACGATTCCGTTTTAAAGGCGTCCATGTCACTACAAATTCTCCTGAGTCTAAGGAACTGTCCCACAGGTATTCCTTTTATGGTGTGAAGGGGATGCCCTGATTTGGCATGCAATAAACTATTGCCCGCTTGGGGTTTTCTATAGAGGGTGGAGGTGACTATCACCTTCATGATTCAAGGTTATGTCCAATTATCTATTTTTTCATATGCTTTTACTATATACATGAAAGATAGATTGTAATATTCAATGTGGGTTTAAATCATTGTTTATATCTTTCCTCATGAACACAGATTTCACCTACTATACCGATGATAATCGATCTGTATTTATGTATAATTTTTTTTGCACAGTGTGTTTTATTTGGTTTGGTTTTCTTTTGGGGTCACTCTGTGCAATTAAGCCTTCGATTCCCAGCAGCTATCTAATTGAATGAACAACTAGTTTGATGAACCGAATTGGTGTCAGCTGCATGTATGGGTGTATATACGGCCGATGCACATCCAGAGTGAACTTGGTAATGAGTAAGTGACACATCTAGTCGTGAAACGCGTCTACCGTTTTGTCCAGCACTCACAGTGTGTATGTATTATATTTTGCCATTCGTTTGATGTGGAATAAATACACTCCGTTTTTCAACTTTATCGGAAGTGCGGTCATTCCTTCTTGCTTCATGTGACCACAAACCGCACAGTCCAGGGGGGTAGAGCAAATAGTCAGTTGGCCGACAGTCACCAGCTCTCTGCTCATGGAGCTCTGAGAACTGAGCGATCTGCAGTCTTTGATCGCTTGGTTCTAAGTCTTCGAGCCAGCAGGAGAGGACTAAGGCTGCATCTACATAAGCAAGTATGATTTTTGAAAAAGAAAAATGGATTTTTGTAAAATCTTACCGTAAAATCCTTTTCTCTTAAGCTCATTGACAGACGCAGTCCTCTTGAATAATAGCACATTGGGTTATACTGCCCTCTACAGGAGTAGGACACTAGACGGAAGGAAAACGTTCTGGCCACACCTTAGGGGCAGTCCCAGAGGGTATATCCTCTCTCTCTCTGCTACAGGAAGTCAGTTATGTCACAAAGCAGTGTTGGAGAATTTAACCCAACCCAACTCAAAAACAGAGGGGCGGGTACTGCGTCTGTCAATGAGCTTAAAAGAAAAGGATTTTACGGTAAGATTTTACAAAAATCCATTTTTCTCTGTCGCTCATTGACAGACGCAGTCCTCTTGATTAATAACACATTGGGACGTCCCAAAGCAGTGCCACAAATGAGGGGTGGGATAACAGAAATAAAAATTTAAATCCAGAAGGCCCAACCGGTGCCGACTAGAAGTCTTAAAGGCTCATCAAACCAAGGATGAGACTCAACTGAAAACCCAACAGAAAAAAACCCTCGAGGTAGACCACCGGTCTCCTCAAATTGCGGCCTGCAGAACCTTGCGGCCAAAAGAGGCATCCGCCGATGCCATCACATCAACTTTATAAAATTTTGTAAAGGTATGAACCGACGACCAGGTAGCCGCCTTGCAAACCTGGACCACTGACGCCTGATGGCGGAAGGCCCAGGAAGCACTAAGCGCCCGAGTGGAGTCCGCCTTAACAGGGAACGGAGGATCCCGACCCTTAATAGAATAAGCCTGTACCACCGTCTGTCTGATCCATTTGGAGATAGTCACGGCAGATGCAGGCAACCCCTTTTTGGGGCCATCCATGATCACAAAAAGTGAATCCGTGTCACAAAACGAGTCCGTAGTCTTCAGGTATACCCCGATTGCCCCAACCACATCCAAGGAATGTAACGCAAACTCCCGAGGATGACTGGGCTTAGGACACAGGGAAGGTAATACAATATCTTCATACAGATGAAATTCTGAAACCACTTTAGGAAGGAAGGATGAATTCGGACAAAGAACCACCTTATCCCTATGAACCAGATATGGGGAACGACAAGATAATGCGGCCAGTTCTGACACCCTGCGTGTAGAAGTGATGGCCACCAAGAAGGCCACCTTCTGGGATAAAGTAAGCAAGGGAATCTCCCTAATATCTTCAAAGGGAGGTTTCTGAAGAACCGACAACACTAAATTACGATCCCAGGGCGGTAAGGGCGCGCGCACTGGCGGAGCCAGGTGCCGCACTCCCTGGATGAAATTCCGTACCAAGGAATGAATAGCCAAAGGTTTCTGAAAGAAGATTGCTAACGCTGAAACCTGACCCTGGATCGTGCTCAAGGACAGTTTCTGCTCAACCCCCTGTTGCAGAAAGGCCAAAATTCGGGTCACCGAATAGGTACGTGGGGGAAATCCAAGAGATTCACACCACGCAATATAAGCCTTCCATGTGCGATAATAGACTTTGCTGGAAGTCGCTTTCCTTGCTTTAATTAGAGTAGGAATAACTGAAGCTGACAGTCCCTTGTCCTTCAGTACCTGGGTCTCAATGGCCAGGCCGTTAAAGCCAGCGATTGTAAAGCAAGATGGAAGATCGGTCCTTGAGACCGCAGATCCTCTCTGAGAGGAAGTCTCCAAGGAGCGTCCGCGACCGGTCTGCCCAGGTCGGCGTGCCCGGCTTGATGAGGCCGGTCCGGAATTACCAGGATAACTGGAATTCCCTCCACCTCTATCCTGCGGAGAAGTTTCAGCAGCAACTTGAGAGGAGGGAAGACATACAGTAGCTGATACTGCCCCTACAGGGCGATCAGCGCGTCTGCTGCGTCCGCTAGAGGATCGTGGGCGTGGGCTACAAACCTCCGCACCTTCCTGTTGAGCCAAAATGCCAACAGATCCACCTCGGGGGTGCCCCAATGAAAGCACATCTGGTGAAATCATTGGTGATTGACATAAGCCACAGCCGTGGCGTTGTCTGACTGGATCCAAACCAGGCTGCCCTAGAGCTGCTCGGTCCAGAAAATCAGACCAAGTCTGATCGCTCTCAGTTCCCACACATTTATCAGAAACTTGAATTCTATCGAAAGTAGTGACTTCCCCTGGCTGAGCATTGGAGACCAAAGCCACCAGACCAGAGACTCCCTGGTCCGCTCGCTCAACCGGATCCGATTCCTGGAGGGAACTGGGAACGATCTTTGGAAAAAATGAAGAAAACGTTCTGCTCAAGGAACGGAAACTACTGCCCCTTGTAGCATACGAATGTTGGAAGGGAAGAATCGCACCGGTAGAAGTGATTGACACTCGATCTTGTATCCCGACTGTATGATCCCCTGAACCCCTTTGTCTGGGATTCAGGAAAGCCATGGATCTGGAAACCGGTGAAGACGTCCCCCCACCCCAGAGATGGGTGGGGGCGCACTTTTGTTTACCCGACCAGCGCCCTTTGAAACCCCCTGAGGGGGCTTTGGAGCCCTTCTCGCTCGCCCCCAACAAACCTTTATGAGCTGAAAAGGAAGGTCCTCGCCTGTTACGAGGTCCTTTACCCTTAGCAGTCTGTGGCAAAAAAGTGCTCTTGACCCCAGTGACATCCTTTATGATCTTATCTAAGGTGGCCCCAAAAAGGCGATCCCCCCGAAAAGGGAGATTAGCCAAAGCTTTCTTGGAACCTTGATCCGCCGACCAGCACTTTAACCACAACACACGTCTGAGGACCACTGCTGACATCGATGCATGTCCTAACAAGGGAGTGGCATCACAGACGAACTGTAGTCCTTGTATAATTTGCTCCATCAAATCAGATGCTGCCAGGGGGATACTTCTCCCCTTTAAGTCACGGCGTAACAATTTAGCCCATTCTGTCAATGTTTGTGAAACAAAACCAAAGGCAACCACTGGCCTAAAGGTTGACCCTATCAGGGAAAAAATGGTGCGGGATTCCGCTTCCACTTTACGATCCACTGGATCCTTAAAGGACGGAGCGTCCTCCAACGGGATAACAGTGGCTTTATTTAGTCTGGAAATCTGTGGGTCCACCACTGGTGGTACCGTCCATTTTTTAATGAGGGATTCCTCAAACGGATAGCGCCTAGCAATGCGTTTGGAAATAGCAAGGGTTCGTTTCGGATGATCTCATTCCTCCTTAATTTTATTACCAAAGCATTTGGGTAAAGGAAAAACCTTCGCTATCTTGGTAGGCTTACTGGTACCAAAAGGAATTTCCATGTCGGTTACCTCTGCCGGTGTAACCTCAAGTCTTAAGGTTTCCCGGACAGACACAACTAGTGCGTCCACCAACGCATCTTCATGTGCTATGGCGGAGGCAGATACAAAAAGGGGCAATGATCTGATTCCCCCCAAGCACGCCTCCATCCCAAAATATATAGAAACAACAAGAGATTGGCCCGCGGGACTTTGAATGAGGTGGGTGCTAGTGGCTGGAGATAGAATAAATGGCACAATAAATATGTAAAACAATGTATATTTTTATTGCATTGTATAAACAAGTAATACGAATAATAGTAACATGTACATAACATAGCATAGCTCAATGGCCGTAATGACAATGTATACAACATGAACCATATTGAAACGTATATAGGCAAATATCCTGGTGTCGCCACTGAGTTTCAAAGGTAACCTGAATATGATATTGAAGTTCCATGATACTAGAGTCTGATACATAATGACCTGACGCGTTTCGGGAGCTACATCTCCCTTCTTCAGAGATCAATGTATTTGAGTATGACTACAAAAGAACAAAAGAATTGAAGTAAACGTTGGAGAATATATAAAATATTCAAGTAAGAAAATTCACAACCGGGATAATAATGATTGGGAAAGAGTATGAAATACTCACAGGCTAATGAACCTTGTTGGGAAAATGGATTCCCGTGTGAAAACAGCAGACCGTGGTCTGACCCGGGAGCTGAAGGGTCCCTTGGGGAGCAGCCAGAGAAGGGGGTCCATGGCAGGTGGGTGTCTAAAGAATAGTGGAGAGATGAACCATCCAGATCTGTCGTATATATAAAAAGTATAAATGTAGCATATTGCTATCAATGTTAGTGAAAGTTAGTGAATTGGATGGGAAATCCTGATATATAAAATAGGATAAGAAGAATGTCAACTAAGTGCAAGAAAGAAGAAGGTGTGGGGAGGGGAGAATACAGGGTGCATAAAAGAGAAGTGGGTGTGAAGAATTGAGAGAGGGATTGGCAGTGTGCCATGGCAGGTTGCCTGAAACTGTGAGGAATGAGTGAGAGGGGGTGCTGGCCCAAAAAAAAGAGAAATGCAAAGGAAAGAAGGAGTGGTAGGAGAAAGAAATATAGTGGCCGACCTACCATGTTTGCCCGACGCTGGTCGCAATCCTAGGACCCTAACGTCATGCAGCGGGTATGGCGGGTCAGGACAATACACATCCATGGCCTCGTGGAGGAAGAGAACGCTGAAGGCGGACCTTCCCCACCCGCAGATGTAGGGCACGTGGTGAGCGCGATGACGTCAGTGATGACACTGACGGATAGCGCTGAGGTGCGGCATGACGCCGATGTGAGGGTGGACCCACTCGTCCCAATGAGGGGAGGAGCGGGGACAGCAAGGGAGGCGGAGCCTCCCTCTTTACACATCGCAGCTCCCGGAGTCAGGGCAGCCGCCGCCTAGTGGACACAGGAGCCCATTAGTAGAAAAAAGGGGAGATATAGCATCCAGTGTGAAAGAATCACACAGGGGGAATGCACAAGATAATGATATTAATTGCCTGAAGTAGTTCAAAAAAATGGATGAATAAATAAAAAGGGGAGAAACCGGGGAGAACACCAGGATAGGAAATCCAGCCAGGGAAAAGAACCAGATCATTAGTGGGCACAGTGGGTGTCTTCCACCCTAATAACATATACAAAAAGGGGCAATGATCTGATTCCCCCCAAGCACGCCTCCATCCCAAAATATATAGAAACAACAAGAGATTGGCCCGCGGGACTTTGAATGAGGTGGGTGCTAGTGGCTGGAGATAGAATAAATGGCACAATAAATATGTAAAACAATGTATATTTTTATTGCATTGTATAAACAAGTAATACGAATAATAGTAACATGTACATAACCATAGCATAGCTCAATGGCCGTAATGACAATGTATACAACATGAACCATATGGCGGAGGCAGAGACGTCCTCCTCACTGTCTGAGGAGACATTACCTGAGACAACAGCGCCAGAAGAGGGACCTGCAGCTGCGATGACCAGCTCAAAATCTGTATCTGAAGTATCAGATGAAATAGGGGTAGGCGGGGGTCGCTTTCTGGACCCCCGTCCCTGACAGGCCACCTCTACCCGGGATACCAAAGACTGCAAAACTGCTGATAATGCATCAATCACAAGTGGGGCACTGGATGGTCCTGCGGCCACCTCGAGGGGATCAGGTGGGGATACATGTGTGGCAGGGTCCATGATTATACAAGACACTTGCCAGCAACAAAAAAAAATAATTGCAATAAAAAAATTTCTTTTTTTTTGTTATAATCCCCCAGCGCAACAGCGCCCCTCAGTGTTACCTGCTTTGGACCCCACAGAGAGAGAGAGAGAGACCCCAAGGCTCACCACCCAATGCACAGAAGTTTCTATCAACCTGCTCCCAGCCCTGTCTGTTACAGACAGGAAGTCTTTGGCTCCTTTTCCCGGGTAAAGGAGGTGGCTCCGCCCCTTTACACGCCCTCCGGCGCCTCCCAATTACTCCTCGAGGTGTTTGGTCATCTCAAACATGGCCGCCCCCATGCTGGAGACACGAGGCTACGCCAAGATGGCGGCCCTGCGCGACCTGCGGGAAAATGGCGGCGGCCTGGAGGATGGCAGCGGCTTGTGGCAAGATAGCGGCGGCCTGCGGGAGGTAGTCACCGGCCTGTGCGGCCTGCGGGAGGTGTACGGCCTGCGGGAGGATGGCGGCCTGCGGATGGCGGTAGTCCAGGCACAGGCATCGGCCTGTATTGCAACCTTATCAGGCAGGATGCTATCACCCTTATACATGGCCATCATCACAGTAATGCCCCACTGACTTCAGACATGGTCCCTTAACATTGCTCACTCATACAGTGACTTTAGATAGTCAGCTCCCAAACCAAGCCTCCTGGTTTCTTATTCACAAAATCACACTCAATTGGGGGATCTGTGACACCTGTTATAGGATAGAGGGGGGACCCAGAAACATGAGCATCTGACCATCCCAGGGAGGGGCCCGCGTCCACCAACACACCCGTCAGGGGGAGAGGGGGAACAATTTACTCACCATACCGGAACAGGCGGGCGCCAACTCCTGACAGAACCCCTCTCCACCGAGGTGGGGGGGCTGTCGACCAATACGGACGCCGTGACTCAGTTTCCAACTGGTCGTCGGCGTCCAGGCGAGACGTTTAACTCGCAGGGTCAGTCCCCGTCCAGTGGGACTATGTCGCGGCCGACCCAGCGCGGAGCTAGGGCCTGCACGCGCTCGCAGGCTGACTGGGGTGACCACTGGATCTCAACATCCAGCCCGTCGCCCAGTTTCAGCGTACTTGCTTGAAGATCTCACAGGAACAACTGGAGAAAAAAAGCTGCCTATAAAAGGTTTTTCTAAAAAATCTTGCCAGGACCAAAGATCCCAGCAAGGAACGTAGGTCCTTACTCCTAACTAGACAGAAAAAACTGACTTCCTGTAGCAGAGAGAGAGAGGATATACCCTCTGGGACTGCCCCTAAGGTGTGGCCAGAACGTTTTCCTTCCGTCTAGTGTCCAACTCCTGTAGAGGGCAGTATAACCCAATGTGTTATTAATCAAGAGGACTGCGTCTGTCAATGAGCGACAGAGAAAAAACCTTTTATGTTCCAGGCATGTGGTATTTAAGGAATGTAAAAATATAATAGCCAATTTTGAGTAGTCCTACAAAGGTGCAGAACTTGAGGGAGCAGGGTGTCAATTTGAAGATTTGATAGAATGGTAATGGCTATTCAACAAGAAAAAATAGACTTGTCTAAAGATATAGTATTGACTTCCCAACTATCACAGCAAAAAAGGACTTTAAAACAGGGTTTCTCAACCAGGGTTCTATGGAATCACAGGTTCTAGGATCCTGCCCAAATCTTACAGGAGCTGCAGAGGTGAACCATCCATCATTCACCCCCCCCCCCCACTAATGCTTTTAAATGTTATACCACATGTAGCTGGCCAGCTAGAACCTGTCCTAGGTTGCCAATATGACCTACATGCATATACAGCTAGACCTGTTAATAACCTCAATACTAGTGCATATGTTTATGTGTGAGAGACAAAAGCAGAGTTATTTACTGTGATTTCATGTTTGGATGTCACATAACAATTGTATATTGTGTTCACAGAAGCCAAGGAAAAATATGCCTGTAAGATTCATTTGTATGCATGTAAGGTAAGCTCAGACACAGCAGAGTTGAAACCAGAAAGCACAGAGTTAAACTTTATTACCCATAAGGAGTTTGTGGCCAATCACAGCCAATCTCACACTCAGCAACAGTCTTGGCCAATCACAGCCAGCCTTACACCCATTTTTTTTTCTCTGAAGCCTCATGCTTCAGCCAGCCTTCTCATTTTCCAATACAGAAGAGAACTGAATAGACACACAGATCCACAGAGCAGTTTTATGGAAGCAAGTGGCCAAAAATAGGTAATTAACAGTTATACATGTTCCTATTGTTAGTAATGTGATTAGAGCTGTATACTGAACTAGTTATGTGTTCACTTGTAGTTCCACCAAACTCGAACACGAAATCAAACAAACTATCAAACTTCAGAAGTTATATCAAACTCTAACAACTCAAAACCAAACCCAAGCAAACAAACCCAAGCAAACAAACTCAAACAGCAATAGAGAGAAATATATCCACCATTTGTTATACTGTATTCAGCACATGTTGTACATGGACTGTCTGCTGCAAAAGTGTCACTGTTATCTATGAAGAAAAGTTGAAGTTAATAAAGAAGATATCTTAAGCGTTTGGTGTGCTCTTTAAACCTACTGCTTTCCATAGAACGGTATTAGAGGAATTTATAGAGTAACAGACAGTCTGGTTAGACTGAAGAGAGAGATCAAGTTCTTCTAATGCCACAGCGCATAAGGCACTTTGTAGTGCTGCACTTGCCACACCACAGACTCTTAGTGTGTTTATCCATGGAATAATTGCTAATACATTAAACAGAGGAGCACTGGATGCTGTGTGTCATTTTTATACATTTCTTTGTTTCAGGGCTCTTTGGAACCCTAGGGTTCCTCCAGAGGATACCAGGGGAATATAGTATAAAAAAATTACACATGCATACCCTTCTTCCACCAAGACTTTTCTTTTCATAGGTGGAAGGGTATTTATACATGTCATTTCTTATACCATTTTCATTCAGATATTTGACATTTAAGGTTTTTAGTATGTACTTAATTGAACTTCGTCGTTTGATACACCACATGTGTCCTGTGAAAGCAACTATCCTTTGGCATTCTTAGTCACCATTTTTCTTTTGTATTAATACTTGTGCTGCAGGGCCCGCACTGACTGCGTTGGCATGTTTCTATGGTTTACACAATTTTACCTCTTTATTAGCAGTAAAAACAGATGGAGGTTCACTGTGTCCATCCCACTGGATAGTGCATGAAATAAAATACTGCATGGTTGCATGAAATAAATATAGCATATTGCAATGAAATGGTGTGAAGAAAAGTCTGGTTGGCCACACTTCCATAAAATCACCTTAATTGACACATAATTCACGCTGACAATCCACAATGTACAAGGGGAGGCCAATACGTTCTTACCCTCACCATGATCTAGATGTGCTAGGTATTTGAATATTTGTAGGTTTTTAAGTGGATATCTTTGTAATCTGCATGCCAATTTGTGGTGAATTATAGTTCGAGTCAAGAGAAATGCGTTCCAAGTTTACTGACAACTTTCCAAAAACAGCAAAGAGTAGAATTTGCACAAAGCATTTTGAACCTGTACCACAACAAGGAGGAGGACTTTTTAAACAGATTAGTGACCATGGGTGAAAGCTGGGTATATCTATAAGATCCTGAGACTAAAGAATTGAGTAAAACATGCTTAAATCGCCCACCACCAAAAAGGATAAGGTGCAACATTCATTCAGCAAGGTCATGTCAGCTGGTTTTCCTCCAAATCTGCATACTTCTACGCAGATGGTAGTAAAGCTCTATTCGACAGATATGAGAAGCGTGTAGACCATAGGAGGTGGATATGTAGATAAGGAAGAGTTAGTGGACTACATTTAGGATCACTAGCACATCTGGATCTTGGTGAGGGTAATAAATTATTGGCCTCCCCTTGTACAGATGAGAGAATTTAGCCACCAGCTAAGTGGCTATATTCCCTCATCTGTACAAAGTTTATTTTATAGAAGTGCAACCAACCAGATTTTTTTTTCACACCATGACTTATGTGACAAACATGGCCAGCACCCATTAGTGTGCAGTGGGGGTGAGATAGGTGAAGACTCACCTGGAGCTGTGCTTCACGGTCTATATTTTGATGAAATAGCGCATGCATGCGGTATTTTAGTAGCGTGTTTTTTTTTTGTGAATTGCAATATAAAAGCTATTTTACCTCAAATTGTAAACAGGAAAATACTGCTTCGTAAATGGAGCCCACAACTTAAAAAAAAAAAAAAATGTCACTTAAATGTCCCGCAGATTACAGCATTTATAGACTAAATTTGATACATACCTCTAATTTCCCAGCATTTGACCCTCACAGCACCGTGTTGTCATTGTTCAGCCTTGATGGTCATTTCACCATCTACAAAATAAAGAAAAGATTTGTCGTTGTAGAAAACAAATTGACAGAGAAATTCCATTTCTACTCCACACATTATTCATACACCACAATCATCAAAAAACGTCCCCAAAACAAAGCAACAACATAAGACTACGTAACCTCTTTCATTTCATTCCTCCGGCAAAAAGTCTACATTTTTCAAGAGTAACAAGTTCCCCCCCTACAATTTTCTGCACCATGCTGTAGCCCCAGTTCACGTGATGCGGAAATCAGCGCGATTCCAGTGTGGATTCCCACATCCGATCTCCCTTGCAGGTAGTTCACACTGCCTTCTATAAACTGCTGTTTATGTTATCCTAGCAGAGGTGCCGACAGTGATTGGAAATAGTAATGTTTGCACCGCTCAGAACAGTGCTAGAAAGGGGCGGCTCAATCACAGTGTACAGGCGGGAGGGGGAGGGGAAGGGGGACACATGAGACAGAAGAGAGAGTGGATGATGGAGGCACGTAAACTTGACCATGATACACCGTGGACAGTTTACAGGGGGGAGGGCAGAACCAGGCAGGATCAGTCAGGTATTGCAGGTGATAGAAGGGGACAAATGACAGCACAAGCACTGTGCGGTTATCCATGCTTTAAAGAAACGGGATCTTTTTTTTCTTTTCTGGGTAACAAACATCCTAACCACTTCCGGGACCGCCCGCCGCAATTTTATGTTGGTACTTTGATGTTAAATACCGGTGTTATGGCAGCAGCTTGCTGCCATAACCCCAGTATTTTCTTACAGGGTGGGTGGTCCTCTCACATAAAAGTGGTCCCAGTGGTGAATTCACGCGGGATCACTTAGGGGGGGCAGAAGAGGTGCCCCCCCCCCCCAGTCATTTTTCCTGCTTACTGGAGCCGTTGGTAGCGGAGAAAACGATCCGGTCCGACCATGTCCCAGGCAGGAAGTCAGGTGAGAGCAAGATGGCCCCCACTTAACTGTATGGCTATGAGGACCGCAGTGACCTCATACATCCATTTCTCCCAATGGCCCATTTTTTTCATGCTGAAATAAAAAAAATACTTTTTTTGCTTTTTAGTGTAGATGCGAGATCTGATTTCTTTTTGACCCCAGATCTCACATTAAAGAGGTCCTGTCCTGCTTATTTCTATTACAAAAGATGTTTACATTTTTAAAGCATCGCCTTTGGAGATTTTTAAGTACCAATATTTGTTCCCATTCCACGAGCGTGCGCAATTTTGAAGCATGACATGTTGGGTATCTATTTACTCCGCTGTAACATATCTTTCACATTTATTAAAAAAAATGGGCTAACTTCACTGGTTCTTTTTTTTTTTATTTATTTTTTATTAAAAAAAGTGGATTTTTTCCAAAAAAACTGCATTCGTAAGACCGCTGCGCAAATACGGTGTGACAAAGTATTGCAATGATCCCCATTTTTTTCTTTAGGGTCTCCACTAAAAAAAAAAAAAAATATGTTTGGGGGTTCCAAGTAATTTTCTAGCAAAAAATACTGATTTTAACTTGTAAACAAGTGTCAGAAATAGGCCTGGTCCTTATGTGGTTAATACACGTTCAGGTATAAAGGGATGAGGTGGCAACCCTAGCCCAGCTCCCACTGTGATTGGACACAGCAGGAGCCAATTAGCGGGTCATTACCAAGGCAAACAGAATGGCAGTCTGCCTATGTAAATAAGGCAGATGGCAGTTCTGTGACAAGAGAAGACAGGGATCCTGTGTTTTTGCTAAGCAGGAACACAGATTTCTGTCTTCTTACAGTACAAGCCCATCCCCCACACAGTTGGAAAACACCCCCTAGGGACACATTTACCCTTTGATCACCCCCTGATGTTAACCCCATCCCTGCAAGTGCCATTAGTACAGTTGCAGTGCATATGTTTTAGTACTGATCACTGTAGTAGTGTCACTGGTCCCCAAAAAGTGTCAGGGTTTATTTACTAAAGCTAAAGAGTGCAAAATTAGTCCCATTGCTGCATAGATGCCAATCAGTTTCTAACCTCGTAAATTAAGCTTTGGCAGAAAAAAAAAAAAACGTGGAAGCCGATTGGTTCTGTGCAGAATTGTGACTAATTTTGCACTCTCTAGCTTTAGTAAATACACCCCTTCATGTTCGATTACCTGCCGCAATATTGCAGTCGGTTATAAGTCGCTGATCGCCACCATTACTAGTAAAAAAAATAAAATAAATACAATATAATAAATACAATACCCCATAGTTTGTAGAATTTTGCTCAAACCAAATCAATATACGCTTAATGTGGATTTTTTTTTTTGACTTTTCATTTAAAAATTGTCGATTTTTTTTTGTTTATAGAGCAAAAAATAAATGCAGAGGCGATCAAATACCACCATAAGAAAGCTCTATTAGCAGGGGGGGAGGGGAGAGGTTGGGGGGCTATGATGTAAAATGGTTCTGTGATGGCTGCGGACCACTAGAAGATTGAGCCAAAGTGCATTAGTCTTCACCTGTAATATCATGCAAACATAACATTTAGGGCTGATTTACAGTCAATGCATTTTTAAACAGTAGGCAGTATGAACGCATATGTAAAAAAAATGAATGTATTCCAATTAGCTTCGTTTATAGCATGGCAGTGCTTTCGTCTGCATGTTAAAAAAAGTACAGCATACTGCACTTTCTGCAAAAAAAATGCATTGCAAACATACGTAGATGGATACAAAAAAATTAACAAAAAAAATTATTCCAAAAAACACTGCAAATGCGTCAAACACGCACTGCGAATGCATGTAAACGCACAACCAATATGCTTGCAGAAATGCACAGTTAAAGCAGATATTGTGTATATGACCCCTAGGGTACATTCACACAAGTATTAGGGTATTAATAAACTCTACAAGCAACATTTCCTGCAACGCACATCTTTCAAATGGGTGAATAACAATTTTAACAATAAATGAAACCTGCACTGGAGCTCAGCAGCAGCCAGAGAGCCAGGCAACTAGCATTTTCAGCAGGAGAGATCCACAGTGGCAGGCCACTGTTTCTCCTTTCCTGAAAATGCATGTTTAGTTTTTCTTATTTCTAACACCAGTCTTAGTCAACACAAAAAGTTCTAGAGAAACTGAGCAGGCTGTAAAATGGTTTATAGTATGGGTGACTGTTCAGTATGCACCTTAGTTTAGGCACATAGCAAGGTGCAATAACCATAGCAGCCAATCAGCAACTGACCCATGCTGTTTTCCAGCAGTCATGTGATGCAAGAGCTTATCTGCTTGAATACAAACCATTAAGGCAGGCCCCAGCATAACATAGTTAATAGTAAATTTTAGGAGATTATACATGAAGATTGGAACATGTACAGGATTTGTTACATTTTAACAAAGTGCAGAAAAAAAAAAAATAAAGTTAAAACTGTAGTTTTTAAATGAACATTGCAAACATAATCAACCAATACTTACCAAACAAACATGGCGGCAGAAGCCATGTGCTCACATCTGTAGGCCAAAGGGCAGAATGCTTCACAAGTGGGCGTATTTATAGGTAAATCAGCCTTTTTTTAACCCAACTTTATTTGTGACAGTACCAAACTGACAAAGCTCACAAACTCTAAAAACTTTGAAAATAACTCTCTTTTTCTCTTGCAGGAAGGGTTCGCATGCGTCGCTGCTCCTGAACAACTGCGGAGAAATGGAAAATAAATTTAAATCAAGGAAAAAATAAAATAAGGCAAAAAAAAAAAAAAAAACTGCATGGTGAACAGCCACACCCCCTCAACTTTAACTCCTTATCGCCCAGATTCAGTGTTGCCTTTACTTTGCTCAGGGTCAATTTGGCTGCGGTTGTTGTTTTATGGTTTCAGGTAGCAAATAAAAAAAAAAAATTGTCACTTTTATTTGTTCAAATTCAGCAACCTAACCAGACAAATAGGGTTATTTAATAATGCAGAGTACATTCAGGGCCCATTCATATCTGGGTAATGTGAAACACACTTCTCGTGATTTCTCTTGATGGAGCTTATTCTGTCCCCAGCCACACTACTGATGAGCTTATTCTGTCCCCACTCGCACCAAAGATGGGGCTTGTCCTATACCCACCCACACCAATGATGGGGCTTATCCTACCCCACCAGAGCCGGACTGGCCATAGGGCAGACCGGGCATTTTCCCGGTGGGCCGCAGTCTGCAGACATCACAAAAATTTCCCTCATAGCCACTGCGGCCGCCGGCCGGCTTCGCGGCCAATCAGCCTTCTGCTCAGGGGGGGTGTGAGTCACACCCCCCCTGAGCAGAAGGCTAATTGGCCGCGAAGCCGGACAAGGAAGTAATCAACACTCGTCACGAGTCACTCTTGTTCCTTCCCGCCAGTGTCATGCTCGGCGCGGCCAGCCCAGCCCGAATCCCTCAAGCAGCTGCAGTCAGTCTCAGATGTAGCAGCTTCTTCAGCCCGGGGCCCGGGCTGCTCACGGGGGACGGCGGCGGCGGCGGCTGTGGGGAGAAGGTAAGTGAGTGCAGAGTGCAGACAGTGCTGTGCTGCCCCGGTGTTGCGGGGAAACCAATATCGGGACAACACCGGCCGACCGTGTGTGCTGACTGCTGATCACTCTGCCTGATCCCATCCATCCCTCCCACTGCCATCACTCTACCTGCCATGATCCCATCCACCCCCCTCCACTGCCATCACTGCCTGATCCCATCCATCCCTCCCACTGCCATCACTCTACCTGCCCTGATCCCATCCACCCCCGCCCACTGCCATCACTGCCTGATCCCATCCATCCCTCCCACTGCCATCACTGCCTGATCCCATCTCTCCCATTGCCATAACTCTGCCTGCCCTCATCCCATCCATCCCCCCACTGCCATCACTGCCTGATCCCATCTCTCCCACTGCCATCACTCTGCCTGCCCTGATCCCATCCATCCCCCCACTGCCATCACTGCCTGATCCCATCCATCCCCCCCACTGCCTGATCCCATCCATCCCTTCCACTGCCATCACTCTACCTGCCCTGATCCCATCCACCCCCCCACTGCCATCACTGCCTGATCCCATCCATCCCTCCCACTGCCATCACTGCCTGATCCCATCTCTCTCACTGCCATCACTCTGCCCGCCCTGATCCCATCCATCCCTCCCACTGCCATCACTGCCTGATCCCATCTCTCCCACTGCCATGACTCTGCCTGTCCTGATCCCATCCATCCCCCCCACTGCCATCACTGCCTGATCCCATCCATCCCCCCCACTGCCATCACTGCCTGATCCCATCCATCCCTCCCACTGCCATCACTGCCTGATCCCATCTCTTACACTGCCATCACTCTGCATGATCCCATCCATCCCTCCCACTGCCATCACTCTGCCTGATCCCATCCATCCCTCCCACTGCCATCACTCTACCTGCCCTGATCCCATCAACCCCCCCCCCTACTGCCATCACTGCCTGATCCCATCCATCCCTCCCACTGCCATCACTGCCTGATCCCATCTCTCTCACTGTTATCACTCTGCCTGCCCTGATCCCATCCATCCCTCCCACTGCCATCACTGCCTGATCCCATCTCTCCCACTGCCATCACTCTGCCTGCCCTGATCCCATCCACCCACCCCCCCACTGCCATCACTGCCTGATCCCATCCATCCCCCCCACTGCCATCACTGCCTGATCCCATCCATCCCTCCCACTGCCATCACTCTGCCTGCCCTGATCCCATCCATCCCCTCCACTGCCATCACTGCCTGATCCCATCCATCCCCCCTATGCCATCACTGCCTGATCCCATCCATCACTCCCTCCCACTGCCATCACTCTGCCTGCCCTCATCCCATCCATCCCCCCCACTGCCATCACTCTGCCTGCCCTGATCCCATCCATCCCCCCACTGCCATCACTGCCTGATCCCATCCATCCCTCCCACTGCCATCACTCTACCTGATCCCATCCATCCCTCCCACTGCCATCATTCTGCCTGATCCCATCCATCCCTCCCACTGCCATCACTGCCTGATCCCATCCATCCCTCCCACTGCCATCACTCTGCCTTATCCCATCCATCCCCCCCACTGCCATCACTCTGCCTGATCCCATCCATCCCTCCCACTGCCATCACTCTGCCTGATCCCATCCATCCCTCCCACTGCCATCACTCTGCCTGATCACATCCATCCCTCCCACTGCCATCACTGCCTGATCCCATCCACTCCTCCCACTGTCATCACTCTGCCTGATCCCATCCATCCCTCCCACTGCCATCACTCTGCCTGATCCCATCCATCCCTCTCACTGCCATCACTCTGCCTGATCCCATCCACCCCTCCCACTGCCATCACTCTGCCTGATCCCATCCATCCCTCCCACTGCCATCACTCTGCCTGATCCCATCCATCCCCCCACTGCCATCACTCTGCCTGATCCCATCCATCCCTCCAACTGCCATCACTGCCTGATCCCATCCATCCCCCCCTATGCCATCACTGCCTGATCCCATCCATCACTCCCTCCCACTGCCATCACTCTGCCTGCCCTCATCCCATCCATCCCCCCCACTGCCATCACTCTGCCTGCCCTGATCCCATCCATCCCCCCCA
Source organism: Pelophylax lessonae (assembly GCF_965119305.1). Taxonomy (NCBI): domain Eukaryota; kingdom Metazoa; phylum Chordata; class Amphibia; order Anura; family Ranidae; genus Pelophylax; species Pelophylax lessonae. The sequence goes on from NC_138778.1 coordinate 107,283,301, forward strand.
CTGCCATCACTGCCTGATCCCATCCATCCCTCCCACTGCCATCACTCTACCTGATCCCATCCATCCCTCCCACTGCCATCATTCTGCCTGATCCCATCCATCCCTCCCACTGCCATCACTGCCTGATCCCATCCATCCCTCCCACTGCCATCACTCTGCCTTATCCCATCCATCCCCCCCACTGCCATCACTCTGCCTGATCCCATCCATCCCTCCCACTGCCATCACTCTGCCTGATCCCATCCATCCCTCCCACTGCCATCACTCTGCCTGATCACATCCATCCCTCCCACTGCCATCACTGCCTGATCCCATCCACCCCTCCCACTGTCATCACTCTGCCTGATCCCATCCCTCCCACTGCCATCACTCTGCCTGATCCCATCCATCCCTCTCACTGCCATCACTCTGCCTGATCCCATCCACCCCTCCCACTGCCATCACTCTGCCTGATCCCATCCATCCCTCCGACTGCCATCACTGCCTGATCCCATCTCTCCCACTGCCATCACTCTGCCTGATCCCATCCATCCCCTCCACTGCCATCACTGCCTGATCCCATCCATCCCCCCACTGCCATCACTGCCTGATCCCATCCATCCCTCCCACTGCCATCACTCTGCCTGCCCTGATCCCATCCATCCCCCCCACTGCCATCACTCTGCCTGCCCTGATCCCATCCATCCCCCCACTGCCATCACTGCCTGATCCCATCCATCCCTCCCACTGCCATAACTCTACCTGTTCCCATCTCTCCCACTGCCATCACTCTACCTGATCCCATCCCTCCCACTGCCATCACTCTGCCTGCCCTGGTCCCATCCACCCCCCCCCCCCCACTGCCATCACTCTGCCTGATCCCATCCATCCCTCCCACTGCCATCACTCTGCCTGATCCCATCCATCCCTCCCACTGCCATCACTCTGCCTGATCCCATCCATCCCTCCCACTGCCATCACTCTGCCTTATCCCATCCATCCCCCCCACTGCCATCACTCTGCCTGATCCCATCCATCCCTCCCACTGCCATCACTCTGCCTGATCCCATCCATCCCTCCGACTGCCATCACTGCCTGATCCCATCCATCCCTCCCACTGCCATCACTCTGCCTGATCCCATCCATCCCTCCCACTGCCATCACTCTGCCTGATCCCATCCATCCCCCCCACTGCCATCACTCTGCCTGATCCCATCCATCCCTCCCACTGCCATCACTCTGCCTGATCCCATCCATCCCTCCGACTGCCATCACTGCCTGATCCCATCCATCCCTCCCACTGCCATCACTCTGCCTGATCCCATCCATCCCTCCCACTGCCATTACTGCATGATCCCATCCATCCCTCCCACTGCCATCACTCTGCCTGATCCCATCCATCCCTCCCACTGCCATCACTCTGCCTGATCCCATCCATCCCCCCCACTGCCATCACTCTGCCTGATCCCATCCATCCCTCCCACTGCCATCACTCTGCCTGATCCCATCCATCCCTCCGACTGCCATCACTGCCTGATCCCATCCATCCCTCCCACTGCCATCACTCTGCCTGATCCCATCCATCCCTCCCACTGCCATCACTCTGCCTGATCCCATCCACCCCCCCCACTGCCATCACTCTGCCTGATCCCATCCATCCCTCCGACTGCCATCACTGCCTGATCCCATCCATCCCTCCCACTGCCATCACTCTGCCTGATCCCATCCATCCCTCCCACTGCCATCACTCTGCCTGATCCCATCCATCCCTCCGACTGCCATCACTGCCTGATCCCATCCATCCCTCCCACTGCCATCACTCTGCCTGATCCCATCCATCCCTCCCACTGCCATCACTCTGCCTGATTCCATCCATCCCTCCCACTGCCATCACTGCCTGATCCCATCCATCCCTCCCACTGCCATCACTCTGCCTGATCCCATCCATCCCTCCCACTGCCATCACTCTGCCTGATCCTATCCATCCCTCCCACTGCCATCACTCTGCCTGATCCCATCCAACCCTCCCACTGCCATCACTCTGCCTGATCCCATCCATCCCTCCCACTGCCATCACTCTGCCTGATCCCATCCATCCCTCCCACTGCCTTATCCCATCCATCCCTCCCACTGCCATCACTCTGCCTGATCTCATCCATCCCTCCGACTGCCATCACTGCCTTATCCCATCTCTCCCACTGCCATCACTCTGCCTGATCCCATCCATCCCTCCCACTGCCATCACTGCCTGATCCCATCTCTCCCACTGCCATCACTCTGCCTGATCCCATCCATCCCTCCCACTGCCATCACTCTGCCTGATCCCATCCATCCGTCCGACTGCCATCACTGCCTGATCTCATCTCTCCCACTGCCATCACTCTGCCTGATCCCATCCATCCCCCCCACTGCCATCACTCTGCCTGATCCCATCCATCCCCCCTCACTGCCATCACTCTGCCTGATCCCATCCATCCCTCCCACTGCCATCACTCTGCCTGATTCCATCCATCCCTCCCACTGCCATCACTGCCTGATCCCATCCATCCCTCCCACTGCCATCACTCTGCCTGATCCCATCCATCCCTCCCACTGCCATCACTCTGCCTGATCTCATCCATCCCTCCCACTGCCATCACTCTGCCTGATCCCATCCATCCCTCCCACTGCCATCACTCTGCCTGATCCTATCTCTTACACTGCCATCACTCTGCCTGATCCCATCCATCCCTCCCACTGCCATCACTCTGCCTGATCCCATCCATCCCTCCCACTGCCATCACTCTGCCTGATCCCATCCATCCCTCCGACTGCCATCACTGCCTGATCCCATCCATCCCTCCCACTGCCATCACTCTGCCTGATCCCATCCATCCCTCCCACTGCCATCACTCTGCCTGATCCCATCCATCCCTCCGACTGCCATCACTGCCTGATCCCATCCATCCCTCCCACTGCCATCACTCTGCCTGATCCCATCCATCCCTCCCACTGCCATCACTCTGCCTGATTCCATCCATCCCTCCCACTGCCATCACTGCCTGATCCCATCCATCCCTCCCACTGCCATCACTCTGCCTGATCCCATCCATCCCTCCCACTGCCATCACTCTGCCTGATCCTATCCATCCCTCCCACTGCCATCACTCTGCCTGATCCCATCCATCCCTCCCACTGCCATCACTCTGCCTGATCCCATCCATCCCTCCCACTGCCATCACTCTGCCTGATCCCATCCATCCCTCCCACTGCCATCACTCTGCCTGATCCCATCTCTTACACTTCCATCACTCTGCCTGATCCCATCCATCCCTCCCACTGCCATCACTCTGCCTGATCCCATCCATCCCTCCCACTGCCATCACTCTGCCTTATCCCATCCATCCCCCCCACTGCCATCACTCTGCCTGATCCCATCCATCCCTCCCACTGCCATCACTCTGCCTGATCCCATCCATCCCTCCGACTGCCATCACTGCATGATCCCATCCATCCCTCCCACTGCCATCACTCTGCCTGATCCCATCCATCCCTCCCACTGCCATCACTCTGCCTGATCCCATCCATCCCCCCCACTGCCATCACTCTGCCTGATCCCATCCATCCCCCCTCACTGCCATCACTCTGCCTGATCCCATCCATCCCTCCCACTGCCATCACTCTGCCTGATTCCATCCATCCCTCCCACTGCCATCACTGCCTGATTCCATCCATCCCTCCCACTGCCATCACTCTGCCTGATCCCATCCATCCCTCCCACTGCCATCACTCTGCCTGATCTCATCCATCCCTCCCACTGCCATCACTCTGCCTGATCCCATCCATCCCTCCCACTGCCATCACTCTGCCTGATCCCATCTCTTACACTGCCATCACTCTGCCTGATCCCATCCATCCCTCCCACTGCCATCACTCTGCCTGATCCCATCCATCTGCCTTATCCCATCCATCCCCCCCACTGCCATCACTCTGCCTGATCCCATCCATCCCTCCCACTGCCATCACTCTGCCTGATCCCATCCATCCCTCCCACTGCCTTATCCCATCCATCCCTCCCACTGCCATCACTCTGCCTGATCTCATCCATTCCTCCGACTGCCATCACTGCCTTATCCCATCTCTCCCACTGCCATCACTCTGCCTGATCCCATCCATCCCTCCCACTGCCATCACTGCCTGATCCCATCTCTCCCACTGCCATCACTCTGCCTGATCCCATCCATCCCTCCCACTGCCATCACTCTGCCTGATCCCATCCATCCGTCCGACTGCCATCACTGCCTGATCTCATCTCTCCCACTGCCATCACTCTGCCTGATCCCATCCATCCCCCCCACTGCCATCACTCTGCCTGATCCCATCCATCCCCCCTCACTGCCATCACTCTGCCTGATCCCATCCATCCCTCCCACTGCCATCACTCTGCCTGATTCCATCCATCCCTCCCACTGCCATCACTGCCTGATCCCATCCATCCCTCCCACTGCCATCACTCTGCCTGATCCCATCCATCCCTCCCACTGCCATCACTCTGCCTGATCTCATCCATCCCTCCCACTGCCATCACTCTGCCTGATCCCATCCATCCCTCCCACTGCCATCACTCTGCCTGATCCTATCTCTTACACTGCCATCACTCTGCCTGATCCCATCCATCCCTCCCACTGCCATCACTCTGCCTGATCCCATCCATCTGCCTTATCCCATCCATCCCCCCACTGCCATCACTCTGCCTGATCCCATCCATCCCTCCCACTGCCATCACTCTGCCTGATCCCATCCATCCCTCCCACTGCCTTATCCCATCCATCCCTCCCACTGCCATCACTCTGCCTGATCTCATCCATCCCTCCGAGTGCCATCACTGCCTTATCCCATCTCTCCCACTGCCATCACTCTGCCTGATCCCATCCATCCCTCCCACTGCCATCACTCTGCCTGATCCCATCCATCCCTCCGACTGCCATCACTGCCTGATCTCATCTCTCCCACTGCCATCACTCTGCCTGATCCCATCCATCCCTCTGACTGCCATCACTGCCTGATCCCATCTCTCCCACTGCCATCACTCTGCCTGATCCCATCCATCCCTCCCACTGCCTTATCCCATCCATCCCTCTCACTGCCATCACTCTGCCTGATCCCATCCATCCCTCTGACTGCCATCACTGCCTTATCCCATCTCTCCCACTGCCATCACTCTGCCTGATCCCATCCATCCCTCCTACTGCCATCACTGCCTGATCCCATCTCTCCCACTGCCATCACTCTGCCTGATCCCATCCATCCCTCCCACTGCCATCACTCTGCCTGATCCCATCCATCCCTCCGACTGCCATCACTGCCTGATTTCATCTCTCCCACTGCCATCACTCTGCCTGATCCCATCCATCCCTCCCACTGCCATCACTCTGCCTGATCCCATCCATCCCTCCCACTGCCATCACTCTGCCTGATCCCATCCATCCCTCCCACTGCCATCACTCTGCCTGATCCCATCTACCCCTCCCACTGCCATCACTCTGCCTGATCCCATCCACCCCTCTGACTGCCATCACTGCCTGATCCCATCTCTCCCACTGCCATCACTCTGCCTGATCCCATCCATCCCTCCCTCCCACTGCCATCACTCTGCCCGATTCCATCCATCCCTCCCACTGCCATCACTCTGCCTGATCCCATCCATCCCTCCCACCGTCATCCCTCTGTCTGATCTCCACCCCTCCCATTAAGCAGTGGTGATGGGGGATAGGGATGACATCAGTAGCGGTGGTGGTGGGGATAGGGATAACATCAGTGGCAGTGAACATTGTCATTTCTATCCCCACCACCACTGCCACTGATGCTATCCCTATCCTTACCACTACTCCCACTGATGTCAACCCTATCCCCATCATTCCCACTGATGTCATCCCTATCCTCAACACCATCACTGATGTTATCCCTATCCCAACCACCACTGATGTCAACGCTATACCCACCACCACTGCCACTGATGTCATCCCTATCCCCACCACTGCCACTGATGTCATCCCAATCCCCACTTCTACTGCCACTGATGTCACCCCTATCCCCACCACCACTGCCACTGATGTCATTCCTATTCCCTCTGCCAATGATGTAACCCCTATCTCCCCCACCACTGATGTCACCCCTATCCCCACCACCACTGCCACTGATGTCACCCCTATCCCCACCTCTACTGCCACTGATGTCACCCCTATCCCCACCACCACTGATGTCACCCCTATCCCCACCACCACTGCCACTGATGTCACCCCTTTCCCCACCAACACTGATGTCAACCCTATCCCCACCACCACTGCCACTGATGTCACCCCTATCCCCACCACCACAGCCACTGATGTCACCCCTATCCCCACCACCACTGATGTCACCTCTATCCCCACCACCACTGTGCCTATGGAAAATATAGGGTACTGAAATGTGTTGCCATTTTCGGGCATGCATAGTCTTAAGGTTTGACATGTTGGGTATTTATTTACTTGACACAAACTCATCTTTTATATTTTACCCAAAAATTGGGTAATATATTTTTTATGTACCCTAAAATTACCTTTTCCCTCTTAGCCTGGGTTCACACTAAATGTGACTGCATCTAAATAGCAACCCGTCCATGCAAACAGATTGCGGAGTGTATGTTAGGTTAACGACACCCCGCAATCGGTTTTCAAAATGCAGCACGATTTGCAGAATCAAATCGCATGGGTGTGCAGGCTAAATATAACTAAAAAACATAGAGAAACTGGTAGTTGTTCATCATTGGTCATTTTGTTTAAAAGAAAAAATGGGCTGCTCAGCCTAAAATGCCCGGGCCTATTTTTTTGTCCCAGTCTGGGCCCGATCCCCACCCACACCAATGATGGGGCTTATCCTATCCCCACCCACACCAATGATGGGGCTTATCCTATCCCCACCCACACCAATGATGGGGCTTATCCTATCCCCACCCACACCAATGATGGGGCTTATTCTATCCCCACCCACACCAATGATGGGGCTTATCCTATCCCCACCCACACCAATGATGGGGCTTATTCTATCCCCACCCACACCAATGATGGGGCTTATTCTATCCCCACCCACACCAATGATGGGGCTTATCCTATCCCCACCCACACCAATGATGGGGCTTATTCTATCCCCACCCACACCAATGATGGAGCTTATCCTATCCCCACCCACACCAATGATGGGGCTTATCCTATCCCCACCCACACCAATGATGGGGCTTATCCTATACCCACCCACACCAATGATGGGGCATATCCTATCCCCACCCACACCAATGATGGGGCTTATCCTATCCCCACCCACACCAATGATGGGGCTTATTCTATGCCCACCCACACCAATGATGGGGCTTATCCTATCCTCATTCACACAAATAATTGGGCTTAATTTATTCCCACTCACACCAATAATTGGGCTTATTCCATTCCCACTCACACCAATAATTGGGCTTATTCAATTCCCACTCACACCAATGATGAGACTTGTTCTATCTCCACCCATACCAATGATGGGGCTTTTATCTCCACTGACACCAATGATGGGGCTTATTCTATCCCCACTGACACCAATGGTGGGGCAGTATTTCTCCCAGTGATACCAACGATGGGGGCTTATTCAGTCCCCACTCGCACCAACGATGGGGGTTTATTCAGTCCCCACTCGCACCAACGATGGGGGCTTATTCTGGCCCCACTCGCACCCACGATGGGGGCTTATTCTGGCCCCACTTGCACCTACGATGGGGGCTTATTCTGGCCCCACTTGCACCAACGATGGGGGCTTATTCTGGCCCCACACGCACCAACGATGGGGGCTAATTCTGGCCCCACTCGCACCAACGATGGGGGCTTATTCTGTCCCCACTCGCACCAACGATGGGGGCTTATTCTGTCCCCACTCGCACCAACGATGGGGGCTTATTCTGTCCCCACTCTCACCAACTATGGGGGCTTATTCTGTCCCCACTCGCACCAACGATGGGGCTTATTTTCTTCTCCCTGGCACCAATAATGGGGTTTATTGTATCCCCACTGACACCAATGATATGGGGTAATTTTCCTCCCACTAACACCACCAATATGGGGCTTATTTTGCTCTCACTGACACCAACTAGAAAATGTATTATTCACTTACTAACACTAAGAGTGGAGCTTATTTTATCCTCATTGATAACAAAGATGGGGCTGAGATGGGCTCGGGGGTGTTCAAGTTCCCACTTGCCCAATCCCACCAGGATGCCGACGCTGCACTCTGCTAATCACAGGCAGTGAGACATTTCCCGATCCGCAGCTGCGCAGATCAGGAAATGTCTCAGTGCCTGTGATTAGCGGAGGGCTCGGGCACATGGAAACTCAAACAAACCCGAGCCCATCTCTAAACACCAATAATTAGTCCTAATGACTCCAACAATAAGGATTTGTTTATCCCAAAGATATCCTTGATTGGTTCTTTTTATTCTGACTCCAGCAATGTGGGGCTTATTTGATTTCCAGGGAACATTGACAACATGGGACCCATTTTGCTTTCATTGACATAAACAATATGGGTGTCAGCTCACTGACACCATCGATATGGGGTCTTACATTTTTTTCTAACTGATATCAATGATATGTGGCTTGTTTTGCTCATGCTGATACCAGCAACAAGGTTTTCTCCTCCCACTGATATTATCAGGCTTTTATTTTTTTTTTATATCCCCACTGACACAAGTGATGGGGCCTTTCCACTTCTAGGAACATCAAAATACTTTGGGTCATTTTCCTCCCACTAAACCAAAAATATAAGTCTTATGCTGCTGTCAATGACACCGGAAAGTTTCATTATCCTCTTACTGACAGGGGGGCTTATTTTATGAACGTGATTTTTATTTTATTTTCTAATGATTTGCTTCACATATGTGTGCTTTGCTAAAATGTGCATTTTTTTCCATTCATATACCGCAACGCATGGAAGCAAACAATTTATACCCCAACGTTCCTTCCAAATGCATTCCACTGTACATTCATTGCGGCACACCACAATGCACAAATGACATGTTGGCAGCTGTTTTTTACCATCACACACATTAACGCATACACCTAACGCACAGGTGTCAAGGAGCCCTGAAGGTCATTTAGTTACAAACAGCAGTTAGCAAAATCTTCCTCTGTACAATCAATCTGAAGCAATGTACAAGTTTCATAGATAGTTACTGAGATCTGTATGGGAGCAGAAGCTCTGGGCGCTGCTTTGTGGCCAAACGTTGCAAAGGATTGTGTTATATGGAGAGGAAGATGGAGGGACAGGTAGAAAATCAAGCTTTGAACTTATACTAAAACGCATTGCTGGAATGGTACAGCTTGATTGAATATAAAAAGCTTGGTTTAGCTCAATGGGGACCAGGCTAGGTGGAGTGTAAGCAGACTTTGACTTTATTGCAGGAGGAAGCCATTGCACATGGAAATACAATTGGTGAGTTTAGGGTGTGATCCATTACAGTCTAACATTGTCTTACCTTCTTGATGTCAGGTGGTTATTGTACCTTACACAAGCAGAATGTGAGGATCCACCCTCCAACACAACCAGCATGTGGGGATCCATCCTCCAACTCAACCAACATGTGCGGATCCACCCTCCAACTCAACCAACATGTGCGGATCCACCCTCCAACTCAACCAACATGTGAGGATCCACCCTCCAACTCAACCAACATGTGAGGATCCACCCTCCAACTCAACCAACATGTGAGGATCCACCCTCCAACTCAACCAACATGTGAGGATCCACCCTCCAACTCAACCAGCATGTGCGGATCCACCCTCCAACTCAACCAACATGTGGGGATCCACCCTCCAACACAACCAACATGTGCGAAACCACCCTCCAACTCAACCAACATGTGAGGATCCACCCTCCAACTCAACCAACATGTGCGGATCCACCCTCCAACTCAACCAACATGTGAGGATCCACCCTCCAACTCAACCAACATGTGCGGATCCACCCTCCAACTCAACCAACATGTGCGGATCCACCCTCCAACTCAACCAACATTTGCGGATCCACCCTTCAACACAACCAGCATGTGGTGATCCACCCTCCAACACAACCAGCATGTGAGGATCCTCCCTCCAACTCAACCAACATGTGCGGATCCACCCTCCAACTCAACCAGCATGTGCGGATCCACCCTCCAACTCAACCAGCATGTGGGGATCCACCCTCCAACACAACCAACATGTGCGGATCCACCCTCCAACTCAACCAGCATGTGGGGATCCACCCTCCAACACAACCAACATGTGCGGATCCACCCTCCAACTCAACCAACATGTGCGGATCCACCCTCCAACTCAACCAACATGTGCGGATCCACCCTCCAACTCAACCAACATGTGCGGATCCACCCTCCAACTCAACCAACATGTGAGGATCCACCCTCCAACACAACCAACATGTGCGGATCCACCCTCCAACTCAACCAACATGTGCGGATCCACCCTCCAACTCAACCAACATGTGCGGATCCACCCTCCAACTCAACCAACATGTGAGGATCCACCCTCCAACACAACCAACATGTGCGGATCCACCCTCCAACTCAACCAACATGTGAGGATCCACCCTCCAACTCAACCAACATGTGCGGATCCACCCTCCAACTCAACCAGCATGTGAGAATCCTCCCTCCAACTCAACCAAAATGTGCGGATCCACCCTAGAACACAACCAACATGTGCGGATCCACCCTCCAACACAACCAGCATGTGCGGATCCACCCTCCAACTCAACCAACATGTGCGGATCCACCCTCCAACTCAACCAACATGTGCGGATCCACCCTCCAACTCAACCAACATGTGCGGATCCACCCTCCAACTCAACCAACATGTGCGGATCCACCCTCCAACTCAGCCAACATGTGAGGATCCACCCTCCAACTCAGCCAACATGTGAGGATCCACCCTCCAATTCAACCAACATGTGCGGATCCACCCTCCAACTTAACCAACATGTGAGGATCCACCCTCCAACTCAACCAACATGTGCGGATCCACCCTCCCAACTCAACCAACATGTGGGGATCCACCCTCCAACACAACCAACATGTGGGGATCCACCCTCCAACACAACCAGCATGTGGGGATCCACCCTCCAACTCAACCAGCATGTGCGGATCCACCCTCCAACTCAACCAACATGTGCGGATCCACCCTCCAACTCAACCAACATGTGCGGATCCACCCTCCAACTCAACCAACATGTGCGGATCCACCCTCCAACTCAACCAGCATGTGCGGATCCACCCTCCAACTCAACCAACATGTGCGGATCCACCCTCCAACTCAACCAACATGTGGGGATCCACCCTCCAACACAACCAACATGTGCGAAACCACCCTCCAACTCAACCAACATGTGCGGATCCACCCTCCAACTCAACCAACATGTGAGGATCCACCCTCCAACTCAACCAACATGTGCGGATCCACCCTCCAACTCAACCAACATGTGCGGATCCACCCTCCAACTCAACCAACATTTGCGGATCCACCCTTCAACACAACCAGCATGTGGTGATCCACCCTCCAACACAACCAGCATGTGAGGATCCTCCCTCCAACTCAACCAACATGTGCGGATCCACCCTCCAACACAACCAACATGTGCGGATCCACCCTCCAACACAACCAACATGTGCGGATCCACCCTCCAACACAACCAACATGTGCGGATCCACCCTCCAACACAACCAACATGTGGGGATCCACCCTCCAACTCAACCAGCATGTGCGGATCCACCCTCCAACTCAACCAGCATGTGCGGATCCACCCTCCAACTCAACCAACATGTGGGGATCCACCCTCCAACACAACCAACATGTGCGAAACCACCCTCCAACTCAACCAACATGTGCGGATCCACCCTCCAACTCAACCAACATGTGAGGATCCACCCTCCAACTCAACCAACATGTGCGGATCCACCCTCCAACTCAACCAACATGTGCGGATCCACCCTCCAACTCAACCAACATTTGCGGATCCACCCTTCAACACAACCAGCATGTGGTGATCCACCCTCCAACACAACCAGCATGTGAGGATCCTCCCTCCAACTCAACCAACATGTGCGGATCCACCCTCCAACACAACCAACATGTGCGGATCCACCCTCCAACACAACCAACATGTGCGGATCCACCCTCCAACACAACCAACATGTGCGGATCCACCCTCCAACACAACCAACATGTGGGGATCCACCCTCCAACACAACCAACATGTGGGGATCCACCCTCCAACACAACCAACATGTGGGGATCCACCCTCCAACACAACCAACATGTGGGGATCCACCCTCCAACACAACCAACATGTGGGGATCCACCTTCCAACTCAACCAACATGTGAGGATCCACCGTCCAACTCAACCAGCATGTGGAGATCCACCCACCAACTCAACCAACATGTGGAGATCCACCTTCCAATGCAATCCCGAGCCAGTGAGTGAGTATCTCATTCATTACCAGTGTAGATTTTGCTAAGGTTAACCCTATAACCCAATACAATGTTCTGCCAGGTTTTTTTTTTTCTAAGTCTTATATTATACACTATCAAAAGTATTGGGACACCTGCCTTTATACGCACATGTTACTTTAAAGGCATCCCAGTCTTAGTCCTAGAGGTTCAATATTGAGCTTGCCCAGCCTTTGCAGCTATAATAGTTTCAACTCTTTTGGGAAGGCTGTCCACAAGGTTTAGTAGTGTGTCTATGGGAATGTTTGACCATTCTTCCAGAAGCGCATTTGTGAGGTCAGGCTCTGATGTTGGACGAGAAGGCCTGGCTCACCGTCTGCGCTTTAATTCATCCCCAAAGGTGTTCTATCAGGTTGAGGCCAGTCAAGTCCCCCAACCCCAAACTTGCTCATCCAAGTCTTTATGGACCTTGCTTTGTGCACTGGTGAGCAGTCATGTTGGAATAGGAAGGGACCATCCCCAAACTTTTCCTACAAAGTTGGGAGCATGAAATTTTCCAAAATGTCTTGGTTTGCTGACGCCTCAAAAGTTCTCTTCACTGGAACTAAGTGGTCAAGCCCAACTCACAAATGCACTTCTGCAAGAATGGTCAAAAATTCCCATAGACCCACTACTAAACCTTGTGTACAGCCTTCTCAGAAGAGTTGAAGCTGTTATAGCTACACAGGGTGGGCCAACTCACTATTGAACCCTATGGACTAAGACTGGGATGTCATTAAAGTTTATGTGCGTGTGAAGGCAGACGTCCCAATACTTTTGGTAACATATTGTATATGTGTGTATGAGCCTCTCAACAGGCTTATGCTTTTGGGAGTATGATTTAGACATGTGCGGTTAATTTCTTTCCCAAAAAGAAATTCTGACACATTTTTGTTATTTGGATATTCAAGTGTATCTAAATGTCCAAATTACAATAGATGAAACATTTTAACAAATCCCAAATAACTAAATGAAATTTTGCCAAAATTAAAATAGAATTCTAAAACAAGAATATAATAAAATAGAAAATAAAGGAATCCAAGAATAGAGTATGATAGAAAAGAATAGAGTAAAACAGAATAGAATATAATATAAAATAAAGGAATAGAATATAAAATAATATAGAGTAGAATATAAATTACAAGGGGAATTCTTTACTCTCTTTGCAGTGACATGGGATGCATCCGCTCCTGAAGAAGTGGAATCTACTCCACGAAACGCGTAGAGCTTATTATAATGCAATCCCTTCTGTATTTTTATATGGTTATTTATTCATTTCAGGGTTTTGTATATGCCCGTTTTCAGCCAATGTCTCAACCATTTTAGGCCTTGTCAGCTATATGTGATTTTACAATCATGTTGTTTCAACTGTATTACTGTATACCATCACATGTATGTACCTATGCCAATTTTGTATATCTGTATGATTGATGACACACATCATTAAATTGCTTATATCGTTATCATATTGTGGACCCACCTTTATATCCATATCAGTCTTTTACATCCCAACCCTCTGTATGCACTTCATTTAAAGTCCCACTTACCTCCCCCCCCCTTTTTATCCCATGTCCCCCAGCCTTCTGGGATGCTAGGCAATTAGCTTTTTGTATTATGTTACTATATTATGATTATTTTGTGGAATGTCCACACATCATTTAGTTGACCCTATGTTACAATTTATGTCTATTGCCTATTATACCCCCCCTTTATTACTCCCCCCCTCCCCCAATGCTTCTTTATGATTCAGGGATGGAGGCATATAGCCCTAGGGTGGCTATGCCTCATATAAAGTCCCAAAACATTCTCTTATTTGTAGAATATAAAAGAAAATAATCAAATATAATAGAAAATAAGGGAATATAAAAGACCAGAATATAAACTAAAAGAATTGAACAGAAAATAAAAGAATAAAATAGGAAATAGAACTAAAAAGAATAGAGTAAAACAGAAAATAATAGAAAAGAAAATAATAAAATAAAAATCAAAGAAAAGAATAGAAAAAAAAATCAGTTGAATAGAATAAAATAAAATATAATTGACTTTGAAATTCAAATTTCAAATAGAATGAATTTGAATAGAATCATTTAGAAAAGAAAAGAAAATAATAGAATAACAGAAAATAGATTAGAATAGAAAATAATAGAATACAATATAATATAACTGTCTTCAGAAATTAAAATTTTGGATAGAATAAATAAAAAATTGAATAGAAAGGAATAGAAAACAAAAGAAAAAATCAATCTAATATATAATTCAATAGAATAGAATATAACCATCATCCGGATTTCGAATTTCGATTAGAATAAATTAGAACAGAATAGAAAATAGGAGAATAGAAAAGAATAGAATAGAAAAAACAATAGATTAGAACAGAATGGAACAGAATAAAAAGGATATAACTGTCTTCTGAAATTCAAATTTCCAATAAATAAATTTGAATTTGAACGTCGATTAATTTGGAATATTGAATCCGAATTGAAATCGAATTGAATTTGAAAATGAATAAACGAAACAAAAGTAATTCCGAAAACAAATTAAACTAATTTAACTTAACAAAATTATTATGCATTCTTTAGTTCTGCACATGTCGATTCCTATGGGTCTTTTTTGTTTTAACCCTCACCTCTTCTCTCTGGTTATCTTTGCTGCCTAAAGGCTCAGTTCACACTGAAGTGGCTTTGATCCTTCCTTCGATCGATCCTTCCTTCAATGGATCAAGCCTTCCTTTAATAATATTATAATATTAATAATAATAATTATTATTATTATTATAAAATAATATGAATACTATTAATATTAACAGATAATATTGCCAGAAACACTTCAGAATTCATCCTGCTGCTTTTGTCAGCAGTCACATCAGGGTTCGAGTCCTGCGGGAAGGCATGGGAATGACGTTCCTGTACTTATTCTACAACAGTAACACCATTCCTGTTCCCACCCGACCCCCGACACGATCCCACCTCCTACTCTGGGATGGCGGGTCGGTAAGCCCAGATTGCGGGTTCCCGACCCGCCATCCTCGAGCATCGCTGTAAACTAAGCTGGCACTACAGGAAGCGGAGCCGATGCTTTCTGTATAGACAACGGCTGATTGGCCGAAATGCGTCAGTTGACCCTCCTGCAGTTCCTGGGACACGCTTGAACATTTACCGCAGTTCTCCTATGTGCACCTGTTGATCTTAATGTTTTTAAATGTAAGTGACTAAATGTTTGCTGTTTTATACATATTGCACTATGAGCTTCTTTCCCTCTTCTAGGTATTGAAACTCCCTGTGTATTGACCGGTTTGACTGGGTTACCTGCAAATTGGATCATCCTCCCTATATGGGATCTCCCTTTTTAACAAGATTTGGACCCCTACATCCTGATTGTACGCTAATACAAGATGTGGCCTAGTAAGCAGCCTCTATCCATTTACATCTTTAGAGTGACTGCTCCTGATCCACGGGGTTCTTGGTGGTGGATTCATAGAAGCTATCTTTGTGTCCATACATACCACACTATGTGTATCTCCCTTTGTTTTGGATGTATTGCATGGTTTTGAGACCGGATCCCTGAATTGAGTCGGCCATTGGAAGTGGAATCCCTTGTATCTGAGTGGAATAGACCATCTATGTTTAATATTCATTCCCAACCAGAATCTGGTAAGGAGCTTGTGTGACTATCACTGATTGTTATCTATAGAGGAGTTTCAGTGACGGTCACCCCTTGAATTTACTGCCTAATCCAAATCCCTATCTGGTGAGCAGCCTGTTTGTCCATAGTGCAAGTGTGGCACAAAAGGGGTTCCTGGTGATGGGTCGTGGTTTTATTACCTATTAGTAGCAATATACTGCACCATGAGATCTTTTTTGTTTGTTTACATATGCCCTGCTGTCTCCGCCGAGTCGATTGAGCTGAGTTGGAATAAAGTGATTCAACATCATCCTTATTTGACGATAGGCTTATTCTTTTTTCTTATCTGGTAAGCAGATTGGATTGTCCCTGTCCCAAACACGGACTGCAACCCTACCAATATTCCTGTATAGTGTCGGCTTCTGTCACAGGCGGAGTGATATCAAATGTACTCCGCCTCTGCCTGTGACAGGGCACAGGAGCCATAGAGGAACGGCTCTGCAGATGGGAGGGAGGTAAGGAGACACATGAGAGAGAGAGAGCGCGAGACACATGAGAGAGAGAGCGAGTGAGAGAGCGAGACACATGAGAGAGAGAGCGAGACACATGAGAGAGAGAGAGAGCGAGACACATGAGAGAGAGAGCGAGACACATGAGAGAGAGAGAGAGAGAGAGAGAGACATGAGAGAGAGAGAGAGCGAGACACATGAGAGAGAGAGCGAGAGAGAGAGAGAGAGCAAGAGAGAGAGAGAGACACATGAGAGAGAGAGAGAGCGAGAGACACATGAGAGAGAGAGAGAGAGACACATGAGAGAGAGAGAGCGAGACACATGAGAGAGAGAGAGCGAGACACATGAGAGAGAGAAAGAAAGAGAGAGTGAGAGAGAGAGCGAGACACATGAGAGAGAGCGAGAGAGAGAGCGAAACACATGAGAGAGAGAGACACATGAGAGAGAGAGACACATGAGAGAGAGAGAGAGAGCGAGACACATGAGAGAGAGAGCGAGACACATGAGAGAGAGAGCGAGACACATGAGAGAGAGAGCGAGACACATGAGAGAGAGAGAGAGCGAGACACATGAGAGAGAGAGCGAGACACATGAGAGAGAGAGAGAGAGAGACACATGAGAGAGAGAGAGAGCGAGACACATGAGAGAGAGAGAGAGACACATGAGAGAGAGAGAGAGAGAGAGAGAGAGCAAGAGAGAGACACATGAGAGAGAGAGAGAGAGACACATGAGAGAGAGAGAGAGAGACACATGAGAGAGAGAGAGCGAGACACATGAGAGAGAGAAAGAAAGAGAGAGTGAGAGAGAGAGCGAGACACATGAGAGAGAGCGAGAGAGAGAGAGAGAGACACATGAGAGAGAGAGAGACACACATGAGAGAGAGAGAGAGAGCGAGACACATGAGAGAGAGAGAGAGACACATGAGAGAGAGAGCGAGAGAGAGAGAGCAAGAGAGAGAGAGAGACACATGAGAGAGAGAGCGAGAGACACATGAGAGAGAGCGAGACACATGAGAGCGAGAGAGAGAGAGACACATGAGAGAGAGCGAGACACATGAGAGAGAGAGAGAGAGAGACATGAGAGAGAGCGAGACACATGAGAGAGAGAGAGAGAGAGAGAGAGACACATGAGAGAGAGCGAGACACATGAGAGAGAGAGCGAGACACATGAGAGAGAGCGAGAGAGAGAGACACATGAGAGAGAGAGCGAGACACATGAGAGAGAGAGAAAGAGAGAGTAAGAGAGAGAGCGAGACACATGAGAGAGAGCGAGAGAGAGAGAGAGACACATGAGAGAGCGAGACACATGAGAGAGAGAGAGAGAGCAAGAGAGAGAGAGAGAGACACATGAGAGAGAGCGAGACAAATGAGAGAGAGAGAGAGAGCGAGAGAGCGAGACACATGAGAGAGAGAGAGAGAGCGAAACACATGAGAGAGAGACACATGAGAGAGAGAGAGCGAGACACATGAGAGAGAGAGAGAGAGGGAGCGAGACACATGAGAGAGAGAGAGAGAGCGAGACACATGAGAGAGAGAGAGCGAGACACATGAGAGAGAGCGAGACACATGAGAGAGAGAGACACATGAGAGAGAGCGAGACACATGAGAGAGAGAGAACGAGAGAGACACATGAGAGAGAGAGAGCGAGAGAGAGACACATGAGAGAGAGAGAGCGAGAGAGAGAGAGAGAGACACATGAGAGAGAGAGAGCGAGAGACACATGAGAGAGAGCGAGACACATGAGAGAGAGAGACACATGAGAGAGAGCGAGACACATGAGAGAGAGAGAACGAGAGAGACACATGAGAGAGAGAGAGCGAGAGAGAGACACATGAGAGAGAGAGAGCGAGACACGAGAGAGAGAAAGAAAGAGTGAGAGAGAGAGCGAGACACATGAGAGAGAGAGCGAGACACATGAGAGAGAGAGCGAGACACATGAGAGAGAGCGAGACACATGAGAGAGAGAGAGAGCGAGAGAGAGAGACACATGAGAGAGAGAGAGCGAGACACATGAGAGAGAGAGAGACACATGAGAGAGAGAGACACATGAGAGAGAGCGAGAGAGAGAGCGAAACACATGAGAGAGAGAGACACATGAGAGAGAGAGACACATGAGAGAGAGAGAGAGAGCGAGACACATGAGAGAGAGAGCGAGACACATGAGAGAGAGAGCGAGACACATGAGAGAGAGAGCGAGACACATGAGAGAGAGAGAGAGCGAGACACATGAGAGAGAGAGAGAGCGAGACACATGAGAGAGAGAGAGAGACACATGAGAGAGAAAGCAAGTGAGAGAGAGAGAGAGCGAGACACATGAGAGAGAGAGAGAGCGAGACACATGAGAGAGCGAGAGAGAGAGAGAGAGAGAGCGAGAGAGAGAGCGAGACACATGAGAGAGAGAGCGAGACACATGAGAGAGAGAGCGAGGCACATGAGAGAGAGAGAGAGAGAGACATGAGAGAGAGAGCGAGACACATGAGAGAGAGAGCGAGAGAGAGAGCGAGGCACATGAGAGAGAGAGAGAGAGAGAGACATGAGAGAGAGAGAGCGAGACACATGAGAGAGAGAGAGAGAGAGAGAGCGAGACACATGAGAGAGAGAGAGACACGAGAGAGAGCGAGACACATGAGAGAGAGAGAGCGAGACACATGAGAGAGCGAGAGAGAGAGAGAGCGAGAGAGAGAGAGAGCGAGACAGGTGAGAGAGAGAGAGAGAGCGAGACACATGAGAGAGAGAGCGAGACACATGAGAGAGAGCGAGACACATGAGAGAGCGAGAGAGATACATGAGACAGAGAGAGAGCGAGGCACATGAGAGAGAGAGAGCGAGACACATGAGAGAGAGAGAGAGCGAGACACATGAGAGAGAGCGAGACACATGAGAGAATGAGAGAGAGCGAGACACATGAGAGAGAGAGAGAGCAAGACACATGAGAGAGAGAGAGAGCGAGACACATGAGAGAGAGAGCGAGAGAGAGAGCGAGACACATGAGAGAGACACATGAGAGAGAGAGAGAGAGACACATGAGAGAGAGCGAGAGACACATGAGAGAGCGAGAGACACATGAGAGAGCGAGAGACACATGAGAGAGCGAGAGACACATGAGAGAGAGCGAGACACATGAGAGAGAGCGAGACACATGAGAGAGAGAGAGAGCGAGAGAGAGAGCGAGACACATGAGAGAGACACATGAGAGAGCGAGAGACACATGAGAATGAGATTGAGACACATGAGAGAGAGAGCGAGACACATGAGAGAGAGAGAGCGAGACACATGAGAGAGAGAGAGAGCGAGACACATGAGAGAGAGAGAGAGCGAGACACATGAGAGAGAGAGAGCGAGAGAGCGAATGAGACACATGAGAGAGCGAGACACATGAGAGAGAGAGCGAGACACATGAGAGAGAGAGCAAGACACATGAGAGAGAGAGCGAGACACATGAGAGAGAGAGAGAGCGAGACACATGAGAGAGAGAGAGCGAGACACATGAGAGAGAGAGAGAGCGAGACACATGAGAGAGCGAGACACATGAGAGAGAGAGAGCGAGACACATGAGAGAGAGAGCGAGACACGTGAGAGAGAGAGAGCGAGACACATGAGCGAGAGAGAGAGAGAGAGAGACACATGAGAGAGAGAGTGAGACACATGAGCGAGAGAGAGCGAGACACATGAGAGAGAGAGAGACACAGACACATGAGAGAGAGACACATGAGAGAGAGAGAGAGACACACATGAGAGAGAGAGACACACACATGAGAGAGAGACAGAGAGAGAGACACACACATTTGAGAGAGAGAGACACATGAAAGAGAGACACACACATAAGAGAGAGAGAGACACACGCACACACATGAGAGAGAGACACACACATGAGAGAGAGAGACACATGAAAGAGAGACACACACATAAGAGAGAGACACACACACACATGAGAGAGAGACACACACACACACATGAGAGAGAGACACACACACACATGAGAGAGAGACACACACACACGAGAGAGAGAGAGAGAGAGAGTCTGGGGCTCTACATCTTCAACGGCCGTACCAACAAGGGAGACTCTCTGGGAAGGTACACATTAAACTCAGTGTGGTAGACTATGCTATCACAGATATGAACTCCACACTCATCAATGGCTTTACAGTCACCCCACAAACACACCTGTCAGACCACAACCAACTGCTGCTATATATTACATTTTCTAACAAACCATCACCAAAATGCCACCGGACTTCTCTCTGCAACCTGCCACCATCATTTAAATCAGTCATGTCCAAACTGCGGCCCGGGACCGCAGGCAATGCAGCCCGCTGCCCGCTGCCGTTATATTTTTTTTAATGGAAGGAGGAAGTCAGGCCAGGGCCGCGGCGGCTGCCTATTGCATTCTGGGAGTTGTAGTCCGTCCATGCGCGCTCAAGCTTTCAGTGAGTGGAGAGCAGCGCAGCTAGCAAACTACAACTCCCGAATCTCGGAGGCAGGCCAGGCAGAGGAAGGGCACGCCAGGGAGTCGGGACACATGTGACTGGCTCGGGCTGCTGGGCTGGCTGCTGGCTGCAACTGGACCCCAGGACAGGAGCATCAACCCCCCCTAGGACTGGAGGAGGCCGTGTGAGTACCTGGAACTGAGTTGGCAGCTGCCATACCTGATTTCAGAGACCCTTACATCACCAGCTGACCCCTACCTACATGATCATCCCATCTATCTCCCTCCCCCATTTACTCTGCCCCAGTGCCCACCAAGTAACCTCAAAATAGCCCTCAAAACTGTGGGTCCTGCTGGGAGATGGCCATAGCCTGTGGGTCCAGCTGGCCGCTAGCCACGGCCTGTGGGTCTTGCTGGCCGCTGGCCTGTGGGTCCAGCTGGCCGCTAGCCACGGCCTGTGGGTCACAGTCCATGGCCAGCTCCCAGCAGAACCTACAGGCCAGCGGCTAGCGGGACCATCCGATTAGTGGCCAGCAGGACCCACAGGTTGGTGACCAGCACGACCCACAAGTCAGTGGCCAGCTGGACCCACAGACTGTGACTAGCGGCCAGCTGGACCCACAGGTCAGTGACCAGCAGGACCAACAGGTCATGGCCACTGAAGCGGTCATGGTGGTTGGTGTTCCTTTAATATATCTCAGAAGAACTGATTTCATTTCATTTGATCATCCTCTAGTTG
The DNA here is from genome assembly GCF_965119305.1 of Pelophylax lessonae. Lineage (NCBI taxonomy): Eukaryota > Metazoa > Chordata > Amphibia > Anura > Ranidae > Pelophylax > Pelophylax lessonae. The sequence goes on from NC_138778.1 coordinate 107,305,108, forward strand.
TGTTAAATTAGCGGGCGGGGGGGGGGGGTCACGGCGGCGTTTTATTACTTATATACCTTAACTATAGTATATATTTTATATGCGGCCCGAGAAAATTTCTCGGCACTCAATGTGGCCCAGAGAAGCCAAAAGGTTGGACACCCATGATTTAAATGGTTCAAACAGTCTACCACAAAATACAGAGAGGTAACTGACAGACCTGACATTAAAAAACAGCTTGAAAACTTCCAAAACAACAACTATGAGGTAAGCCCACGAGGTGTGAACCAGGCAGCAAAGAACTTCCATAACATACTACACACCATTGCAGAAACAGCCCAACTGAGAAAAGTCAACTACAAGAAACCATCCACCAAACAACCCAATAAATGGTTCGACAAAGAATGCAAAGAATTAAGGAACACCCTACGGACAGCCTCCAATAACAAACACAGAGACCCCAACAACACTGACCTAAGGATAGCCCATAGCATCTTACAGAAAAAATACAAAGAAACCCTTAAAAAGAAAAGGCAAAAGTTAATCTCTAACAACCTGCAACAGTTAGAAGAGGCACTTCAGGAAAATTCTTTCTGGGAAATATGGAAGAATATTGGCTCGGCACCCAGGAAAAACAACCTCCACATCCAAAATGGTGACATCTGGTTTAACTACTTTAAGAACCTCTACAAAGATATTCCAGAAGAGAAGTTAACTGTAGAAGAAAAAGACATCATCAAAAGACTAAAAGATATGGAGGAAAAAATCAAGGACTTCCAGAACCCCCTGGATATACCAATTATACTACAATAAATTTGGGAGAAAATCCAATACCTGCAAACTAAAAAAGCCAGCGGGATGGATGGAATCCTGCCTGAAATGATTAAACATGGATCCCCAGATATACACGCTGCAATATGTAGAGTGTTCAATCTGGTCCTAAATGCTGGTTACTACCCTAAAGTATGGAACCAAGGCCTCATAACACCTATCCATAAGAGTGGAGACCAATATGATCCAGCCAACTACAGAGGGATATGTGTCAGCAGAACATTATGGAAACTTTCCAACAGTATTTTCAACAAACGGATCTTAAAATTCCTAACACAACACAACGTCCTCAGCAGAAGTCAGGCGGGGTTCATGCCAAACCATCGCACTACAGACCACATCTACACTCTGCAAAGTCTCATTAGGAACCATATCCACAATACAAAACATGGAAAGATATTCACCTGTTTTGTGGACTTTAAAGCGGTTGTAAACCCTAGGGAAAAAAAAACAAAAAAAAAAAACCTGCAAGACAAAGGCATAATGGGCTAGTATGCATCGCATACTAGCCCATTATGTGTAACTTACCTTAGAACGAAGCCCCCACACGGACCCCCGGACATCGCTGCGGGCGCTGCCATGATCCCTCGGCGTCTCTTTCGGGTTCGGCGGCTCCGGCGCGGTGATTGGCCGGAAGAGACGGCTCCGGCGCGATGATTGGCCGGAGCCGCGATGACGTCACTCCCGCGCATGCGCGCGGGAGTGATTTTTCCGGCAAGCTCCCGGCAAATTAATTGAAGGTCCCCCCGGACCTTCAGAGCGCATGCCCCGCTCGCATGCACTGTAAATATCTCCTAAACCATGCCGGTTTAGGAGATATTATTTGTACCTACAGGTAAGCCTTATTATAGGCTTACCTGTAGGTAAAAGTGTCAAAAAGCGGGATACTACCGCTTTAAGAAGGCATTTGACTCTGTGTGGCACCCAGGCTTGTTCCTCAAACTATTGGAAAGTGGAATAGGAGGGAAAACATACAACGTCATCAAGAGTTCATATACTGAGAACAGCTGCAGCGTAAAGGTGAATGGGAAAAGAACCAAACGCTTCCAACAGATCCGGGGAGTCAGACCGGGCTGCAGCCTAAGTCCAACCCTCTTCAACATCTACATCAATGAACTGGCTGCAGCTCTAGAATCCTCCCGAGCACCTGAACTGACTCTGCATGACACTAAAGGTGAAGTTCCTGCTGTATGCGAATGACCTCTTACTTCTGTCACCAACAGAAAGAGGCCTACAAGACAGCCTGGAATTGCTGGAGAAGTATAGAGCCACATGGGCACTAGGGATGATCGAAATTTTGAAAAGTTCAGTTCGACCAGAACACCCGAACTTCCCGAAAGATTGGCCCGGATTTCAGAACCCCATTGAAATCAATGGGACCCGAACTTAGGTAATCAAAAAACACAATTTTGAAGCCCTAAAACCCAATAAATGCCCCTAACAAGTGCCTAGGGTTCTGGGTCATGCCCCAGGGACTATTAATCACACAAAAAAAAGTTCTTAAAAATTGTCGTTTTTGATAGAGAGCCAATTATTGAAAAAAAAAAAAAAAGAGATTTCTTTGGATTTAGTGTCTGGGGGGGGGGGGGGTCTAAAAAGTGTACCTGTGAAGTTTCAGCTCTGTACAATGTCCAGAACCAGAAAAAAAAAAGATCGTTTGTATTAGAATTTCAGTGGAGCAGGCTAGTGGCTCCGCTATTTTCACTCCCGCCCGTTTTTGTTGCAGGCGTTTATTGGGCTTTTTTGTGGACGTCTTTGGAGGCAGGCATGACATCTGAACTTCTGTGTAGGGGTATACATACGTGTGTGTGTGTGTGTGTGTGTGTGTGTGTGTGTGTGTGTGTGTGTGTGTGTATGTATATATACACATATACATATATAGGTGTGAAAGTAGCAGAACCCTATGCCTGCGCTAATGAAATAATTTGAAGGCATAGGGCTACGCTCCTATCACACCTATATGTGTGTAAATACATATAAGTGTGTGTGTATATATACCCCTATAGAAGTTCAGATGTAATACCTGCCTCCAAAGACGCCCAAAAAATGCCCAAAAAAAACGCCTGCAACAACACACCTGGGCGTTTTTGTTCCAGGCATTTTTTGGGTGTCTTTGGAGGCAGGCATAACATCTGAACTTCTGTATAGGGGTATATATACACACACACATATATATATATTTATACACATACAAACATATAGGTGTGATAGGAGCGAAGCCCTATGCCTGCAAATAATTTCATTAGCGCAGGCATAGGGTTCTGCTACTTACACACCTATGTGTATGTGTATATATACATACGTGTGTGTGTGTGTGTGTGTGTGTGTGTGTGTGTGTGTATATATACCCCTACACAGAAGTTCAGATGTTATGCCTGCCTCCAAAGACGCTCAAAAAAACGCCTGAAACAAAAACGCCCAGGTGTGTTGTTGCAGGCGTTTTTTTGGGCATTTTATGGGCGTCTTTGGAGGCAGGCATAACATCTGAACTTCTGTATGGGGGTACATATACACACACACACATATATGTATTTATACACATACACACATATAGGTGTGATAGGAGCGTAGCCATATGCCTGCAAATAATTTCATTAGCGCAGGCATAGGGTTCTGCTACTTTCACACCTATATGTGTATGTGTATATATACATACATGTGTGTGTGTGTGTATATATACCCCTACACAGAAGTTCAGATGTCATGCCTGCCTCCAAAGACGTCCACAAAAAAGCCCAATAAACGCCTGCAACAAAAACGGCCAGGTGTGAAAGGAGCGAAGCCACTATCCTGCTCTACTGCAATTCTAATACAAACAATCTTTTTTCTAAGGCGGTCACCCTGACATGGAAGGGTTTGGTCACCCTGCCATAGCAGTCAAAGTCAGTTCACCCTACACTACGGTCACCCTGACACTTAACACTTTCCCTACAGAAACTAGATTTTTGAATCTAACTATAGTGGAAAATAGTACCCTAACTACACTAGATATCCCTTTCCTCACACTAATAATTGCTAAATGACACTTTTGAAGCAGGAGTAACAGAACTGCTTCCACATCCGTGTATTACAATGCTAGCGATTTGGCGGGGCTATCTTATATACTGGGGGACGTATTCACTACTGATTGGCCTCTGGACCCCCTAGTCACTCCAATCACATTCCTAGCATCCTCCTGCCCCCTCAATTGGCTTTTACTGATGGTTCTGGTCCAATCACAGGCTTTTAAAGCCCAGTTCCTGTCCCATTGCATTTTGGTCGGTTCTGGTTTCCGAATTGCAAACTTTTTCAGCAAAAAGTTTGGAATTCGGCCGAATTTCGAACAGTCAATGTTCGGGTCGAACGAACCGATGGTCGACCCGAACCGTTCGATCATTCCTAATCGGCACTACCTATCAACTCAAGCAAAACAAAAATCATGGTGTTCCAAAAGAAAAATAAAAAAACAAAGAGCCCTTCCTTTACATTAAACAACCACACTCTTGATGAATCCAACAACTACACTTACCTCGGCCTAGAAATTAACCAATCAGGAAGTTTCAGGCCAGCCATAGAGGCCCTAAAAGACAAGGCACGCAGAGCCTTCTATGCCATCAGGAGACCGCTGTATCACCTAAAACCACGGTTGAGAGTCTGGCTCAGAGTATTTGATAGTTACAAAGAAAATTGCTCATGTAGTCTAAATCCCAACGGTGCCACATCCCAGGAATAACTACCAAAACCAAAAAAGGAGATTCCCCTAGGGGTGGGACTTTTTAGGCACCAATCAATTATATAAAACAAATCAATTTGTATAAAAGTTAAATTCTTTATTAATAGATACAGAAAAAAATTAAAACAAGGAGGCAAGCTAGAACATATTGCACATAAGACAGTTGAACTTGGTACCACATAACCCCCGGGCTGTGACCCGACGCGTTTCGGAGTCTCTTGGGCTCCTTCCTCAGGGGTGCCCTTAGAGGGTGGTCTGTGGGTAATCAATGCATAACATATTAATTTCAACATTGTAAATATAGTTGTAATACATTTAAACAGAAAGTTTTAATAACAACTTACATAGTTCACTGTGATGGTGAGCATAGATAGCCTGCCTGGTAATTAAAAACAAATGGGCAGCATATACTTGTTGTCCATCAGGAGTGCCGTGTTCGCGATGTAGTAGGTCAAAGCAAAAAATCTTCGATCTTGAGATGTTCAGAAATTTAGTGCTGACCAGTCTTGATGAGAGACTGGGTAGGGGCAGCTGGAACCTCAAATGACAGCAAGTCTGCTGGGCAAAAATCGCATAATTATTGCAGGGTCCAATAAAACAAGACCAAGCATGTGTAGGGTGCCCGAGAAGATGTTCTCCGCCCACCATATCTCATATATAGAGTCAAAGAAAAAGTTATCACCCATATTAGGTCAAAGGATAAGATGAACGAGCAATAGGAAACAAAATATCCATATAAATGTGTCATGCTAGGTATTATTGTCACGGAACCATGAACCAGACGTACAACAACAGATAAGTGAAAATAAGAAGGCTTTATTGAAAATCAAGCTGTAAAGCAAAAGTCCAAACGGATGGCGAAACCGAGGCA